>NC_041393.1:432280033-432288523 GCF_002162155.2 Triticum dicoccoides | reverse complement strand
CGGGTACTCAGAACGGAGGTGATCCTCGCGTTCCCAGGTAGCTTCACGGTCGGAATGGTGTGACCACCTGACTTTGAGAAATTTGATTGACTTGTTGCGAGTCTTGCGTTCAGTCTCTTCAAGAATAGCAACTGGGTGCTCACGATAAGAGAGATCTTCTTGGAGCTCAATGTCCTCGAAGTTGACGGTGCGGTCAGGAGTCTTGAAGCACTTTCGAAGCTGAGAGACATGGAACACATCATGAACATTTGCAAAGTTTGAAGGAAGCTCGAGTTGATAGGCGAGGTCGCCTCTCTTGCAGACAATCTTGAAAGGTCCCACGTATCTAGGGGCAAGCTTCCCTTTGATACCGAAGCGATGAGTACCTTTCATGGGAGAGACGCGGAGGTAAACATGATCTCCGATCTCGAAAGCCAATTCACGGTGCTTACTATCATAGTAGCACTTCTGGCGGGATTGAGCTGCTTTGAGGTTATCACGAATGACTTTGCACATTTCTTCTGCTTCTGTGATTAAGTCATTACCCAGCAGCTGACGTTCACCGGTTTCAGACCAGTTGAGAGGGGTACGGCACTTCCTGCCATACAGAATTTCAAAGGGGGCCTTGCCCGAACTTGCTTGAAAGCTGTTGTTGTATGAGAATTCAGCATAAGGAAGACAATCCTCCCACTTCATGCCGAAGGAGATCACACAAGCCCTGAGCATATATTCAAGAATTTGGTTGACACGCTCGACTTGACCGCTCGTTTGAGGATGGAAAGCTGTGCTGAAGCGGATGTTGGTGCCCATGGCCTTCTGAAAAGAATCCCAAAACTTGGAGGTAAAGATGCTGCCACGGACTGAAGATATCACTTGAGGAATACCGTGCAGAGAGACAATGCGAGAGGTATAGAGTTCCGCCAATTGAGCTACAGTGATTGACTCTTTGATAGGCAGAAAATGAGCCACTTTGGTGAGCTTGTCGATGACAACAAATATAGCATCATTGCCACGCTTGGACTTTGGAAACCCAGTCACGAAGTCCATTTCAATGTGGTCAAACTTCCATTCTGGAATGGCAAGAGGTTGGAGGAGACCAACTGGCCTTTGGTGTTCTGCCTTCACTCTTCTGCAGACATCACATTCGTTCACGAATTGAGCGATCTCGCGCTTCATTCGAGTCCACCAATAAGCTTGCTTGAGGTCCTGATACATCTTCGTACTACCAGGGTGGATGGAGAGGAGAGAGTTATGAGCCTCGTTCATGATCACCTTACGGAGTTCACCTTTGGGCACAACAATTCGATCCTCGAAGAAGAGAGTGTCCTTGTCATCAAGTCGGAAGCACTTGTACTTGGACTGACTCTTTGCAATACCAATCTTCACCTTTTTCACCATAGCATCAAGAAGTTGGGCTTGGCGAATCTGGTCTTAAGGTAGGAGAGACTTGAAGGTTGGCGAGGAAACCTTGAGGAACAACTTGCAGATTCAGTTTGCGGAAAGCTTCACAAAGCTCGGGTTGATAAGGCTTGAGAATCAGACTGTTGCAATATGCTTTTCTGCTCAACGCGTCAGCAATCACATTAGCCTTGCCTGGAGTATACTCGATACTCGGATTGTACTCTTGAATCATTTCGACCCATCGAGTCTGCCTGAGGTTGAGATTAGGCTGAGTGAAGATGTACTTGAGACTCTTGTGATCAGTGAAAATATCCACTTTCCTTCCCAATAGAAGATGTCTCCAAGTCAACAAAGCGTGCACAACTGCCGCCAACTCGAGATCATGAGTGGGGTAGTTCTTCTCATTAGGTTTCAACTGGCGAGAGGTATAAGCAACAACTTTCTTCTCTTGCATCAGTACAGCACCGAGACCTTGGAGAGAGGCATCACAAAAGACCTCGTATGGCTTGGTTTCATCAGGCGGAGTCAGAACTGGAGCAGTGATCAATTTCTCTTTCAAAGTGTTGAAAGCAATATCACACTCCGGAGACCAAACGTACTTGACGTGCTTCTGAAGAAGATTTGAGAGAGGCTTGGCGATCTTAGAAAAGTTTTCAACGAATCTTCTGCAATAGCTTGCGAGACCGAGAAAACTGCGGAGTTGCTTCACGTTCTGAGGAGGTTCCCAATTCACAATTGCAGACACCTTCTCAGGATTCACGGAAATGCCCTTGGCAGAGATGATATGACCAAGATAAAGAACCTCATCGAGCCAAAATTCACACTTGGAGAACTTGGCGTAGAACTTATGTTCTCTGAGCTTGTCAAGAACCAAACGCAAGTGCTTGGCATGATCTTCCTTGTTCTTCGAGAAAACCAGAATGTCGTCGAGATAGACCAAAACGAATTCATTGGTGTAGGGGTTGAAGATGAAGTTCATCATGCGAGAGAACGTCGGAGGAGCGTTGGCGAGGCCAAAAGACATGACGGTGTATTCATATGAACCAAAGCTTGTTCTGAACGCCGTCTTGGGAATATCTTGCTCACGAATACGAATCTGATGATAACCCATACGGAGATCAAGCTTGGAGAATACTTGAGCACCTTTGAGTTGTTCGAATAGCTCATTGATGTTGGGAAGTGGGTATTTGTTCTTGATGGTCTTCTTGTTTACTGGACGGTAATCAACACAAAGTCGACTCGATCCATCCTTCTTCTTCACAAAAAGAACACCACAACCCCAGGGAGAAGTACTAGGCCGAATGAGACCCAATATTTCTTGCTCATCGAGTTGTTTCTTCAACTCCTTCAACTCTTCAGGGCCGAGCTTGTAGGGACGTTTGCACACAGGTTCCGTACCGGGCTCAAGTTCAATAACAAATTCAACTGGCCGGTGCGGAGGCATCCCTGGAAGTTCTTCTGGAAAGACGTCTTGATATTCGCAAACAACCGGAATCTGCGAAATAGCGTCCAATTCACCCTTCTCATTGAGAGAAAACAATCGGATGGAATTATCCCGAGCGGCAAAGACAATGACATCCTCAGACGAATGAGTCAGTTGAATCTGCCTGGCTGCACAATCAAGCTGAGCTTTATGCTTAGAGAGCCAGTCCATCCCGAGAATAAGATCGATATCCGAGTTGCCAAGAACCATAGGAGAAGCAAGAAACTTGAAATCACCCATCAAGATTGAAATATCCGGCACCTCCATACTGGAACTTAGTCACTTAGCTGGAGAGACGACTTGCATAGCTCTAGGTAATGCCCTAGTGCTAAAATTGTTCTCCGATGCAAATGGAAATGACATGAAGGAATGCGATGCACCAGAGTCAAAAAGAACTTTTGCAGGAATATCATTAACAGGAAGGTTACCCATGATCACATCTGAAGAATCCTCAGCCTGAGCTGCATTCACCATATTGACCTTGGCGTGCTTGGGATTGTGCTTGACCACCGCTGTACTTGCCGATCTGACAGGAGGAGGAGGAGGAAGACGCCTCTGGTTGGTACACTTGTTGGCATAGTGACCCTTCTGTTGGCACTTGTTGCACGTGACCTCTGAAAGCGGACGGTGATACGGAGCACTCGGTCTTGGCGCTTGAGACGAAGCCTTGTTATGAAAGCCTGGGTTGGGTGGGTGGGAGAAACCACTGCCACCTTTGCTCTTCTGCTGATACGGCTGACGAAACGGAGGAGGAGGAAGCCAATACTTCTGCTGCTTGACCACTTGAGTAGAGGAAGAAGGAGTAACATCTCTGGCACGCTTCCTGGAAGCATCACACCTTATCTGAGCAGCCTCTTGCTTCAGTGCCATGTTGTAGAACTCATCGTATCTCAACGGCTCAAAGAGGACAAGAGCGAGCTGAATTTCCTCGCGAAGACCACCCCTGAACTGATAGATCATGCTCTTCTCGTCAGGAACATCCTGCTTGGCAAAACGGGCGAGCTTCTGGAACAACTTGTTGTAGTCATAGACAGACAAAGAGCCTTGCTTCAGATTGCGGAATTCCTGACGCTTACTCTCAACCACACTTTGAGGGATGTGATGAGCGCGGAAATCTTGACGGAAATCGTCCCAAGTGATCAGACGTCCACCTCTGGAATCCTTGTACTGCTGGAACCACTCTGCAGCCTGATCTTTGAGCTGGAAAGAAGCGAACTTGACGAAATCTTCAGGCCTGACGTTGCTACATTCAAAATGCTTGCCCAGATCCACTAGCCAATCGTCAGCATCGGTAGCCTCAACACAACCGCTGAACGTCTTTGGGCCATTAGCAAGGAACTGGTTCAGAGTAGCAAAGTGGTGCTAATTATGGCCTTGATTCCCTTGACTGCCTTGATTGCGCTCTTGAAGGATTTGCATGATCAACTGTGTGTTTGCATTAGTAGCGGCCATCACAGCTTGCCATGCTTCCGGAGGAGGCGGAGGTGGAGGCGGATTAGGATTCGGAGTCGTGCGCGTTGGAGGAGCCATCCTGAAGAGGTTGACCACCATTAGCACATAGATAGACAACAATATAGAAGCTGAATCCAACGGAATGAAAATTGCAACATATAGTCTTCACATCCGAACAAAATGAACGAATGCATTCCTCTTCAAATGATCACATATCCATAAGTTGAGAAGCCACGAAGAATTAAGGAAGAGAAATAAATCAACAAGGTACGGATCAAGAACGAATAATCGGTAAGAAATCCCAATCTCAAACCAATATCCGTGGAATAAGAACTAGAGCTACTAGAATTCCCACCTATGAAACTCCCGAACCTTTCCGGTTATGCAATCAGGTGTTGGGGATACAGGGGAAGCACAATATCTCACCCAAACTAGCAAATCCTACATCCAGCTGTATCCATCCTTCAACACATAACCAGGAAAACTTCGGAAACCATCTACCTCAACCTTCGAAAAGCATCCGTTATACATGTTATGGCGATACTCCCGAACTCCCGCCCCAGTACTGGGTGGCGTCGAGGTTATCTCACCAACGAACTGCATAAAAGAGATTTTCGATGTCGGCGAACATATCTCAAGTATACCAGAATTGCAACGATAAAATTGTGACGACAACACCTCGGAGCTCAACTCCCCGGGACACTGCCACAACCCCTAAAGACAGGAGGCACCAAGAACAATGTTCTCGTCACAAAACCATCGGAACAAAACCAAGATACTCGCGTGATCCTAAAAAAAAATTTAGTGAAATTTTAGAAGAGAAGAGTCAAAACTCTACGCCAGGATGCCTTACCAGAGCGATGAGGAGACTGGGAAGTAAAAAGAATTCCTAAGCTCTCCGATATATAATTCCTAAGGACTCAAAACATTTTTCTAGACACAACTCGGCTGCTAAAAACGATCAAGCAATGGGGCTCCTAAGGTCGGGGATGGCTCTGATACCAACTTATAACGCCCTCGATGCGGCTATAGCTCCCACGTGTCGAGGCACGACTTAGAGGCATAACCGCATTGAAAGCAATGTCGCAAGTCAGGCAATCATTACAACATCCCATGTAATATATAATAAAAGGGGAAGATAACATAGTTGGCTTACACTCGCCACGTCACATCAGAGTACATAAATAACATCCATCAAACAAACACTCATGGCCCGACTACGGCGCCAAAATAGAAAAGAACCCAACATGCGACAAGGTCCTGAATCGATAACCCCAACTAGGCACCACTACTGATCATCCGGAAAAGACATGTAGTAACGCTGAGAGTCCTCGTCGAACTCCCACTTGAGCTCGTACTCGTCACCTGGAGCGGAATCACCTGGACCTGCATCTGGAGTTGTAGTATCTGTGAGCCACAGGGACTCAG
Source organism: Triticum dicoccoides (assembly GCF_002162155.2). Classification (NCBI taxonomy): domain Eukaryota; kingdom Viridiplantae; phylum Streptophyta; class Magnoliopsida; order Poales; family Poaceae; genus Triticum; species Triticum dicoccoides. The sequence goes on along the minus strand of NC_041393.1, from coordinate 432,282,780 downwards.
CAATCTCACACCCACGCGATCCAAACTATTTAAGCTCATAGGAATGGATAAGGCAAATATATGTGGAGCTGCAGCAAGCGACTAGCATATGTGGTGGCTAACTTATACGCAAAAGAAAGCGAGAAGAGAAGGCGAAGCACGAGCGAGAAACTAAAGGAACATCCTGCGCAAGCATAACTCCAACACCGTGTCCACTTCCCGGACTCCGCCGAGAAGGGGCCATCACGGTAACACACACGGTTGATTCATTTTAATTAAGTTTAATTCAAGTAATCTACAACCGGACATTAACAAATTCCCATCCGCCCATAACCGCGGGCACGGCTTTCGAAAGATCAATCCCTGCAGGGGGGTCCCAACTTAGCCCATAACAAGCTCTCACGGTCAACGAAGGAATAGACCTCCACCCAAGACACACCGATCAGACTCGGTATCTTGGTACAACAAGATGATTCGACAGGTTAAAACAAGTCCAGCAACACCGCCCGAATGTGCCGACAAATCCCGATAGGAGCTGCACATATCTCTTTCTCAGGGCACACTCAGATGAGACTAGCTACGAGTAAAACCAACCCTCAAGTTTCCCCGAGGTGGCCCCGCAGGCAGCTCAGTTCGGACCAACACTCAGAGGGAGCACTGGCCCAAGGGGGGCTAAAATACGATGACCCTCGGGCTCCGGAAACCCAAGGGAAAAGAGGCTAGGTGGCAAATGGTAAAACCAATGTTGGGCATTGCTGGAAAAGCTTTAATCAAGACGAACTATCAAGGGGTTCCCATTATAGCCCAACCGTGTAAGGGACGCAACAATCCGGTAACATAACACCGATATGACGGAAACTAGGGCGGCAAGAGTGGAACAAAACACTAGGCGAGAGGCCGAGCCTTCCACCCTTTACCAAGTATATAGATGCATTAAGATAACATAGCAATATAATGATATCCCGACAAGTAAAAAAAAATGTTCCAACAAGGAACGGCTCCAATCTTCACCTGCAACTAACAACGCTATAAGAAGGGCTGAGCAAGGCGGTACATAGCCAATCAATGGTTTGCTAGGACAATGGTGGGTTAGAGGTTCAACATGGCAATTGGGAGGCTGACAAGCAAAAGGTAGGCATCGTAGCATTGGCAAGCAAAAGAGCGAGCAAACTAGCATAGCAAAGATAGTAGTGATTTCGAGGGTATGATCATCTTGCCTGCACAGTTGTCAGAGTTGACTGGATCCTCACAAGCAAACTCAACGGGCTCCTCGGTAGCAAACTCGTCTCCCGGCTCTACCCAACAAGACAAACAAGCAACAAGGATACAATCAACCACGGGCAAGGCCAAGCAATATGATGAAATGACGATATGCTATGCGGGACGCGATGCGGGATGCAAAATGCAAGATATGACAGGAAATGCATGAACCTGGCATCAACTTGGAAAACCAAGTGTGCCACTGGATAGAGGGGATGAAATCGCTTGAAAACGATATAAAGATCATAGGAATCGGGGCTACGGTTTAGAAATGGCAAGCGTTTTAAGATATGACACCGGTCTGCGATTTATAGCAAGTAGGCATCTAAATGCAACGAAATGAACATGCTACAGCCACCAAACATGAAAATAAAATATATGGCAGTGATGTACACAAGATGGTTGACAAAACACTAGCACTGAGCCATAGGCAAATTCATCCATTAAGAGGTTCAAACAAGCATGGCTAAAACGCAAATGCAAAACAGATTTCAGACTTAGTGAAATTAACACTAGTCTGAAATTTCAGATCACGATGCTATCTTCGGAGCAGCAACACAATATGATAGAAAACCTGAACATGACAAGTAAGAACATGGCATGGAGCTACTCAACAAGCTTAATAAAACACCCAAAGTGACCTGGGGCCAAAAGGGTTCACAAAATACTCTACCGAGCTCACGAACATCGCTCGAACACAATCAGTTTTCAGACTTAGTGAAAACTGAGACATGCTGAAATTTAACTCACGAAGGCATGTAAACGAGCTCGATGCACTCACTACGGTGCAAGTCATGGAAAGGAAATCATATAACCAGCAAGAAGGCACAAAGTGCTAGCTACACATGGCAAGAACGAAGGCATAGCATGCATGGAACACTAACGGTAGCATCGGCGAAATCGCAAACAAGTTGACGATCTGCCCAGATTAACAACGAAGCAAAAGTTGAGCTCGATTGAGTCAACCTAGAGCACTCCACAAATGCCAACAAAGACATGGATGGATAGATCATAACTTAAATATCAAAACTCCCTTACTGATCATCCCCAAAAGAGGCACGGATCGCTAGGAAACAAGCTGGACATATAGCATCATGAACTAAAATATCCCAGACTTAGTGAAAATCACTAAGTCCCTGAAATCTGCATTCTCAGGTACCCTACTTCGCAAGCTTGCACAAGACAACACACACATCCTAAAAATGCATGGGTGGCACCTCTGGAAAGAAGACAAAATGCTTCACAATACATCCCAAAGGGGCACAGGCATATCATGCACGAATTAAACATAGCAAAAATGACAAAAGTGCATGATGAACTAACGGATCTGCAATTTAACTCACGAAGCCTCCTTCTAACAGCATTTTGGGCGTCAAGATGACCTCAAATGCAAATGATGCAATTGTATGAAATGATGTACATGTCGAGGCGAAGATTTTGATATATCATATGCCCAAAACGGAGCTACGGTTGCGGAGATACAAGCAGTCAAAGTAGCAAGAAAAATA
>NC_041393.1:432225593-432279326 GCF_002162155.2 Triticum dicoccoides | reverse complement strand
GGCGGCGGCGAAGTGGGCGCGCGCCCACGTGGCAGCACCTGAGTGGCGGAGGCGGGCGGCGGCGGACGTGTCCGGCGCTGGGGCGGACGTGTCCGTCGGCGGCGGAGGATGTTTTTTTTTTTTGGACTAGGGTTTCGGACGGGGGAAGAAGAGATCCAAATGGAGGGGGTATAAATAGGCATAGAGGGAGCTAGGAGAGTCCAAATGAGGTGCGGTTTCCGCCCACACGATCGTGATCGAACGCTCTAGGACAAGGAGCAGAGTTTGGTGGGTTTTGGGCCAAATTTGGGGGGTGTTGGGCTGCAACACACACGAGGCCTTTTCGGTCCCTCGGTTAACCGTTGGAGTATCAAACGAAGTCCAAATGATACGAAACTTGACAGGCGGTCTACCGGTAGTAAACCAAGGCCGCTTGGCGAGTCTCGGGACAATCCGGAAATGTTTAAACCCCACACACGAAAGAAGACTAGAAATGACCACCGGAGGAGAACGAAGCGCCGGAATGCAAAACGGACAACGGGGAAAATGCTCGAATGCATGAGATGAACATGTATGCAAATGCAATGCACGTGATGACATGATAAGAGATGCACGAAAAAGAAAAACAACACACGGAGACAAAGACCCAACCCGAGAAATAAATATAACTTAGCGCCGGAGACGGCAAGAGTTGGAGTACAAATATGGAAAGTATATCTGGGGTGTTACAAATACCTTGAGCCATAAGCCGATGTGTGGGTGGATGCAAAGGAGCGCCTCACACACGATGATGAATGCTGAGATGTGGAGAAAGGAATTTGGGGCTAGATCGTGGAAATCTAGCCCATAATAGAACATGAGACCACGGACAAAGAGATGGAGGGGAAACCCTAGTCCGCGGAGGAAGTGGGGGATAAAAACCACCCTTTTGCAGGGCTCCGGGGTGGGGATGACCTGTTTCTTGGCAGGGAGCCTATGCGCAATGTCCGTGCTCAGGTACCCCACCCCCGGAGCTCCTTGATGTACCCCACTTGCCTTGAGAGCCGGATCCGGACATGACTGGAGAGGTTGGTGGCGGTGGGGAAGATTGGAACTTGGGCGCTGGAGCTGGAAGATGGGGAGGCGGAGGAAAGAAGAAGGCGTGGGATGGAAAGATGGATCTTTATCCACTTATATAGGCTGCGAATATCAAGCACCCCCCACAAGCCTTAAAACTCGCCTATTCCCAAGGGGTCGTGCGGATGGCACGGTTGGATTACCCAATCCCGCATTGAGGAGAATCCCGCAATAAAAGGACACAATCTTTGCTTTGACAAGATGTGTCACTGGAGGCTGCGTCTCGAAAAGTGAAGCGGGAGGCCGAAAAAAGGTTCGAAATAAAGGAGCCAGACGTAACGTTTCACCGAAAAGGCTGTCAGTATACATGCCTTATTTTGATTAAGTGTTGTGCCCTTGTGGTTAAGGGTTGTAACTGTTATATAGAGCCGGATAGAGTTCTCTTGTTCAGAAGGCTGCTTTGAAGTATTTGGAGGAGGAACCCGTCCTGCAATGTCGAAGACAATCTACGTACCAAACACATCGTCATCGAAAGACTGGTTCAAGGGCTACTGACACTACAAAAAGAAGACACATCCGTGACATTTTGGGCCGAACGAAATTTTTTTCTATCATACTTATGACACTTCTATGACGATAATTGTGACAAAACCTGGTATCATCATACATGTGGTGGGCTCCTACTTCTATGACAAAAAATCATGACAGAAAATGGGCTTTTCGTCCTGGGCGGGCCAGAGACACAGCTACATGACATTCTTTGGGCCTTCCATGACGGAAAAACCGTGGTAGAAGCGAGGGCGAGGAAAATATCAGGGAGTTCCTGGTTACGGTGGGTGGTCGGGGGCCAAGCGATGCGCGTTTCTGTCGTACCGTACGCGCGTGGGTGCGAGGCATTGGGTTCTAACTGAACCCGAGCGAGGCGTCGCCTAACTAAACCCGAGCGATTGCACTGCAGGCTACGCATTATTGAACCCGAGAGACCGAGTGATTGCTTAGCTACTGCTGCTAACTAAAGCCGATTGATGCTGCCTCTAGATGAACATTGAGTGTTGCTGGGGGTTTGGATGAATAGTGAGCATTGCAGCTGGGGGGTTTGGATGAACAGTGAGTGTTGCTGGGGGGTTTGGATGAACAGTTCCCGGTGGGGGTGGATTAACAGGACCCCGTGGTTGCCTCTGGATGAACAGGACCCCGATCGATTGAGCCGGTTGGGGCTGGATGAACATGACCCCGTGGAGGACTGGATGAACAGGACGACCCCGTGGAGAGCTGGTTGAACAACAGCTGGTGGATGGCTGGATGAACAGTAGCCTGTGGAGAGGGCTGGTTGAACAGTAGTCGGTGGAGTAGCGCGGTGGAGGCTGGATGAACAGTCACAGGTGGAGGCTGGAGGAGGTCGACGGTGGATGAACAGTAGCCCATGGAGGCTGGAGGAGGTCGATGGTGGAGATGAACAGTATCTCGTGGGTCCCGTTTTGCGGTACGCCACACCCCTCCCGATGAACAAGACCCCCGTTTTGACCGTAGCGCTCCAACACAAGTCCGTTTCCTCCGTTTTGCGGTACACCACACCCCTCCCGATCAACAGGACCCCGTTTCGACCGTAGGAGGTCCAACACAAGTCCGTTTCCTCCGTTTTGCGATACGCCAGACCCCTCCCGATGAACAGGATCCTGTTTTGACCGTGGCCGGTTGAACACAAGGTCGTTTCCTCCATTGTGCGGTACGCCAGGCCTCGTTTCCATCGATTGTTCCGTCCAATCCGTCACGATGAACACGACAAAGCATTTCGTTCCGACCCAGCCGGTTGGCTCCCCATGAACACGACGACGACGCAGTTTCTCCGTTCCGACCCAGCCATGTACACGAGACCTGGCTGTACGTATGCGCGAGTAGGCGTTCGAGACCCCGCCCGTATGTACCTACGTGGCCGTATTTACTTTCTTGCACCCTGGCCGATGTACGTACGTGTACATGCTACGTGCGCGCCTCTACTACGACACGTGCGCGTCTACATCGACCAGTATGTACGTACACATTCACGACCAGAATGACAACACTACTTTGACCAGGTGGGTCCCGACTGTCAGGCACTTCCTTGCGTGCGAAGATGTAGCTGGTGGGTCCCAGGAATCAGGGGGGTAGATCGATTTTTTTTGCCCGGACGCACTTCCTTGCGTGCGAAGATGTAGCTGGTAGGTCCCAGCAGCTAGGGGGAAATGTTTTTTCACGAAATACGTGGCTCGTCCGATGGGTCCCTGCTGTCAGGTGGAGGAATAATTATTTTGCGCGTAATAAGGAGGCACTTCCTTGCGGCCTCCGTGGACCCAGCTGTCAGCCTCTCCACGTACAGTACTCTTCCAATGGAAGTCGTTCCTTGACCACGTTGACCATGCCACGCTGAGGGAGTCCTGGATTAGGGGGTATCCGGACAGCCGGACTGTGTACAACGTCCGGACTATTGAAGCGTGAGGATACAAGACTCAAGACTTCGGCCCGTGTCCGGATGGGACTCTCCTTCGTGTGGAAGGCAAGCTTGGCGATCCAGATATTATATTTCCTTCCTTGTAACCGACTCCATGTAAACCCTAGCCCTCTCCGGTGTCTATATAAACCGGAGAGGTTGGTCCTTAGAAGGCCGATCACAATTACAATCATACCATCATAGGCTAGCTCTTAGGGTTTAGCCTCTACGATCTCATGGTAGATCTACTCTTGTACTACCTATATCATCAATATTAATCAAGCAGGAAGTAGGGTTTTACCTCCATCGAGAGGGCCCGAACCTGGGTTAACATCTGTGTCCCTCGCTTCCTATTACCATCAGCCTTGACGCACAGATCGGGACCCCCTACCCGAGATCCGCAGGTTTTGACACCGACATTGGTGCTTTCATTGAGAGTTCCTCTGTGTCGTTGCCGCAAGGCTTGATGGCTCGACTCGTCTTCAAGGACGACATTACTTCGGAGGGAGCTCTGGCTGTAGGCCAGACGCTCATGCTTGGCGGCTTTATCATGGCCGCCCCATCGGCGACAGCACCGACGATGGCCTCTCGGGTCATCAATCATAACCTTCGTGTTAGTTCGGAACTTGCCGAACAGATGGATCCAATGGAGCTATCCTCCCTTAATGAACTCTTGGATCGCATCGCCGCTCTGGGAGTCACTACGAACTATGACCGGATTGGGCTTAAACCTGACCGAAGGGACATCAGATCCCCACCAGCCACCCATGAGATAGCGATTGTGGAGGAACCACATGCGTATCGTCCCCCAACTTTGAGTGTGAGTTATGTTCGGATCACCGAACTCCTTGAGCCGAAAATCTGCTCAGAGGACAACCTGACCCAAGTCCTGAACTTAGAATCGGGCATTGGGCCAAAGAAATTGGGTAGCACTCCAGATTCCGAGTTGTTAGGCTCGGAACCTCCCGCGCCCTTGGGCGTTAGATCGGATCATAATTCGGATTCTGCTAACAACACCTATTCGGACTTAAACTGTCTCTCCCACATCAGGCAAGAGCCCCAGGAAACGGTACATCATTACTGGTCCAGATTCCTCCTTGCGCTTAACAAGGTTAAGGACTGCCGCGAGGAGAACATGGTCTCACTCTTCTGCAAAAACTGCACGGACGAAGGGCTCCTCAATGCTATAAGCCACCGCAAAATAGTACGCTTCACGGACTTGGCAATCATAGTATGAAAGTACTATGCAATGGAAAGCGCTTGGGAGACCCAAACGGAATTTTTGGATAGTACTGCTCTCGCCAAGACCTTTGTCCGAACTAAATGGGCGAACTCTCGTAAGTCGTCCGGTCCAATCCCCATGAAACCAAGGCCCACCCCAGGGCGGGGATCCGTATTGGAGGAATGGCTCGACGGTCCATGTAAGCTCCACAACACTCCAGATACAATACCAACTCATAGCCTTAGGGCATGTTGGATACTCCGGCAGGTGGCAAAAAGCGGTGAGGATCTTCTTGTAATCCATAAAGCGGAACAACATCCTGCCAGCAGACACAATACGGTACTAACAGTCTTCGAGACTTTTGCCTCGAACAACAGGCGCAAGCGAGCTCATCGAAGCTGTGCGGAAATTTGCCATGTGGCAAAGATAAACCCCTGGAATGACACTGCTATAACTTTCAATGCCAGTGATGAACCTCTATTCCAGACTATCCGGGCACCGGCCACTCTGGTCCTTAGCCCAATCGTGGACGGCTTTCGGCTCACCAAAGTACTCATGGACGGCGGAAGTGGGTTAAACTTGATCTATGAAGAAACGCTCAACAAAATGGAAATTGATAAAGGCCGCATTGAGCAAAGCGGCACCACATTCAGGGGAATCATCCCTACTCGGGAAGCGCGGTGTGTGGGAAAAATCACACTCGATGTGGTATTCGGCACCCCGGAGAATTATAGGTCCGAAGAAATCACATTCCAAGTGTCTCCTTTTAGCAGCGGATACCACACCCTTCTAGGGCGGGACGCGTTTACAAGATTTCAAGCTGTACCCCATTACGGGTACATAGAGCTAAGATGCCCAGACCCAACGGAATCATCACTCTAGCCAGTGATCCGGACATCGCACTTCGTGCCGAAAACAAAACCGCAACACTAGCCCTGGAAGCATTATCTGAAGCCCTAGCAGCCGAAGAGTTAACAACACTGCGGGCCACCGTGGACAGGAACAACGTGATACTCGACAAACGACCCAAGTCCACCTCATTTAAACCTGCAGACGAGATAGTCAAATTCCAAGTCCACCCAACGGACCCCATGAAGACAACATCCATTGGGACACGGTTGAGCCTCGTGATGGACGCCACACTGCGAGATTTCTTACGCGAGAATTGGGACATTTTCGCCTGGCACCCTTTGGACATGCCAGACATCCCACGCCGGCTGGCCGAACACAGCCTCAATATACTTAAGGGATACAAAACGGTCAAACAGACCCTAAGGCGGTTTTCAGAACCCAAACAGCAAGCCATGGGGGAAGAGCTAGCCAAGCTGCTTGAGGTCAGATTCATCAGAGATATTAAACATCCGGATTGGCTGGCAAATTTGGTAATGGTACCAAAAAAGGACAAATCTTGGCACTTATGCGTCGACTTCAAAGACCTCAACAAGGCTTGCCCCAAGGATCCCTTTCCCCTCCCTCGCATCGATCAAATGATCGATGCCACAGCTGGACATGACTCGCTGTGTTTTCTCGACGCATACTACGGATACCATCAAATAAAGATGACAGAGTCTGACCAAGCTGTAACAGCTTTTATAACGCCATATGGCCCTTTTTGCTTCAACACTATGCCCTTCGGGCTCAAGAATGCCGGTGCAACCTATCAACGCATGATTCAATCATGCCTGGAAAAACAAATCGGCAAAACATTGCAAACATATGTGGACGACGTGGTCATAAAAACTAGACACGTCGAAACCCTAATAGATGACTTGAGGCTTACATTCGATAACCTCCGGACATACGACATCAAGTTGAATCCGGAAAAATGCGTTTTCGGTGTCCCCTCGGGGAAGCTGTTGGGCTTCATTGTTTCCAATAGAGGAATCGAAGCGAATCCAACAAAAATCCGAGCTCTGTCGTAGTTGGCTATACCAACAGACCTCAAGCACATCCAGAAGCTAGCTGGATGCGTGGCCGCTTTGAGCCGCTTTATATCCAGGCTAGGAGAGAAGGCATTGCCTCTTTACCGCCTCCTTCGGTGCACCGAACACTTTGTATGGACGGATGCAGCCGCGGCCGGACTCGATGAGATAAAGACCTTATTGGCCAGTAATCCAGTCCTAACAGCACCAAACATCGACGAACCTATGCTACTATACATAGCTGCAACACATCAAATGGTAAGCACAGTGCTCGTCGTCGAACGAGAGGTGGACGAACACAAATTCCCGCTTCAAAAGCCGGTTTATTACGTATCCACTGTCCTCACCCCATGCAAATCCCGATATCCACACTATCAAAAAATAGCATACGCGGTCTTCATGGCATCCCGGAAGCTAAGACACTACTTTCAAGAGTGTTCGATTACCGTCGGCTTCGAAGTACCACTCAACGACATAATTAATAACCGCGATGCTACGGGCCGAATTGCTAAATGGGCTATCAAGCTCCTGCCGTTCGACATAAGATACAAACCGCAGCGAGCCATTAAGTCGTAAGTATTGGCTGACTTTGTCGCCGAATGGACAGAAGCCGAACTCCCTAAAGAGTACGGCGCGTACTCCAACTGGATCATGCACTTTGATGGCTCCAAAATGCTGGCCGGACTGGGAGCAGGGGTATACCTGATGTCTCCCACCGGGGACACGGTCCAGTACGTCCTACAAATATTATACACAGACTCCAACAATGCAGCCGAATATGAGGCCCTGTTGCATGGTCTTCGGATGGCAGTCTCTATGGGCATCCAATGCCTGGAAGTGCGCGGGGATTCGAACCTCGTAATATCACAAATAAATGGAGACTTTGATGCCAAGGATCCGAAAATGGTGGCCTATCGTAATGCCATCCTCAAAATGTCAGCTCGGTTCGAGGGGCTCGAATTCCACCATGTGGCTCGAGAAAACAATCAAGCGGCGTACGTCCTCGCCCGCATCGGTGCCAAACGCGACCCTGTCCCACCTAATATATTCCTGGAAAGGCTGTTCAAGCCATCCGTAGTATGGGAAGGGTAGTCTGGCAATACCAGCACGGATTCGAATACACCCCCAGACTCCAAACCATCCGACACAATTGAAGGCTCTACCACCGAAACAACACCTTCGGCCCATGAAATCATGGCCGTAATCGCCCGGTGGACCGAGCCTTTCTTGGCCTACCTAAATAGGCAGGAGCTCCCCGAAGACCAAAATGAAGCACGCTGCATAGTCCAGCATTCTAAATCTTACAAAGTCCACGAAGGGGAACTCTACAAGAAAAGCGCGCCCAGAGTGCTCCAAAGGTGCATCTCCGAAGAGGAAGGGCGGCAACTCCTGGCTGAAATCCATGCAGGACTGGGCGGACACCATGCCGCAGCTCGAGCGCTAGTCAGCAAAGCCTTCCGTACAGGCTTCTATTGGCCGACGGCCCGAGAAGACGCACAGGACCTTGTCCAACATTGCGTCGGCTGCCAGCTCTTCGCCAATCAGAGTCATATGCCCCCTACCGCTCTCCAAAAAATCCCAATAACTTGGCCCTTCGTGGTCTGGGGGCTGGATATGGTCGGACCCCTTAAAGGGGGAAGCCATAAGAAAAAATACATATTGGTCATGGTGGACAAATTCACCAAATGGATCGAAGCCAAACCAGTTAAAACGGCCAAATCCAGACCAGTAATAGACTTCATATCCGGGGTCGTACACTGGTACGGTGTCTCCCATAGCATCATCACTGATAATGGCTCAAATTTCACAGCCGATGAAGTGAAAACTTGGTGCGGCAAAATGGGCATTAAGCTCGACTACGCTTCTGTCTACCACCCCCAAACAAACGGCCAGGTCGAACATGAAAATGGTCTCATCATGAGTGGCATAAAACCCAGATTAGTGCGATCTTTAACAGAATCGGATACGCACTGGGTAGAGGAGCTCGATTCCGTACTCTGGGGGCTGCAGACCACACCGAATCGAACCACCGGATACACACCATTTTTTATGGTGTACGGTGCGGAAGCAGTACTACCCTGTGACATAATACATGATTCGCCACGCGTACGCATGTACGAAGAGAAGGAAGCCGAGCTCGATCGGCAGGATAACTTTTATGCCCTGGAGGAGGAGCGCGATGTTGCAAAAGCCCGTTCCGCATTCTATCAGCAGCAGGCTCGACGATATCAAAGCAGTGAAGTGTGGGCCAAAACTTACAATATTGGCAAACTCGTTCTATGCCTACCGGAGAAGAAGGACAAACTCAAACCCAAATGGGAAGGTCCCTTCGTCATTGAGAAAGTTCTCACCGAAGGAGCATACCGTCTACGTAATGCATCCGATAACATACTCGAGCCGAACCCATGGAACGCGGCCAGACTCCAGAGATTCTACGCCTAACACCGAACTCAGTGTTCGTCTCCTTACCCCTCCTTTTTAATTATGCTCCACCCCTTTTCTCTCCTTTCTCGACCCTTTTTCTCTTCACACAAAGTATTTAATACAGTGCGGACTCCCGGACCATTCCAGCCGTACTATGTGTGTGAGCTGTACCTGGGGGCTTCCTATTCGGAAGCTAGACATAATTACTCTACACGGCTTTTTGCCCATCGCATATGTGTTCCTTATTCCATATGTGCCTTTTCTTCACCATTATATGCATCGATGTGACTTAAGATGTGGGCAAGCTGGGTTGCCTGGCTCTTATGTTTATGCTCTATGTTCCTGTTAATTCGGCTAGGGCATAAGGGGAGCACCTCTGTGATTGTTACTGCCGGTTAAGCCGGATGTGTACCTCAGACTGGGTGAAGCCGAAAGCTAGTTTCCTTAAGAGAATATTTGATCGGTGAACAAAGGATGTATTCATTGGCTACAACAACAACAACCAAAAAACCCAGAAGCTTTGTATCCTGTGCCATCACTCGCAGTCCGGACATGTGCATCGACACATGCATACCCAGGGAAAGGAACCCCTAACAGAACTATTCTCCCTGGAAGATGTTTCTTGCTATCCATGCAATATAACATAGCTAGTTGGGTACTTGTTTGTTCAAGCACTTATGACCCCTACGCCTAGTCTCCATGCATACCCCGGTTTTTGTATAACCGAGCGGGTATTCGGACACACCCCGGACTATAGGATCCGGGGGCTGAAGCGAAAAGGTCCGCCATGACAAATGATTCCAATCCAGCTAGGGGCTACTTATGCCAATTAAATTACACAGTCACTGAGACTGACTATATTCCTCCTCTATACCATCTAACAGGCTATCTGGCCTACAATCCTGCTGAGAATACTTAGCGGTTAACGCTACCTGGTCGTATACCAGGCTCACGGGAATTTCTTGCCCATCGGGCCCCGCTGGTCCTACTTCGGCCATATGGTTCGGGTCCAGCTTGGTGTAGCGCGTCTTCACCATGGCCCAAGCTTCTCTTGCTCCTTGCCGGCATGCTGATATCTTCCACAGACGGAAGCGCCACTGGGCTCCTTGAAGCAGGTCCGCAAGCTCCCCCATGCCATTCGGCAGGAGGCTTGATGGCCACAAGGCCTGAGAAACACCGTGCATCACCTGTCGAGCACGCTCGTGCATCTGTGACATTTCTTGCAGAAAATCACCTGCAGATGAGGGCATCTCCTCTTCAGGGCGACCTGTTAACATTCTTGCAAGGAAAAATCTTTTCAATAAACTTCCTCGTCGAACTATCAAACAGTTCGCTTGAGCTCTTACCATAAATGCCGCGTCAAAGCTTTTTATTCTCCTTCACGGAGTCCGCTAGTTGAGTGTGGACGTCCTTTAATTCCACGTCCAGACAGATATTGGCATCGTGAAGCTTGTTCTTCTCTTGCATCACCTGTGTAAGGATGCGCTCGCTAGCCTTTAGCTGCCGTTGGAGATGCGAGTCGTCACCCACTACGCCCTCCGGATTCACCCTGGGATTGTTTGCAGAATTTATTGTTAGACTAACCGCACCAGCCATTTATTAACTGGTACATCTGCGTATAATGGAGACAAATATTACCAAAGGGGGCTTTCGGGATCCTTCTAACTTGGCTACCGCGTCAGACAACTGGGCCTTGCATGCCTCCAGCTCCCGCACCAATTGTTCATTCTTATCCACAAGACCCTGTGGATATATTGATCCTTCAAATAGTTGTCCCAACTAGTCTAAGTCTCAGGGGCTACTGCTATGCATACTTATCAAAATTTCTTACATGTATGTCTTTGGTATACTGATTTGTCGCTTGGGCAAGCCCGCCACGAGCAGCTCGGACATATGCGTCCGCCGAATGGAAGGCATTAAAAGCCTCTTTGGAAAAGATGTTGTTCTGGAGCACGGCCCTCCGGCGCCGGTGATTCATGGCGCTCTCCACTTCGGAGTTCGTGGCCGAACACATATCCGCATCCTCCATCGGGGAGCTATGCGGTGCTGGCCCCGTGTCCGCCTCCGCCCCCGAAGCCGGTTCTGTAACCCGGCTGGTGGAGGCGTGATTGGTGGGGTCTCCGGATATAGTCTGGTTATTTCTCTTCCTGCCAGACACAAAGGGCGTTGTCATATTGTCACATCCCTAGTTCTGGTATGACCTAGACTAGCTAGTCATTTGTGCATCATGTTTAAATTTCATTTAAATTTGAAATGAGGATTGGTGGAACCCTCAGAATCATTTTGAAAATGACCCAAATAAAAATTTCTCCAAAAGGGTCCAAGAAAATGCTCATGTTGCTCTCTGAAAATATTGGGCAGAGATAAAAATCAAACCAATATTTTTAGGATCTCATAAGTATTTAATTTTGGCCATTTGGATTAAACCGATAAATGTTTGCATTGGAAATATATTAGTTATATATATTAATATATGTCCAAAAATTATGCCACCTGTTGGGGAGCTCTGGAATAATATAGCTAGCTCCTGCAAAAATTGGCATAAGGTAATTAAATGATTTAATATTTTAATTAAATCAAAACAAATGTCAGAAAAATTAGAAAATAGAAATAAAGAGGAGAAACTTACCTGCGGCCCAGCTCCTGCGCGGCCTGGCCGGCCCAGCCCACTGGCCTCCTCTGTCGTCTTCGTCCTCGACAGAGGGAGGGGAGCGTGCCCGGCGCGTGCGCGCGCCACCGCGCCACGCCACCAGCCTCCCTGCTTGCCTGGCGCCCTTCTCGTCGCCCTGGACGCCCTGGAACGTCGCCACGCGCCGCCCCGGTCCTCTTCCACTCTCTCTCGCTCTCCCTCCTCCCCTGGACATCTCCCTCTCCCCGCACCCGAAGCACTGCCGCCGCCGCAGCTCACCACCGACGCGCTCCCCGCCGTCCCCTCGCCCCTCTGTAGAGTCCACGAGCTCCGCCACGACCCCCTCCACCTCCTCGTCGAGCCATGCACCTCGGGACGGCCTCCATCGTCGCCACCCTCGTCGTCTTCATCGCCGGCTGCCCGAGATCACCGACGACGCTCCGGCCGCACCAGTGCTTCCCGGAGCCCGCTGACGCCTTCGCTGGATCCACCGTGAGCTTCTTCCCGTTTCCCCTCTCTTCTTCCCTTCGTTCACGCGCCGTAGCCCCGTTCCCCACCATGGCCGAAGCCATCACCACCGCAGCTCCTCGCCGTCGTGGACACAGCCGCCGCAGGCCGCAGCCGAGCTCGCCGTTGCACTCAGTGCACTCTGGCGAGTCGCGCGGACCCGCTCGCAGCCTCCCTAGTGCCCCGCAGCCCGTTCCCAATCGAAGCCGAGCTCCGGCCGCCGCCGCGAGCTTTGCTCCGGCGAGCTCCGGCCCCCCCAGCTCCTCCCACCTGCCCCTCCAGATGCGCGAGAGACCGGGCTACGCCCCGGTGCTCTCCGACGCCGTCCCCGTGGCCGGTATCACGGACGCCGCCGCGTCTAGAGGTCACCGCCGATGACCTCGCCGGCCTGACGGGTGGGCCCCGTCGGCCAGGTAATTAGCTTAGTGCTAATCACCATTAACTAACCCCCCTGACACTGATAGTGGGCCCCAGCGCCACTAACTTTTAATTAGGATTAAATTAACCCCCTGTTTAACCCCCTGTCACTGACGTGTGGACCCCACACGTCAGGTTTGACCCCAGTCAGCCGCAGTTGACTGCTGACGTCGTGCTGACGTCATGCTGGCGCAATAATATGATTTCTGGATTTAAATTAAATCAGGAAATTCCAAAAATTGATTTAAACTTCAAAAATTCATAGAAATTCAACCGTAGCTCAGATTGAAATGATTTATATATGAAAAATTATCAGAAAAATGTAATCTATCCATCTGTACTAGTTTCATGCATGACAAACCAACTTATACATGCTGAATATGAGAAAACACATTATGGCATATATAGGAGCTTAATTTGGAGATGCATTTGAACCTTTGGTTCAAATGGACTTCAAACCAAATGGATACTAGTTGCATTAGCTCAAACAACATCACAACTTCATGCCATGTTCATGCATCATATTGTTGCATATGTTTGTGTATTGATTGTTGGCACCGTTCCTTCTCGATAGGTCCTACTCCGGAGGACGTTCTAGAGTACCTGTCTGTGAAGCAGTGCCTCCCTTGTTGATTTACCAGGCAAGCAAACCCCCTTGTTCATTCCGATAAAATCCTACTCTCTCGCTCCTGCTCTCAGTTATTGCATTAGGACAACAACGATTCATCTTCTACTTTGTGCTGCGGTAGTTGAACCTATTCCTCTGCATGACCTGTCATTGCCACAGTAAATAGTTGAAACCCACTAGCATGTGTAGGAGTTGATTGAAGCCATTGTTGTGTTCCTACCATGCTATGCCTGCTATTGCTTAGAGTTGTGTCAGGTCTGATTCATTGGGAATGAATTGGAGTGTTACGATATGTTCTGGTGCTGAGAGTTAAGTGTGTGAACACGATTTGGTAAAGGTAGCGATGAGAGGCCATGTAGGAGTACATGGTGGGTTGTCTCACTAGAACCATCCTTAAGCACTGAGTTCTATGTATGTTGTCCAATGACTCGATACTACCACACATTGGGCTCCGGGCGCTCCAAGCCCTCTCGACTTATTAATCAACTTGATCTATGTCCAGGAGTCGCAACTAGTTTCTGGTGTTTGTAGGTAGTGTTAATAGTCTACCAAGTGGCACCCAGCCAGGTGGGCTTGGGACAGACTAGGCACAAGTGGCATGGTGTACCAAGCGTAGATCCATCCGGTGAGGTGGGCTTGGGAACCCTGCACACATCGTTTGGGGCCGTGAGTGAAACCCCGGCCGGATCTCCTTGCGGATGGAACCCGAATAGGCGATAAACCTGGATTAGAGTCTTGTGTGGTTAGTCAGGTCATGGCCGACACCCTCGCCAGGCTTCCGCTCGAAGGTTGCCGAGATACATGACGTGTACATGGCGGTAAGTGGCGAGAGCGTGTGTGAAGAAGTACACCCCTGCAGGGTTAACATGATCTATTCGAATAGCCGGGTCCGTGGTTATGGACTTCTTGGATGCTTACATGGTACATAGACAACTTGAAGTGGATACCATAAAATGCTCAAGACAAGTGTGAGTGCTATGGATGGCCTTCTCGTAGGGAGACGGGGATGAATCCATAGTAGTGTATTGTGTGGTGATTAGTGGACTCGTGTGCGCCATATCACCTCAAGAGTTTCTGGTAGTCGTAGAACAGGATAGCCACAGAGTCAAAGCTGGCTTGCTGCAACTAAACCCCACATTACCCTCTTGATACAAATGCATGTATGATAGGATCTGATGTAAGTCTTGCTGAGTACCTTTGTACTCATGTTGCTTTATTTATGTTTTTGCAGCGGAGACTTCGGTCTTATTAGTGTTCTCGTGGACTTCGACAGGTAGCTTGTACCTCAGCTACGATCTTGATCGGACGTTGTAGATAGTCAGGCTTTCAGCCTTTTTTCATTTATAGATGTCTGTACTCAGACATGTAATGCTTCCGTTTGTTGCTTGATTGCTCTGAATGTTGGGTCATGTGACCCCTGTTTGTAATAAATGCTATGATGGCTCTTCTGAGCCTTTATCTATATGAGTTGTTGAGTTATGCTGTGATGCCATGTTGTACAACACATACTTGCATGTTATGCGTACGTGTAACGTGTATTGCTATGTGTGGGATCTGACTATCTAGTTGTTTATCCTTAGTAGTCTTTCTTACCGGGAAATGTCTCCTAGTGCTTCCACTGAGCCCTGGTAGCTTGCTACTGCTCCGGAACACTTAGGCTGGTCGGCATGTGTCCTTCTTCGTTCCTGTGTCTGTCCCTTTGAGGAAATGTCACGCGACTAATACCGGAGTCCTGCTAGCCCGCTACAGCCCGGTTCACCGGAGTCCTGTTAGCCCAGTGCTACAGCCTGGATTCACTCACTGATGACCGACACATTCGATGCTGGGTCATGGATGCCTGTCCCTGTAAGTTAGTGCAACTTTGGGTTTACGACTAGCCATGTCAGCCCGGGCTCTTTATCATATGGATGCTAGCGACACCATCATATACGTGTGCCAAAAGGCGCAAACGGTCCCGGGCAAAGGTAAGGCGACACCGTGGGGATACCGTGCGTGAGGCCGCAAAGTGATATGAGGTGTTACATGCTAGATCGATGTGGCATTGAGTCGGGGTCTTGACAGTGTTGGTATCAGAGCCTGACTGCCTGTAGGATTACCAAGCCAAACTGGTCGAAATTGAGTCTAGAAATTCTTTAGCTATATAAGGGAATTGATTGTGGGAAGGAACGTAAGGCTCTTTTTACTCCTTTACCTCATGGCCTTCTGATCTGAGTCATCCTATCTTTCCTACTGGGTTAAGGAACTAGGCTTTCTCTTCCGTCTATCAGGATCACGTGTTACTACTCCGTAGTCCCATAGGATTGGTTGATCAGAGTCATACCCCAGTTTTGAGTATTTCCGGTGTAGTCTGTTTAGTATGATCTCAGAGCCTTGAGTAATGTTGATGAGTATGTTACCACCCCATTTTTAGTAGGATGTCTCATTCTGAGCATTTTACTGCCGTTATGCTACCGGAATTTCCCTAGGAGTTCGAGAGATACTAATTCCTTGTCCTACATTCTATAGTCCATATTTGATGCTGATTCTGTCTCTGGTTTTGTTTTACAAGGATGTCATCAAGTTCTTTTGTTCGTAGCCAGAACCACGGAGATGGTAGGGATGAGGATCCTCCCGACCAGCCTTCGTTGGCAGAGTTCATGTTAGAAATGGAGAGGAGCAAGCGTGAGTCCAACCGCTTGTTGGCACGTATCGAGGAGAACACCGCACATCAGTTCAAAGGATCTGTGACCATTCATGACTTTATCCGCTTGCACCCACCCACCTTTCATCATTCCATCGAGCCACTCGATGCAGATGACTGGCTCCGTAGCATCACCCATAAGTTGCGTTCCGCGAATGTAGCTGAAGATGACAAGGTCACTTATGCTACATATCACCTGGAAGGTCCTGCTAGTCTTTGGTGGCAGAACTATGAGGCTATGCTTCCAGCTGACCAGACTCCCACCTGGAGGGATTTCGTTGAGGCTTTTCGCGAGCATCACATTCGTGAAGCCCTCATCGATCGCAAGAGAGAAGAGTTCTGTAGTTTCACCCAGGGTAAGATGGCTGTTGATGCCTATAGTAGAGAGTTTGAGAACCTGGCCCGTTATGCCACAGAAGAGGTGTCCACGGACGCCAAGAGGCAGGCTAGGTTCCGGAAGGGTCTCAACCCCAAGTTGCGTCGTGATCTCCACTTGCATCATTGTGATACATTCCAAGTCCTTGTGAACAAGGCCATTAATGCAGAGACAGCTCAACTCACTTACGAGGAGTCTCGTAAGCACACTCGTGATTTGGAATCTTCCTCCGGTTCTAGCTCTCAGAAGCGCCAGATTTGGGTTCCGAACTCCGCTCTTCCTTCCGAATATGTACCGAGGCCATCTTATGTGGCACCTCATCAAGTTCAGCAGTATGCTCCACCCAGGTCTATTGGTGGACCGCCTTCCAATGCAGGTCCACATCCTACCTCCAAGATTTGTTACAAGTGCAGAGAGCCAGGCCACATTGCCCGTATTTGCACTCAGACCAGAGTTGCTCCACCCCAGCCCGAGAAGTCTATTGGCCATGGTAAGCCATGACGCAATATGATCAGTGCCAAGTCAGCTCCCACTGAACATGGACGTGTGCATCACGTCTCAGCTAAAGCCACTCATGATGATCCAGATGTCGTTCTTGGTACATTCCTTGTCAACTGTCATCCGGCATCGGTTTTGTTCGATACTGGAGCGTCTCATTCCTTCATTTCTGAAAGCTATGCCCGCTTGCACGACATGTCATTTTGTGATATGCCCTCCCCATTACTTATTCAAACTCTTGGATCCAAATGGCAAACTTCTAGGATAAGTTATGGCAATGAAATCCTTGTTGACAGACTTGTATTCCTTGCTTCCTTGATATCTCTCAAGTCTTCGGATATTAACATCATCTTGGGTATGGACTGGATGACAGATCATCATGCCAAGATTGATTGTTTCACCAGGTCTGTTCAGCTCACACACCCATCTGGCAAGATAGTCACTGTCTCCACTAGAGTTGCAAAGCGTCAGCTCTATTCTCTTAATACCAGCCCTCTTCCAGACCTTGAAGATATCCCGGTAGTCCGTGACTTTCCGGATGTCTTTCCAGAGGAACTGCCAGGTGTTCCGCCTGACAAAGATGTAGAGTTCGTCATAGATCTTATCCCAGGAACAGCTCCAATCTCTAGGAGACCCTACAAGATGGCACCCTTAGAACTAGCCGAGCTTAAGAAACAACTTGATGAGTCCTTGCAAAAGGGTTTCATCCGTCCCAGTTCTTCTCCTTGGGCTTGCCCCGTCCTCTTCGTCAAGAAGAAGGATGGTACGGACCGGATGGTTGTAGATTATCGTCCCGTTAATTTGGTCACGATAAAGAACAAATATCCGCTCCCCGGGATCAACGATCTGTATGATCAGCTCGCTGGATCCTCAATTTTCTCCAAGATGGATTTGAGGTTAGGATACCACCAAATTAAGATCAGAAATGGGGACATTCCCAAGACAGCTTTTGTCACTCGTTATGGCCAGTACGAGTACACCGTCATGTCTTTTGGTCTAACCAACGCCCTAGCCACATTCTCCCGCTTGATGAACTCGATCTTCATGGAGTACTTAGATAAGTTCGTCGTGGTTTACCTCGATGATATTCTTATTTACTCGAAGAATGAAGAAGAGCATGCCGAACATCTTAGACTTGTGTTAGAAAAACTCAGAGAGCACCGCCTTTATGCCATGTTCTCCAAGTGTGAATTTTGGTTGCCAGAAGTGACCTACCTAGGCCACGTAATCTCTGGCAAGGGCATTGCTGTCAACCCCGAGAGAGTTAAAGCCGTTCTTGATTGGACTCCACCTGAAACAGTTAAACAAGTTAGGAGTTTCCTTGGTCTAGCCAGCTATTGTCGCCGCTTTGTTGAAAGCTTCTCCAAAGTAGCCAAACCCCTCACGGAACTTCTCAAGAAATATAAAAAGTTTGAGTGGTCCCCACAGTGTGAACACAGTTTTCAGGAACTGAAAAGGCGCCTGACCTCTGCTCCCATACTTGTGCCACCGGATTTCACTAAAGACTTTATTATCTACTGCGACGCCTCACGACAGGGACTAGGTTGCATTCTTATGCAGGATCGTCATGTGATTGCCTATGCATCTCGACAGTTGCATCCACATGAGGAGAATTATCCTACACATGATCTAGAGCTTGCAGCCGTAGTCTATGCACTCAAGACCTGGCGACATTACCTACTTGGTAAACGTTGCGAGATCTACACCGATCACCAGAGTCTCAAGTATATCTTCACCCAACCAGATCTGAACCTTAGGCAAAGATGTTGGTTGGAGTTGATCACAGATTATGATCTAGGGATTACCTACACCCCAGGCAAAGCCAATGTCATGGCTGATGCTCTAAGCCGTAAATCCTATTGCAACAATCTCATCTTGCACCAAGGCCAACCACTTCTCCATGAGGAATTCTGTAAGCTTAATCTTCACATAGCTCCTCGCGGATTTCTTTCTACCTTGGTGGCGAAACCTACTCTTGAGGATCAGATCATAACTAGCCAGCAATATGATACGGGTATTTCTCGTATCAAGGATAACGTTAAGAAGGGAGTTGCTGGTGGTTTCTTTGTTGATGCTCGAGGTGTTGTTTTCTTTGGGAACCGCCTGGTGGTCCCCAAGAAGCAACATCTTCGACAATTGATTCTCAAGGAGGCGCATGAATCTCCCCTCACGATTCATCCCGGTAGCACTAAGATGTATCAGGACCTACGCCAGAGGTTCTGGTGGACTAGGATGAAGAGAGAAATCGCTGAGTTCATTGCTAAATGTGACGTTTGTCGTCACGTTAAGGCAGAGCATCAGAGACCTGCTGGCACCCTTCAGCCTTTAGCTATTCCTGAATGGAAATGGGATAAAGTTGGTATGGACTCCATCACCGGCTTTCCCAGGACCAAGAGAGGGAATAATGCTATCTTCGTAGTCGTTGATCGTCTTTCCAAAGTGGCTCACTTCCTACCTGTTCGAGAGAGTATCACTGCTAGTCAGCTCGCTGACTTATATATTTCTCGAATAGTATCACTTCATGGTGTTCCACTAGAGATCAATTCAGACCGTGGCAGTCTTTTCACTTCTCATTTTTGGGAGAGTTTCCAAACTGCCATGGGAACCCATCTTTCTTTCAGTACCGCTTTCCACCCTCAATCAAGTGGTCAGGTGGAACGGGTCAATCAAATTCTCGAAGACATGCTTAGAGCTTGCGTTATCTCATTTGGTATGGATTGGGAGAAATGTCTTCCTTTTGCCGAGTTTGCTTATAACAATAGCTATCAATCCAGCCTCAAGAAAGCTCCTTTTGAGGTTCTCTATGGACGAAGATGTCGAACACCTTTGAACTGGTCAGAAACCGGTGAAAGACAATTCTTTGGACCGGACATGATCCAGGAGGCAGAAGATCAAGTTCGCATCATTCGTGAGGATTTGAAAACAGCCCAATCTCGTCAAAAGAGTCAGTATGATCGTCATCATAAGGATATGACTTATGAAGTTGGCGAAAAAGCTTACCTTCGGGTTACTCCCATGAAGGGTACCCATCGTTTCGGTATCAAGGGCAAGTTGGCTCCTCGTTACATTGGTCCTTTTTGCATTCTCGCTAAACGAGGAGAGGTTGCCTACCAATTGGAACTACCCCCACATCTTTCTCGAGTTCATGATGTCTTCCACGTCTCTCAACTCAGGCGTTGCTTCTCGGATCCCATCCGCGGAGTGGACCACGAAACGCTTGATCTCCAAGATAACCTCACATACCGAGAGTGCCCGGTTCGCATTCTTGATCAAGCAGAGCGTGTCACTCGACGTCAGAACATCAAGTTTCTCAAAGTTCAGTGGTCTCATCATTCCGAGAGAGAAGCTACTTGGGAGCGAGAAGATCGTCTTCGACTGGAGTACCCCGCTTTCTTTCCGTCGACCCCTGAATCTCGGGACGAGATTCTTTCAAGTGGGGGCGAGTTGTCACATCCCTAGTTCTGGTATGACCTAGACTAGCTAGTCATTTGTGCATCATGTTTAAATTTCATTTAAATTTGAAATGAGGATTGGTGGAACCCTCAGAATCATTTTGAAAATGACCCAAATAAAAATTTCTCCAAAAGGGTCCAAGAAAATGCTCATGTTGCTCTCTGAAAATATTGGGTAGAGATAAAAATCAAACCAATATTTTTAGGATCTCATAAGTATTTAATTTTGGCCATTTGGATTAAACCGATAAATGTTTGCATTGGAAATATATTAGTTATATATATTAATATATGTCCAAAAATTATGCCGCCTGTTGGGGAGCTCTGGAATAATATAGCTAGCTCCTGCAAAAATTGGCATAAGGTAATTAAATGATTTAATATTTTAATTAAATCAAAACAAATGTCAGAAAAATTAGAAAACAGAAATAAAGAGGAGAAACTTACCTGCGGCCCAGCTCCTGTGCGGCCTGGCCGGCCCAGCAGCCAGCGCCGGCCCAGCCCACTGGCCTCCTCTGTCGTCTTCGTCCTCGACAGAGGGAGGGGAGCGTGCCCGGCGCGCGTGCGCGCCACCGCGCCACGCCACCAGCCTCCCTGCTTGCCTGGCGCCCTTCTCGTCGCCCTGGACGCCCTGGAACGTCGCCACGCGCCGCCCCGGTCCTCTTCCACTCTCTCTCGCTCTCCCTCCTCCCCTGGACATCTCCCTCTCCCCGCACCCGAAGCACTGCTACCGCCGCAGCTCACCACCGACGCGCTCCCCGCCGTCCCCTCGCCCCTCCGTAGAGTCCACGAGCTCCGCCACGACCCCCTCCACCTCCTCGTCGAGCCACGCACCTCCGGACGGCCTCCATCGTCGCCACCCTCGTCGTCTTCATCGCCAGCTGCCCGAGATCGCCGACGACGCTCTGGCCGCACCAGTGCTTCCCCGAGCCCGCTGACGCCTTCGCTGGATCCACCGTGAGCTTCTTCCCGTTTCCCCTCTCTTCTTCCCTTCGTTCCCGCGCCATAGCCCCGTTCCCCACCATGGCCGAAGCCATCGCCGCCGCAGCTCCTCGCCGTCGTGGCCACAGCCGCCGCAGGCCGCAGCCGAGCTCGCCGTTGCACTCAGTGCACTCTGGCGAGTCGCGCGGACCCGCTCGCAGCCTCCCTAGTGCCCCGCAGCCCGTTCCCGATCGAAGCCGAGCTCCGGCCGCCGCCGCGAGCTTTGCTCCGGCGAGCTCCGGCCTCCCCAGCTCCTCCCACCTGCCCCTCCAGATGCGCGAGAGACCGGGCTACGCCCCGGTGCTCTCCGACGCCGTCCCCGTGGCCGGTATCGCGGATGCCGCCGCGTCCAGAGGTCGCCGCCGATGACTTCGCCGGCCTGACGGGTGGGCCCCGTCGGCCAGGTGATTAGCTTAGTGCTAATCACCGTTAACTAACCCCCCCCTGACACTGACAGTGGGCCCCAGCGCCACTAACTTTTAATTAGGATTAAATTAACCCCCTGTTTAACCCCCTGTCACTGACGTGTGGACCCCACACGTCAGGTTTGACCCCAGTCAGCCGCAGTTGACTGCTGACATCGTGCTGACGTCATGCTGGCGCAATAATATGATTTTTGGATTTAAATTAAATCAGGAAATTCCAGAAATTGATTTAAACTTCAAAAATTCATAGAAATTCAACCGTAGCTCAGATTGAAATGATTTATATATGAAAAATTATCAGAAAAATGTAATCTATCCATCTGTACTAGTTTCATGCATGAAAAACCAACTTATACATGCTGAATATGAGAAAACACATTATGGCATATATAGGAGCTTAATTTGGAGATGCATTTGAACCTTTGGTTCAAGTGGACTTCAAACCAAATTGATACTAGTTGCATTAGCTCAAACAACATCACAACTTCATGCCATGTTCATGCATCATATTGTTGCATATGTTTGTGTATAGATTGTTGGCACCGTTCCTTCTCGATAGGTCCTACTCCGGAGGACGTTCCAGAGTACCTGTCTGTGAAGCAGTGCCTCCCTTGTTGATTTACCAGGCAAGCAAACCCCCTTGTTCATTCCGATAAAATCCTACTCTCTCGCTCCTGCTCTCAGTTATTGCATTAGGACAACAACGATTCATCTGCTACTTTGTGCTGCGGTAGTTGAACCTATTCCTCTGCATGACCTGTCATTGCCATAGTAAATAGTTGAAACCCACTAGCATGTGTAGGAGTTGATTGAAGCCATTGTTGTGTTCCTACCATGCTATGCCTGCTATTGCTTAGAGTTGTGTCAGGTCTGATTCATTGGGAATGAATTGGAGTGTTACGATATGTTCTGGTGCTGAGAGTTAAGTGTGTGAACACGATTTGGTAAAGGTAGCGGTGAGAGGCCATGTAGGAGTACATGGTGGGTTGTCTCACTAGAACCGTCCTTAAGCACCGAGTTCTATGTATGTTGTCCAATGACTCGATACTACCACACATTGGGCTCCGGGCGCTCCAAGCCCTCTCGACTTATTAACCAACTTGATCTCTGTCCAGGAGTCGCAACTAGTTTCTGGTGTTTGTAGGTAGTGTTAATAGTCTACCAAGTGGCACCCGGCCAGGTGGGCTTGGGACAGACTAGGCACAAGTGGCACGGTGTACCAAGCGTAGATCCATCCGGCGAGGTGGGCTTGGGAACCCTGCACACATCGTTTGGGGCCGTGAGTGAAACCCCGGCCGGATCTCCTTGCGGATGGAACCCGAATAGGCGATAAACCTGGATGAGAGTCTTGTGTGGTTAGTCAGGTCGTGGCCGACACCCTCGCCAGGCTTCCGCTTGAAGGTTGCCGAGATACATGACGTGTACATGGCGGTAAGTGGCGAGAGCGTGTGTGAAGAAGTACACCCCTGCAGGGTTAACATGATCTATTCGAATAGCCGGGTCCGCGGTTATGGACTTCTTGGATGCTTACATGGTACATAGACAACTTGAAGTGGATACTCTAAAAAGCTCAAGACAAGTGTGAGTGCTATGGATGGCCTTCTCGTAGGGAGACGGGGATGAATCCATAGTAGTGTATTGTGTGGTGATTAGTGGACTCGTGTGCGCCATATCACCTCAAGAGCTTTTGGTAGTCGTAGAACAGGATAGCCACAGAGTCAAAGCTGGCTTGCTGCAACTAAACCCCACATTACCCTCTTGATACTAATGCATGTATGATAGGATCTGATGTAAGTCTTGCTAAGTACCTTTGTACTCATGTTGCTTTATTTACGTTTTTGCAGCAGAGACTTCGGTCTTACTAGTGTTCTCATGGACTTCGACGAGTAGCTTGTACCTCAGCTACGATCTTGATCGGACGTTGTAGATAGTCAGGCTTTCAGCCTTTTCCATTTGTAGATGTCTGTACCCAGACATGTAATGCTTCTGCTTGTTGCTTGTATGCTCTGTATGATGGGTCTTGTGACCCCTGTTTGCAATAAATGCTATGATGGCTCTTCTGAGCCTTTATCTATATGAGTTGTTGAGTTATGCTGTGATGCCATGTTGTACAACACATACTTGCATGTTACGCGTACGTGTAATGTGTATTTCTATGTGTGGGATCTGACTATCTAGTTGTTTATCCTTAGTAGTCTTTCTTACCGGGGAATGTCTCCTAGTGCTTCCACTGAGCCCTGGTAGCTTGCTACTGCTCCGGAACACTTAGGCTGGCCGGCATGTGTCCTTCTTCGATCCTGTGTCTGTCCCTTCGGGGAAATGTCACGCGATGAATACCGGGGTCCTGTTAGCCCGCTACAGCCCGGTTCACCGGAGTCCTGTTAGCCCAGTGCTACAGCCCGGATTCACTCGCTGATGACCGACACGTTCGATGCTGGGTCATGGATGCCTGTCCCTGTAAGTTAGTGCCACTTTGGGTTTATGACTAGCCATGTCAGCCCGGGCTCTTTATCATATGGATGCTAGCGACACCATCATATACGTGTGCCAAAAGGCGCAAACGGTCCCGGGCAAAGGTAAGGCGACACCGTGGGGATACCGTGCGTGAGGCCGCAAAGTGATATGAGGTGTTACATGCTAGATCGATGTGGCATTGAGTCGGGGTCCTGACAGCGTTGGTATCCTATGTTGTCCAATGACTCGATACTACCACACATTGGGCTCCGGGCGCTCCAAGCCCTCTCGACTTATTAACCAACTTGATCTTTGTCCAGGAGTCGCAACTAGTTTCTGGTGTTTGTAGGTAGTGTTAATAGTCTACCAAGTGGCACCCGGCAAGGTGGGCTTGGGACAGACTAGGCACAAGTGGTACGGTGTACCAAGCGTAGATCCATCCGGCGAGGTGGGCTTGGGAACCCTGCACACATCGTTTGGGGCCGTGAGTGAAACCCCGGCCGGATCTCCTTGCGGATGGAACCCGAATAGGCGATAAACCTGGATTAGAGTCTTGTGTGGTTAGTCAGGTCGTGGCCGACACCCTCGCCAGGCTTCCGCTTGAAGGTTGCCGAGATACATGACGTGTACATGGCGGTAAGTGGCGAGAGCGTGTGTGAAGAAGTACACCCCTGCAGGGTTAACATGATCTATTCGAATAGCCGGGTCCGCGGTTATGGACTTCTTGGATGCTTACATGGTACATAGACAACTTGAAGTGGATACCATAAAATGCTCAAGACAAGTGTGAGTGCTATGGATGGCCTTCTCGTAGGGAGACGGGGATGAATCCATAGTAGTGTATTGTGTGGTGATTAGTGGACTCGTGTGCGCCATATCACCTCAAGAGTTTCTGGTAGTCGTAGAACAGGATAGCCACAGAGTCAAAGCTGGCTTGCTGCAACTAAACCCCACATTACCCTCTTGATACAAATGCATGTATGATAGGATCTGATGTAAGTCTTGCTGAGTACCTTTGTACTCATGTTGCTTTATTTATGTTTTTGCAGCAGAGACTTCGGTCTTATTAGTGTTCTCGTGGACTTCGACAGGTATCTTGTACCTCAGCTACGATCTTGATCGGACGTTGTAGATAGTCAGGCTTTCAGCCTTTTTTCATTTATAGATGTCTGTACTCAGACATGTAATGCTTCCGTTTGTTGCTTGATTGCTCTGAATGTTGGGTCATGTGACCCCTCTTTGTAATAAATGCTATGATGGCTCTTCTGAGCCTTTATCTATATGAGTTGTTGAGTTATGCTGTGATGCCATGTTGTACAACACATACTTGCATGTTATGCATACGTGTAACGTGTATTGCTATGTGTGGGATCTGACTATCTAGTTGTTTATCCTTAGTAGTCTTTCTTACCGGGAAATGTCTCCTAGTGCTTCCACTGAGCCTTGGTAGCTTGCTACTGCTCCGGAACACTTAGGCTGGCCGGCATGTGTCCTTCTTTGTTCCTGTGTCTGTCCCTTCGGGGAAATGTCACGCGACAAATACTGGAGTCCTGCTAGCCCGCTATAGCCCGGTTCACCGGAGTCCTGTTAGCCCAGTGCTACAGCCTGGATTCACTCGCTGATGATCGACACGTTCGATGCTGGGTCATGGATGCCTGTCCCTGTAAGTTAGTGCCACTTTGGGTTTACGACTAGCCATGTCAGCCCGGGCTCTTTATCATATGGATGCTAGCGACACCATCATATACGTGTGCGAAAAGGCGCAAACGGTCCCGGGCAAAGGTAAGGCGACACCGTGGGGATACCGTGCATGAGGCCGCAAAGTGATATGAGGTGTTACATGCTAGATCGATGTGGCATTGAGTCGGGGTCTTGACACATATTTCAAATTCTATAATTGCAGGACAGGTTATTACGTTACCTCTACAGTGGAGTGTCCATCCTCACCGCCTTCCTCTTGAGCCTACTCGATCCGGACGCCTATGGTTGATGAGTCCCTAGGGGCTCGGCCCCTTGCTCCGGCCGTCGTTTCTGCAAAAAGAACGACGCCTCAAGGGTAAATTATAATACCTGGGGAGAGTCCCCTTCGGAGGATAGGGGTTTTTAGCTCGGCTTACACGCGATGCAGGGAGCAGTCCAGGGTAGTCGGCCGTAATGGCCACCAGGGCGCCATTCCAGCTCGCCTGATAAAATACCCCATTGACAAGCGCCACAGTAATATCCGGATCTATTTTCAGTCCCGGATCTAGGGCCCTTCCAGGGTCCTCTGGTTGCGAGGAGGTGCTGAAGATTCCTTCTAGGGCCCTCCTCAGTTCCTGCTCAGAAGCATTGATGCAAGTAATCTTAGCAGAAGAACGCTAGAGCAAGGGAAGCAGGGAAAAGAATGGCAACTTACCCACTCTGGGGGGTTGTGCATGGAGAATCCGTCCCGCATTTTTATGCGAAGGAATTCCTCCTCTTCCCCTTTGTACAGATCGGACAATATCCTTGCCAAAGCGGCAGCGCGGCGCGTGGCGTCGTCTTCCCCGTTGAAATGCCACATGGGCTTCCCCCGATATAGGAGTGGTTGAACTCCCCGCTTTATGCATATTGCCATGACCTCGACTATCGCCAGTCCGGATTTGGCCAGCAACTTTATCATGTTCATCAGGAGGTATATTTCCCTTGTGTCCTCTTCTTGAGGGCCCCGGGGGCGCCAACTTAAGCGTGCCCTCGGTGGGGCGTTGCTGAACTTGGGGAGACCTATCCGGACTGGATCCGGAAGGGGAACGTCATTTATATAGAACCACTCTGAAGGCTAGTTTTCTGGTGCCTTCTCCGGAGTGCCGGACATGTATCCGGTCTCGGTGATGCGCCATACTTCGGCCCCGCCCACTTGACAGAGGGACTCTCCCTGGGTGCGGGGGGCGAGGCAGAACAGCTTCCTCCATAATCCGAAGTGTGGTTCGCAGCCTAAAAACAACTCGCAAAGGGCGACATACCCCGCTATGTGCAGAATAGAGGCCGGGGTAAGATTGTGTAACTGGAAGCCGTAGAACTCCAGGAGCCCGCGAAGAAACGGGTGGATAGGAAACCCGACGCCCCTCAGCAAATGCGAGATGAGGCATATCCGCTCCTCCGGAGACGGGTTAGCAGATCCCTCAGCTTGTTCCCCTCCGTCATAAGTGGCTATTCCAGCTTGGACGGGGACCATGAATGCCGGTGGGAGAAACCCTTGGGTTTGTAACTTCACCAAACGGCTGTGGGGAACTGAGCACTCTCCCCAAGCCCCCGACTTAGAGCGAGAAGGGCAAGCAGAAGAGTTGCGATGGCCGGCCATGTTGGAATGGCTATTCGCGGAGCGCTCTAGGATGCTATCTCAAGGGAGGAGAGTGAGGTTTGGATCTGAGAATCCATGTCCCTTCAAATAGATGGTTGGCTCGAAGGATCGAGGGTGGAAAATGCAAAAATACCTCGACTCCTCGCATTCGCTTGACACGTGGAGATGGTCATTACTGAGGCGCTGAAGCCGAGGAGCACAACATTGATTGGAGGCCAGACACTATTTGTCGTAACAGGTACTTTGGAGTATTCGGAGAAGGAACCCGCCTTGCAATGTCGAAGACAATACTGCACGCCGGACTCATCGTCGTTGAAGCCTGGTTCAGGGGCTACCGAGGGAGTCCTAGATTAGGGGGTATCCGGACAGCCGGACTGTGTACAACGTCTGGACTATTGAAGCGTGAAGATACAAGACTCAAGACTTCGGCCCGTGTCCGGATGGGACTCTCCTTCGTGTGGAAGGCAAGCTTGGCGATCCGTATATTATATTTCCTTCCTTGTAACCGACTCCATGTAAACCCTAGCCCTCTCCGATGTCTATATAAACCGGAGAGGTTAGTCCTTAGAAGGCTGATCACAATTACAATCATACCAACATAGGCTAGCTCTTAGGGTTTTGCCTCTATGATCTCGTGGTAGATCTACTCTTGTACTACCTATATCATAAAATATTAATCAAGCAGGTAGTAGGGTTTTACCTCCATCGAGAGGGCCTGAACCTGGGTAAACATCTGTGTCCCTCGCTTCTTGTTACCATCAGCCTTGACGCACAGATCGGGACCCCCTACCCGAGATCCGTCGGTTTTGACACCGACACACGCCGAGAGCACCAGGGAGGTGGACGACGGCGAGGCCTAGGAAGGGGACGACGCGGAGCCGGGGAAGACGCGATAGTGGAAGCCCGCGCGGAGAAGAGTATGAGGGTTCACTTGTTTGGCTGCGGTGTGAGGCTGCCGTCGCCACAGGGCATATCCAGTGGTGGGAATAGTAGGGGGCGGTGAGGCCTCCGCGGCAGCATAGCCGGCCACGGAAGGCAGGAGCATGCGGCACGACCAATGCTGCTTTGGGTGGCTGGAGCAAGAAGACCAGAGGTTAAAGAAGCACTACGGCCGTTGGATGGACATCGTACAGTCACTGGAGCTAGAATCGTTCATATTGACCAAGTTAACAAAGCCCTCCATCCCCGTCAACTTAGTAAGCCCACAAGTCATCCTCCCACCAAGGAGGGTCCTAGCTAGCAGGGGAGTATTCATTTTTTGTGCATAATAAGGAGGCACTTCCGGTGGGTCCGAGCTGATAGTGGGGGGAACATTTTTTCATGAAGTACGGTGGCCCGTCCGGTGGGTCCCAGCAGTCAGGGGGAAGCTTTTTTCACGAAATACGGTGGCCCATTCGGTGGGTCCTGATACGTCCATTTTGCATCATGCTTTTATATCAATATTTATTGCATTATGGGTTGTTATTACACGTTATGTCACAATACTTATGGCTATTCTCTCTTATTTTACAAGGTTTATCATGAAGAGGGAGGATGCTGGCAGCTGGAATTCTGGCTGGAAAAGGAGCAAATATTGGAAACCTATTCTGCACAGCTCCAAAAATCCTGATACTCCACAAAAGTCTTTTTTGGAATTAATAAGAATTATTGAGCAAAGAAAACACCAGAGGGGGCCCACACCCTGGCCAGGAGGGTGGGGGGCGTGCCCACCCCTACTGGGCGCGCCTCCTATCTCCTAGGCCCCCTGGTGGCCCTCCGGTGCCCATCTTCTGCTATATGAAGGCTTTTACCCTGGAAAAAAAATCATAAGCAAGCTTACGAGATGGAACTCCGCCGCCACGAGGCGGAACCTGGGCGGAACCAATCTAGGGCTCTGGCAGAGCTGTTCTGCAGGGGAAACTTCCCTCCGGGAGGGGAAAATCATCACCATCGTCATCACCAACGATCCTCTCATCGGGAGGGGGTCAATCTCCATCAACATCTTCACCAGCACCATCTCCTCTCAAAACCCTAGTTCATCTCTTGTATCCAATCTTGTATCAAAACCACAAATTGGTACCTGTGGGTTGCTAGTAGTGTTGATTACTCCTTGTAGTTGATGCTAATTGGTTTACTTGGTGGAAGATCATATGTTCAGATCCTTAATGCATATTAATACTCCTCTGATCATGAACATGAATATGCTTTGTGAGTAGTTATGTTTGTTCCTAAGGACATGGGTGAAGTCTTGCTATTAGTAGTCATGTGAATTTGGTATTCGTTTGATATTTTGATGAGATGTATGTTGTCTCTCCTCTAGTGGTGTTATGTGAACATCGAGTACATGACACTTCACCATTATTTGGGCCTAGAGGAAAGCATTGGGAAGTAATAAGTAGATGATGGGTTGCTAGAGTGACAGAAGCTTAAACCCTAGTTTATGCCTTGCTTTGTAAGGGGCTGATTTGGATCCATATGTCTAATGTTGTGGTTAGGTTTACCTTAATACTTCTTTTGTTGTTGCGGATGCTTGCAATAGGGGTTAATCATAAGTGGGATGCTTGCCCAAGTAAGGGCAGTACCCAAGCATCGGTCCACCCACATATCAAATTATCAAAGTACCGAACGCAAATCATATGAGCGTGATGAAAACTAGCTTGACGATAATTCGCATGTGTCCTCGAGAGCGCTTTTCTCATTATAAGAAATTGTCCAGGATTGTCCTTTGCTAAAAAAAGGATTGGGCCACCTTCCTGCACTTTATTTACTTTCATTGTTTGTTACCCGTTACAAATTATCTTATCACAAAACTATCTGTTACCTACAATTTTAGTGCTTGCAGAGAAAACCTTACTGAAAACCGCTTGTCATTTCCTTCTGCTGCTCGTTGGGTTCGACACTCTTACTTATAAAAAGGACTACGATAGATCCCCTATACTTGTGTGTCATCAAGACTCTTTTCTGGCGCCATTGCCAGGGAGTGAAGCGCCTTTGGTGAGTGGAACTTGGTAAGGTAACATTTATATAGTGTGCTGAAATTTTCTGTCACTTGTTACTATGGAAACTAATCCTTTGAGGGGCTTGTTCGGGGTATATTCACCCCGAAAAGTAGAGCAAATAGTTTCTCCTCAACTACTGAACCTATTGAAAATATTTACTTTGAGATTCCTTCGGGTATGATAGAGAAACTGCTAGCTAATCCCTTTGCAGGAGATGGAACATTGCATCCCGATTTACACCTTATCTTTGTGGATGAAGTTTGCAGATTATTTAAGCTTGCAGCTATTCCCGATGATGTTGTCAAAAGGAAGGTATTCCCTTTATCTTTGAAGGGAGATGCATTGACATGGTATAGGCTATGTGATGATACGGGATCTTGGAATTATAAACGATTGAAGTTGGAATTTCACCAGAAGTTCTATCCTATGCATCTTGTTCATCGTGATCGTAATTACATATATAATTTCTGGCCTCGCGAGGGAGAAAGCATCTCTCAAGATTGGGGGAGGCTTAAGTCAATGTTATATTCATGCCCCAATCATGAGCTCTGAAGAGAAACGATTATTCAAAAATTTTATGCTCGGCTTTCTCTCAATGATCGCACCATGCTTGATACTTCCTGTGCTGGTTCTTATATGCTAAAGACTACTGAATTCAAGTGGGATTTATTGGAAAGAATTAAACGCAACTCTGAAGATTGGGATTCCGACGATGGTAAGGAGTCAGGTATAACACCTAAGTTTGATTGTGTTAAATCTTTTATGGATACCGATGCTTTTCGTGGATTTAGCACTAAGTATGGGCTTGACTCTGAGATAGTAGCTGCTTTTTGTGAATCTTTTGCTACTCACGTTGATCTCCCTAAGGAGAAGTGGTTTAAATATAATCCTCCCACTGAAGTAAAAGTAGTTGCACCTATTACAGTTGAAGAAAAGACTATCACTTATAATGATCCTATCATTCCTACTACTTATGTTGAGAAACCACCTTTTCCTGTTAGGATAAAGGATCATGCTAAAACTTCAACTGTTGTTCATAAGAGTAATACTAGAACTTATACACCTCCTGAGCAAATCAAAGTTGAACCTAGTATTGCTATGGTTAAAGATATCTTAGATGATAATTTAGATGGGCATGTTTTTTATTTCTGTGGTGAAACTGCTAATATTGCTAGACCACATGCCAAGATACATAGACCTATTATAGGCATGCCTGTTATTTTTGTTAAAATAGAAGATCATTGTTATCATGGCTTATGTTACATGGGTGCTAGTGCTAGTGCAATACCCTATGACTTATATAAAGAAATTATGCATGATATTGCACCTGTTGAAATAGAAGATATTGATGTTACTATTAACCTTGCCAATAGGGACACCATTAAGCCAGTTGGGATTGTTAGAGATGTTGATGTCTTGTGTGGGAAGGTTAAATATCCTGCTGATTTTCTTGTTCTTGGTTCCCCACAAGATGACTTTTGTCCCATTATTTTTGGTATACCCTTCTTGAATACTGTTAATGCTAGGATTGATTGTGAAAAGGATATTGTTAAAATTGGCTTAGGGGATATGTCTCATGAGTTTAATTTTGCTAAGTTTCATAGACAACCCCGTGATAAAGAATCACCTAGTAAGGATGAGATTATTGGTCTTGCTTCTATTGCCGTGCCTCCTACTGATCCCTTAGAACAATATTTGCTAGACCATGAAAATGATATGTTTATGAATGAAAGAAGGGAAATAGATGAAGTATTCCTTCAACAAGGTCCTATTCTGAAACATAACTTGCCTGTTGAAATCCTAGGGGATCCCCCTCCACCCAAGGGTGATCCCGTGTTTGAGCTCACACCATTACCTGATAATCTTAAGTATGCTTATCTTGATGAAAAGAAAATATATCATGTTATTATTAGTGCTAACCTTTCAGAGCAAGAAGAAGAAAGATTATTGAAAACTCTGAAGAAGCACTGTGCTGCTATTGGATATACTCTGGATGATCTTAAGGGCATTAGTCCCACTCTATGCCAACACAAAATTAAAGTGGAGAAATATGCCAAACCAGTTAGAGATCCTCAACGACGATTAAATCCTAAGATGAAAGAAGTGGTAAGAACGGAGATACTAAAGCTCCTTGAGGCAGGTATAATTTATCCCGTTGCTGATAGTGAATGGGTAAGTCCTGTCCGTTGTGTTCCTAAAAAGGGAGGTATTACTGTCGTTCCTAATGATAAAGATGAATTGATCCTGCAAACAATTGTTATAGGTTATAGGATGGTAATTGATTTCCGTAAATTAAATAAAGCTACTAAGAAAGATCATTACCCTTTACCTTTTATTGATCAAATGCTAGAAAGACTATCCAAATACACACATTTCTGCTTTCTAGATGGTTATTCTGGTTTCTCTCAAATTCTCGTGTCAGCGGAGGATCAATCAAAAACTACTTTTACTTTCCCTTTCGGTACTTTTGCTTATAGATATATGCCTTTTGGTTTATGTAATGCACCTGCTAACTTTCAAAGATGCATGATGGCCATATTCTCTGACTTTTGTGAAAATATTTGTGAGGTATTCATGGATGATTTCTTCGTTTATGGATCCTCTTTTGATGATTGCTTGAGCAACCTTGATCGAGTTTTGCAGAGATGTGAAGACACTAGTCTCGTCTTGAATTGGGAAAAGTGCCACTTTATGGTTAATGAAGGCATTGTCTTGGGGCATAAGATTTCTGAGAGAGGTATTGAAGTTGATAAAGCTGAAGTTGATGCTATTGAAAAGATGCCATGTCCCAAGGACATAAAAGGTATAAGAAGTTTCCTTGGTAGGTTCACTAAGGACTTTTCTAAAATCTCTAGGCCTCTAACTAATTTATTGCAAAAAGATATTCCTTTTGTCTTTGATGATGATTGTGTAGAAGAATTTGAAATACTTAAGAAAGCTTTGATCACTGCACCTATTGTTCAACCACCTGATTGGAATTTACCTTTTGAAATTATGTGTGATGCTAGTGATTATGTTGTAGGTGATGTTCTAGGGCAAAGAGTTGATAAGAAATTGAATGTTACCAGTATGCTAGTGAAACTCTTGATACTGCCCAGAGAAATTATCCTACTACTAAAAAAAGAGTTTTTAGCAGTCGTATTTGCATGTGATAAGTTTAGACCTTATATTGTTGATTCCAAAGTTACTATTCACACTGATCATGCTGCTATTAAATATCTTATGGAAAAGAAAGATGCTAAGCCTAGACTTATTAGATGGGTTCTCTTGCTCCAAGAATTTGATTTGCATATTATTGATAGAAAGGGAGCCGAGAACCCCGTTGCAGACAACTTGTCTAGGTTAGAGAATGTTCTTGATGACCCACTACCTATTGATGATAGCTTTCCTGATGAACAATTAGTAGTCATTAATGCTTCTCGTACTGCTCCATGGTATGCTGATTATGCTAATTATATTGTTGCTAAATTTATACCACCTAGTTTCACATACCAGGAAAAGAAAAAGTTCTTTTATGATTTAAGACATTACTTCTGGGATGACCCACACCTTTATAAAGAAGGAGTAGATGGTGTTATTAGTCATTGTGTATCTGAGCATGAACAGGAACAGATCCTACGCAAGTGTCACTCTGAATCATATGGAGGGCACCACACTGGAGATAGAACTGCACATAAGGTATTGCAATCCGTTTTTTATTGGCCTACTCTCTTCAAAGATGCTCGTAAGTTTGTCTTGTCTTGTGATGAATGTCAAAGAATTGGTAATATTAGTAGACATCAAGAAATGCCTATGAATTATTCTCTTGTTATTGAGCCATTTGATGTTTGGGGCTTTGATTATATGGAACCTTTTCCTGCCTCTAATCGTTACACACATATTTTAGCTATTGTTGATTACGTTACTAAGTGGGTAGAAGCTATTCCAACTAGTAGTGCTGATCATAACACTTCTATTAAAATGCTTAAAGAAGTTATTTTTCCGAGGTTTTGAGTCCCTAGATATCTTATGACTGATGGTGGTTCACATTTTATTCATGGTGCTTTCCGTAAGATGCTTGCTAAGTACGATGTTAATCATAGAATTGCATCTCCTTATCACCCGCAGTCTAGCGGTCAAGTAGAGTTGAGCAATAGAGATCTCAAATTAATTTTGCAAAAGACTGTCAATAGATCTAGAAAGAATTGGTCCAAGAAACTTGATGATGCACTATGGGCCTATAGAATTGCATATAAAAATCCTATGGGTATGTCTCCATATAAGATGGTTTATGGAAAAGCATGTCACTTACCTCTTGAACTTGAACATAAGGCATATTGGGCTATTAAAGAGCTCAACTATGACTTCAAACTTGCCGGTGAGAAGAGGTTATTTGATATTAGCTCACTTGATGAATGGAGAACCCAAGCCTATGAGAATGCCAAGCTGTTCAAAGAAAAAGTTAAACGATGGCATGACAGAAGTATACAAAAGCGTGAGTTTAACGTAGGTGATTATGTGTTACTATTCAACTATCGTTTAAGATTTTTTGCAGGAAAACTTCTCTCTAAATGGGAAGGTCCTTACATTATCGAGGAGGTCTATCGTTCCGGTGCCATAAAAATCAACAACTTCGAAGGCACAAGTCCGAGGGTGGTGAACGGTCAAAGAATCAAACATTATATCTCAGGTAATCCAATCAATGTTCAAACTAATATTATTGAGACTGTAACCCCGGAGGAATACATAAGAGACACTTTCCAGAACGTTTCAGAATCCGAAAAGGAATAGGTATGTGGTACGGTAAGTAAACCGAATCCAAAACAATTCTAATGGCAATTTTCCTCCGTTTTGGAATATTTAAGAATTTTGGGAAGAAAGAAGTAATCCAGGAAGGACACGAGGCCTCCACGAGGGTGGAGGGCGCGCCCACCCTTACTGGGCGCACCCCCTGTCTCGTGGGTACCTCGTGTGCCTCCCGGACTCCCTTTTCTTGCATGTTACGTATTTTGGTCGGTAAAAATTCATTATATAATCTCCCAAAGATTTTGACCACCGTATCACGCAAATATCCTCTATTTTCGTTTCGAGCTGTTTTTCTGACAGATCTAGAGCACCATGACGTCTCCAAGCGCTCCCAAGGACAAGTTTTTCGAGAGGGTTATCAACCCCTATCTCGCGGAGGTGCTGCAACACCCTCAAACCATCGAGATGCATGAGGGGGTGCTGCACATCCGCGATGTGGAGGGACCAAGGCGTACCGGAAGCATGGAGACAAATCTCGAAGCCATGGAGCAACAAGTTTTCAAGTGCCAATGGATGGTGGAGCGTGGACTCAACGCCAACCAGATGATGATCACGGAGTTCACCAACAACCACAACCTGGATGCCAAGATCGTTGGGGAGACCATCTTCAAGCTTCAAGAGAAAATCGAGCACCTCCAAGCCCAAATCTATGACCTGCAAAACCAAAACTATGAGTATGAATATAGATTCAAGAGGATGAGTTTGGCTGCAAATTTGAGGATCCCAGAGACTCGATCATCCTTCATCATCAACAACTCCTACTTCACCACCTCCGAGGACATAATTACATGGGTATGGGCACTCCCCTTGGCAACTGCCAAGCTTGGGGGAGGTGCCCCGGTATCGTATCACCATCACACTCCTATCTTTACCGTTTTACTTAGTTTGATCCTTTTAGTAGTATCTTGATCTAGTAGATTGATGTTTTGGTATGAATTAGTTTTGAGTTTTGCTTTGTGATCTCTTTATGTAATCGAGTCTGTGAGCTATCTATAATAAAGATTAGTGTTGAGTCAAGGGCTTTGCTATCTTGCTATGATCTTGAGAAAGTAGAAAGAATAAAAATAACAAAGAGTTCATATTGATCTTGTGGATAGTAATGACTTCACACATAAAAAGTATGTGGCACAAAAGTTGTTGAGAGTTGACAAACATAGTTTTGGTCATCATTGCAATTAATAGGAAGTAATGAGGAAAGAGAGGTTTTCACATATAAATATACTATCTTGGACATCTTTTATGATTGTGAGCACTCATTAAGTATGACATGCTAAAAGAGTTGATGTTGGACATGGAAGACAACTTAATGGTTTATGTTTTCTCACATCTCAGTTAAAGTATATTGTCATTGATCTTCCCAACATGTTGAGATTGCCTTTCCCTCTCATGCTAGCCAAAAATTCCTTGCACCAAGTAGAGATACTACTTGTGCTTCCAGATATCCTTAAACCCAGTTTTGCCATGAGACTCCACCATGCCTACCTATGGATTGAGTAAGATCCTTCAAGTAAGTTGTCATGTTGCAAGCAATAAAAATTGCTCTCTAAATATGTATGACTTATTAGTGCGGAGAAAATAAGCTTTATACGATCGTGTGATATGGAAGTAATAAAAGCGACGGACTACATAATAAAGGTTCGTTTCACAAGTGGCAATATAAAGTGACGTTCTTTTGCATTAAGATTTTGTGCATCCAACCCTAAAAGCACATGACAACCTCTGCTTCCCTCTGCGAAGGGCCTATCTTTTACTTTATGTTTTTACTTTATACTTGAGTCAAGGTGATCTTCACCTTTCCCTTTTTCATTTTATCCTTTGGCAAGCTCCTCGTGTTTGAAAAATCCTGATATATATATCCAATTGGATGTAAGTTAGCATGAATTATTATTGTTGACATCACCCAAAGGTGAATACATTGGGAGGCAACACAATAAGCCCCTATCTTTCTCAGTGTCTGTCGGGTGGTAGGTGCGACATATGCCAACGGGTGGCTTATCATTGTGGGAGCCAATAAGACATCGCCGGTGCCTAGAAACGGGATGTGGCGAAGACATGCACGCCGGAGGATCTTACCCAGGTT
The DNA here is from genome assembly GCF_002162155.2 of Triticum dicoccoides. Taxonomy (NCBI): domain Eukaryota; kingdom Viridiplantae; phylum Streptophyta; class Magnoliopsida; order Poales; family Poaceae; genus Triticum; species Triticum dicoccoides. Next base: position 432,242,047 of record NC_041393.1, on the reverse strand, counting down.
CGGGGCTCTCCATGGAGATAACACCCCTAGTCCTGCTCTGCGGGGTCTCCGCGTGATCACTAGATCAACAAGTGGCTATAAGAGGCTCCTTGAGTTGTTTGGCGAGAGGAAGAAGAAGGGCAAGGCTAGATCTCTTCTCCCCTCAATGTAGTGTCTAAAACTATCAAAGATCAACCCTTTGCATGGGCGCCTTGGGGGGTTTATATAGGCCTACCCTCCAGGGGTAAAATGGTAATCCGGCTGGGTGCGGGCCGTAGCCGTCAGTGTCTACGTTCGCCGGCTTCTTCGCCGGCCGCTGGGGCCCGTCGACTGGTGGGTCCCGCCGGCTGCCGGCCTCCTGGTCGACAGGTAGGTCCCATTGCTTGGGGGTCTTGTCAGGGGCTGGTTACTATTGCCTCACTCTTGATGACGAGTGCTTTGTCGAGGTAAGCATGGCTACAGTGCCTCCACCTGGCGGGTTCTCACTGTAGCCTTTCCTCGTCTTGTCTCCTTAATGGTGTGCATACTTCGAGGGAGGGAGCGAGCCAGCTAGTGAGAGCCGGCTACATCCCATGCCGATTGGGGGAAGCGTGGCCGTCTTCGGGTGTCTCTCTGACCGAAGGGGCCCGCCGCCTACGGGCCGCACTGACAGCTTGTCGTGGGTGGCGTCATGGTCAGCATGGCAACAGTGCCACGCCGGACGGGTCGTGGCTGCACCGTACGGTGTACTGTGGCCATGCGTGCTCCGGGATTCGGGTGTGGCAGGCTTCACTGTTGCCACACCCCGTCTCATCACCGTTATGTGGGCGCAGACTTTGAGGGTACGATCTTGGTCGCCTACCGGGGCCCGGCTACTTGGAGTCGGTCATCTCGTGGCCGGCTTCCTGGAGTCGGCCCTCCCGTGGCTTTCTTCATGAGAGTTTAGGGCCGGGCCGCCTTCCGGTAGTCGGCTCATGAGACAATCGACCAGGGGAAGGCGGCCCCATGATGTGGGGCTTGAAGGCTCGAGCGGCCCATTATTTTTTCGAAGAGCTAGGGGGAGCCAGCTAGGCTACCCGTAGCCATTTACTCCGACAGTAGTCCCCGAAGCTGGTTGGGCTTCGTGGCTGAAAGGGAAACGAGAAGCTCAATCAGCTTCCTATCCCGAAGAGACGGCAGCTAGGAGCCGGCTTTGTTCATGCGTGCCGTCTTGGCGAGGTTTTTTGAAGTCTGAAGGCGGGAACCAACTGGCGCGCAAGCCAGGCTATGGGCTGGCAGCCTGCCGCCTGCTCGCCACATGGCACCCTTTGGCTGGAAGGGCCTGTGAGCCCACGCACGCGACGGGACATCGCCGCAGACCGGGGCCCGCCACTTCCATGCCTCGGCCCAAGTGTGGATCTTCTGTGGCCCGAGCAGGCTGCTCGCCTTCCGGCGGCAGTTTCCGCACGTCATTAAGGCGCAATAACTGCGGGGCGTGGGGGAGTGGGTGCAGTTAATCCCACGTCCCCCCAAGCCTCGCCTCCTCGGCTTCGCCGCACGAGGCTATATGTAGGGGGAGGAGGGGGAGCAGGAGACGCTCGCACACTCGCCCTCGCTCCACCATTTTCTTCCTCTTCCTCCTCTCCGTCGCTGCAGCTGCATTGCGCGCCCTCTGTCGCTGCGCATCTCCTCTCGCCTCTTCGTCCTCATGGCGCGGTCTAGCTCCTGGGACGGCTCTAACTTCCATGAGGACCACGACGAATTCCTCCGCAAGACGCGGCGGTTGCCGGGCAAAGATTATGTGCGGGTCTGTCTCGCACCGGAGAGGGAGATATCGCCGGCGCCGGAAGAGGATGAGCGGGTAATCTTCCGCTCGCACTGTCTGCGCGGCGTCGGCCTGCCGACGAGCAGTTTCTTCCGCTCCTTCCTCGAGATCTATCATCTCTAGCCGCACCACCTCACTCCAAACACGGTGGTGCTGCTGTCGGCCTTTATCACTCTGTGCGAAGGCTTCCTCGGCGTCCTCCCCACCCTCGAACTTTGGGGGGAGTTCTTCCAGTCCAAGCTTGACACCGTCTTCGCGGGCGTGCCTGCCCCATGCGGAGCCTTCATCATCGTGCGGAGATCGACGGGCGACAATCCGTTTCCGCCCATCATGCTGATCTAGTCGGTGAAGCTCTGGCAAAAATCTTACTTCTATGTGAAGAACGTCGCTCCGCAAGGCGACTTCGTCAATCTGCCGGCTTACATAGCCGGCCCGCCGGCTGGGAGGCATCCTTCATGGTCCTATCGAGCCAGGTCGCTAACTCCGGCTGGGGCTGGCACCGTCGCCCGGCTCCGGGTGCTGGTCTAGGCGGAAGGCCTGACCGGGTCCGACCTGATAGCCACCTTCGTGGAGCGCCGGGTGCTCCCGCTCTAGGGCCGCCCTCACATGATTTGCCAGATGAGCGGTTGTTTCGACCCAAGTCGGCTAAGCACCAAGGAGATGCCTCATGACGAGGTATCTTACATGGTGAATTATATTGCCAACTGCAAGCTCACCGAGGAGTGGCGGTTCAGCAAGGAGCCGTATTCTTGCGCCAATCCCCCACCTATGGTAAGCCTTCCTTCTTTTCTTCTTCTCTTGTTGCTGAGTTCTCACTGGCCGACTCCTGACCAGTCGATTTGCTTTTAATCAGAACCACCTCCTTCAGTCGGCGGCCGGAGCCGCAGGGGGTGGAGCGCCAGTTCATCCCTGACCGTGCGACGGACGACTTGGACGATCCCGACATGGGGGCGGCCGCCCTAGACGACGCCGCCGTAGGGGGAGGCGGCGAGGCAGGCGGCTCCGGGCTCACCGCCGGCTTCGAGGACTGGCCGGATGATGACGAGGCCGAAGCTATTCCGCGCCGCTAGCCGGTATCCGATCATCAAGGCGCGGGCTCATCTGCCGCACCGGCTGTTCGGGGCGGCGCGCAGAAGCGCTGGGCCACGCCGTCCCTCTTCGGCAGTTGGTCGAAGAAGCCCAAGGGTTCTGCAGCAGCAACCAAGCGGGACGAGGCGGCCGCGAAGGCAGCCCGCTTTCGCAAGGTGGTGAAACAGCCGCATGCAGTTTCGGCGTAAGTGTCAATTCTCTCATGCCTTTCTTTTTTCTCTTCGGTCGGCATTCTTCTAAGCCTTTCCTTGACTTATCAAACAGGGATCCGCTTTCTCTCGAGCGGGCCACTGCCGCCTCCGTAGTTGGAGGGGTGGGAGGGTCCGCGAGCGCCCGCCGTGCGGATCCCTGTGCCGATCTCCTAGCAGTGATGGAGCGGAATGTGCGAGAGGCGCGAGAGGAGCGAGAGGTAGAGGAGCAGAGGGCGGCCGCCGCCAGGGCGGCTCAGGAGACGACAGAGGAGTCGGCAGAGGCGCAGGCCGACGCGGCGACCAAGGCTCAAGCGGAGGCCGCGGCCGCGGAGAGGGCGGCGGAGGCCCTGCGTAGCCAGCCTCCACAGCTCATCATCCCCCTCCGCACCGTGGCCCCCGATATCCCAGTGCCCCCGCCATAGGAACCCGACAGCAACCAGCCGGCGATGGAGAGGGAGGAGGGTGGCACAGTCGTCCCGGAGGGAGAGGTGGTACCACCATCGTTGGCTGGAACGGGCCAAGGCGGCCGGCCTGAGGCGCCGCCTGAGCAGCCGGCCGGAGGCGAGCCGACCGTGAGGGCGGATCTTGTGGTCCTGTCGCCGTCTCGTCAGCGCGCAGGGAAGGCAACTTCGGAGCCGGACCCGCAGAAGGCCGTGGGCTCCAGCTCGTTGGCCCAGGATCTAGAGACGGCCAGCGTCAGCTTCCCAGGGTGGACGTCGGGCGGTGGGACTACCATGCTGAACGTGGCGGCACAGGACGTCCGGAGCCGGCTTCAGTCCCAGGCCGCCGCGCTGAAGCAGTATACTCAAGAGTTTCTTGCAACACGGTCGACCATTCGGGTGAGTCTTCTCGGTTTTCATTGATCGCTCTTGATTTCTTCCATGGGGGCGCGTCAGCGCACCCACTGGGTGTAGTCCCCGAGTTCCGATTCGGCTGCTGAGCAGGCGGCTTGGAACTTCTTAGTAGACTTTGATTGATGTCTTGTTCTTATTCGCACCTTCGTCCTATCTGCAGGACTATCACAACCTCCACGCGGCTACCTCCAACTCCCAGGCCCGGGAGATGAATCAGAAGACCGCTGATCTTACTGAGAGCCGGAGTAAGTGCTTCATTTTTATCTCATGTGGGGGCGCGTCAGCACACCCACTGGGTGTAGTCCCCGAGATTCGGGCCAACTGCTGAGCAGTCGGGTCAAATCTTTCCTGACGACTTCTTCCTTATTGCTTTTTTCTTCTTCTTCATATCTACAGGGGCCAACGCTGACTTGAGGGAGCATCTAGGTGGGGCCCAGACCGCCCTTCGCGCCAAGGAAGCCGAGTGCAATGCCTTAGCTCAGGAACGTGATCTCCTGGCCAAGAAACTAGCCGACCAGGAGGAGAACATAAGGCGGCCCTGAAGACGGCCTCGGGACAGCGAGGCCGCTCTCAAAGCCGAATATGAGACCGAGGCGGCGAGCTGGGCTGAGGCGAGGCAAGCGCTGAGCGAAGGCTATAGCCGGATTGAAGATTTGATTGACGGTTGGCCGCCTTCTTCTTCGTCCCTTTGCTCGCCCCCTGTCATCTGGTCTGTCTTCTGATTTGTTCTACTTCTTTCTTCTTTGTGCAGGTTACTTCCCCGGTTACTCCATTGCTGCCAACCAAGCCATCGAGGCTCACTGTGATGCACGACGGCAGGCTGGGGTTGAGATCGCACCGGACGCCAGCCGGTCGCTTGAAGAGCAGCTTCTAGCAATTCAAGCCCGCCTCCAGCCGGCTTACCATATGCTCCGCCGTCTTTAGCATGCAGGGGCGCACGTGCTGGCCGCCCTCTGGCCCGGCAAGGTGGTTCCCTGCACCCCCAGTCGGACTGCCAACTGACTGGAGGTAGCGGTCGGCCCCTTCGAGGCCTGGAAGGCTTCTACAGCTCGGTCCGGCGCTCGGCGGGCGCTAGAGTTCGTCTGGGCTTGGTATCCTGGGCTGAATTTGGCCCAGCTGGGCACCTGGCGGTAGGAGGCTAACGAGGAGCTGGAGGCGGTGCGTCCGGCTATCATCCAGCGCGCCTCAGCGATCGCCGACTACACCGACACCAGCACCTTTGCCCCTGAGGTAAATGAGGACGACATCACTCAGCCGGAGGAGTGGTTCAGGCTGAAGCGGTAGAAGGTGAAGACTCGGCGGAGGAGATAGATTCCAGCGACGAGGGCGAAGAGGAAGAGGAGGAGGATGGTGAAGACATCGTGCCAGACGGTGGAGCGACCGACCAACCTCAGCTTGATCGTGCCTCTAGCAACGAGGCGCGTGCGACCACGCCGACTGCAGCAGGTGATGATCATGCCGAGACTCGTCAGCCGGCCACTCCTCCAGCCAGCGCTGCCGTCTCCACCAACCTGCCCGACTCGCCTGTTGCTCCCTTGGCCTGATTCGCCTCTTTGCTTTCCTGCTCGTTACTCTTTGAACAACTTTTATTAAATTTGTGCAGTTCCACCCACTAGGGGTGTATTCAAACTATGTTGAATGCTGGCCTTTTGAAGGCCTTTTGTGTAAATATAATCATGCATGTGCTTGGATTCCATTCATACTTGCTTTTCATCCTTTGGCTGTTTCCTTTGCCGCCCTCCCTTGGTCACCGCCTTCCCAGCCGGACAGCTGCTCTGCAGTCTGTGGCTGGGGAAGGGCTTGGCCGTCTGGGAGGACAAGTACTCGAGCTTTCTTAGATTGTAGCAAGGTGAATGGGAAGCCGGCCAGCTGGCTGCTCTGACAGCTGGTTGGTGGGGTGGGAGGCCGGCTTGTATTATATAAGTTCGTTAGTCCTTGGCCGTTTTTCATGTGGGCTTCCTTTCCTGCCTTTGGCTCTTGCCAGCCAGACAGTCGATTCTTCGAGCTGCGACTTTCAACAAGAGAGGGCTTGGGTGCCAGCACACTACTTGTCTGACTGCAGGTGGAACTTGAATATAAGTCAAGGCGGCAAGTCCCCAGGCCGACTGATCAAACCCAGTGCCGGACAGAAAACAAATGTAGTAACATAATCATAGGCATGATACTCATCATTCATAGATAATAGAGGGTAGTCCCCGAGTGCTCCTCGGGGGGCCCGTTGTCTCGTACTTAATACAAAAGGTAGCATGGTACATACTATATTTTAACTGTAAAATCTTCAAAGGAGATTGGCGTTCCATGGTTGTTCCGACTCCTTGCCGGAATCATCTCTCTTGCGTGCCTTCGTCTTCTACATGTCGATCAGGTAGTAGGAGTCGTTGCCTAAAGCCCTACTGATGACGAAGGGGCCTTCCCAAGGGGCCGAGAGCTTGTGCTGGCCGGCTATTCGCTCGATCAGCCGGAGCACAAGATCACCCTCTTGGAAGGATCTTGGTGACCTTCCGGCTGTGGTAACGGCGTAGACCCTACTGGTAGATGGCGGACCGACTGAGGGCTAACAGTCGGCCTTTTTCTAGCAGGTCGACACCGTCTTCTCGCGCTTCCTTGGCCTTCGCCTCCGTGTACATGGTGACCCAAGGTGAGTCGAACTCAATGTCAGTTGGGATGACAGCCTCGACACCATATACAAGGAAGAAAGGGGTGAAGCCGGTTGACTTGTTCGGGGTAGTGCGCAAACTCTAGAGGATGGCCGGCAGCTCGTCGAGCCAACAACCGGCCAAACGCTCCAGTGGCATGACCAATTGGGGCTTGATGCAAGAGAGGATGAGGCCATTTGCTCGCTCGACTTGGCCGTTTGACTGCGGGTGGGCAACAGACGCTAAGTCCAGTCGGATGCCCTATGTCGCGCAGAAACGTGCCAATGCTCCCTTTGCAAAATTCGTGCCGTTGTCGGTGATGATGCTGTGTGGTATGCCATACCGGGTTGTAATATCTGCAATGAATGTCACGGCAGTCGGCCCATTCAGCTTCTTGATTGGCTTTGCTTCAATCCACTTGGTAAATTTGTCCACGGCGACGAGCAGATGTGTCATGCCACCGTGCACCGTCTTGAATGTGCCCACCATGTCCAGTCCCCAGATGGCAAAAGGCCAGGTGAGGGGGATGGTCTTGAGTGCAGAAGCCGGCAGGTGTTGCTTGGAGCCAAAGACTTGGCACCCTTTGCAGTGTTTGACTAACTCCTTGGCGTCTTCCAAAGCAGTGGGCCAGAAGAATCCATGGCGGAAAGCTTTGGCGACGAGTGATCTTGAGGCCGCGTGGTGGCCGCATTTGCCTTGGTGGATGTCCTTAAGGATTGCTATGCCCTTCTCTGGCTTGACGCAGCGCTGGAAGACTCCAATGATGCTGTGCCTAACGAGCTCTCGGTTCACTATTATGTATGCTCCAGCTCGGCGTTGGACTTATCTTGCCGAGATCTCGTCAGTTGGTAGCTCTCTGTTTACCAGGAAGTTGAGGATGGGCTGGGCCCATGATGGAGCTGTGACTTCTTCTATTGTCAAAATGGCTACTGCGACCCGGGCGGGTGGGCTGGGTGGTGAAGAGTTGGAGTCGGTTACCAACTATTGTGTCGATGTAGTCCCCGGGCCGACTGCAGTAGTCCCCGGGCCGGGTTCTGAAGTCCCCGGGCCGGGTGCGACTATAGCAGTCACCGAGCCGCCTGTCGAAGTCCTCGAGCCGCCTATCAAAGTCCCCGAGCCTCCTGCTTAGTTCCCCAAGCCTCCTGCTTGGTTCCCCAAGCCGGATCCGACTGCGACGGGGTCAGGTGGCACGAAAATGGAATCAGATTCTGGAGACGGTTGACAGATGGCTTGAGGAGGCGTTGGAGAGAGATGCCGGTTGGTATAGCTTGTCGGGTGGAGCCTATTCGTGCCAGGGCATCTGCTTGCTCGTTGTCGGCCCGTGGCACATGGAGAAACTCGCATCCTTCAAAATATCCGCTGAGTTGCTGAACGAGGAAGCGGTAGCTCGCCATGTTTGCGTCCTTGGCATCCTAGTCGCCGGATGATTGCTGGACTACCAAATACGAGTTGCCATAGCACAGGATCCGGCGGATGCCGAGTTCTTTGGCTAGCCGGAGCCCGTGTATGAGCGCCTCGTACTCGGCCACATTGTTGGAGGCGGCAAAATGAATTTGCAATGTGTATCTGAGCTTGTCGCCCTTGGGAGAGGTGAGGACGATGCCGGCTCCCAAGCCGGTGCGCATCTTGGATCCATCGAAGTGCATCCGCCAATGAGTGGAGTCGGGGGCCGGCGGCAGGTACTGGGTCTCGGCCCAGTCGACAAGGAAGTCGGCCAATGCCTGGGACTTGATGGCGGTGCGAGGCTGGTAGAAGATCGTATAAGGAGCCAGCGCAATGGACCATTTTGCCACTCGACCGGATGCATCCCGGCTGCCTATTATCTCGGCGAGCGGGGCGGTACATACGACCGTGATGGGGTGCTCTTGAAAGTAGGGCTTGAGCTTCTTGGCGGCAAAGTACACACCATAGCACATCTTCTGATAGTGTGGGTAGTTCTGCTTCGAGGTGGACAACACTTCACTCAGATAATATACCGGCCTCTTGACTAACTGAGCTCGGCCTTCTTCTGGGCGCTGAACCACGATAACGGTGCTGACCACCCGGCTAGTGGCGGCAATGTAAAGGAGCATGGGCTCTTTCTCAGTCGGTGCCGCCAAGACAGGCGGCGTGGTCAGCATCTTCTTTAGCTCGTGGAAAGCTTGATCTGCTTGGTCGTTCCACTGAAAGTGAGTGGACTTCTACATGGGTCGGTAGAAGGGGAGAGCTTTCTCTCCAAGCCGGCTGATGAAGCGGTTCAGGGAGGCCAGGCACCCGGTAAATTTTTGGACGTCTTGTAGCTTGGTAGGAATCTCCATTCTCTCTATGGCCTTGATCTTCATCGGGTTGAATTCGATGCCGCGTCCGGAGACCAGGATGCGTAGAAGCTGGCCGGCTGGCACTCCGAACACGCATTTCTCGGGGTTGAGCTTGATCTGAAACCGGCGCAAGTTTTCAAATGTCTCTCTGAGGTCTTCAAGCAAGGTGTCGTGCTTCTCCGTCTTCACCACAATATCGTCTACATAGACATGGGCATTTCTGCCGAGCTGCTTGAGGAGGCATTTCTGCATGCAACGCTGAAAAGTGGCACCGGCATTTCTCAAGCCGAATGTCATAGTCAGGTAGCAGAATGCTCCGAATGGTGTGATGAAGGCGGTCTTTAGTCGGTCAGCCAGATCCAACTTTATCTGGTGGTAGCCTGAGTAAGCATCCAAGAAGCTCAACAACTCGCATCCGGCTGTGGAGTCTATCACTTGATCAATCCTTGGCAGAGAAAAGGGATCTTTGGGGCAGGCTTTGTTGAGGTTGGTGTAGTCAATGCACATGCGCCACTGCTTGTTTTTCTTCAACACCAGGACCGGGTTGGCAAGCCACTCTGGGAACAACACCTCCATAATGAAGCCGGCTGCTAGAAGCCGGGCTATTTCTTCTCCGACAACTCTTATCTTCTCTTCCGACAGGCGGCGCAAGGGCTGCTTGACCGGCTTGGCGTCAGATCGGACGTGTAGCTTGTGCTCGGCGAAATCCGTCGGGACACCCGGCATGTCTTCGGGAGACCACGCAAAGATGTCCCGATTCTCACGGAGGAAATCGACGAGCTCGCTTTCCTATTTGCTGTCAAGGTCGGTGCCCACGACAGTGTGCCTCTCCAGGTGCTCCGGGTCTAGAGGTATCTTCTTTGTTTCTTTGGCCGGCTGGAAAGAACCTTGAGCATCATATTCCTTGGGGTCGGGGGACAGGGCTGGCTGCTTGCCGGTCATGGCCACGACTCGGTCCAGCATCTTTTTCTCTTCAGCAATCACGAGGGATTCGGCCAGCCGGCTGTTGGCTGCCGCACACTCAGAGGATTTCTTGTAGTCTCCGGCTACTGTAATGATGCCCTTGGAACTCGACATCTTCATCTTGAGGTAGGTGTAGTGGGGCACAACCATGAACTTGGCTAGAGCAGGTCGGCCAAGCAATGCGTGGTAAGGGCTCTCCAGATCCACTACTTCAAACCATATTGCTTATCAACGGAAATGATCCTTATCTCCAAAGAAAACATCTATCTTGATCTTGCCGATTGGTGAGCAGGATAGGCCGGGTACGATGTCGTGGAACATAGTCCGACTAGGCATGAGCTGCTCCGTCTTGATGTTCAGCTTCTCCATGGTGTCTCGGTACAGTATGTTGATGCTGCTCCCACCATCTATCAGCACGCGGGAGAAATGGGCAGCTCACCTTTCTGTTGCGAGGTGCGTCCGAAACCAATGCATAAGAGCCGGGAGACGGCATCACCTCTGGGTGATCGGCCCGGCTCCAGCTGATAGGCTTCTCCGCCCAGTGCATGAACTCGGGGTTGTTGGAGGCGACCACGTTGACTTCTTAGTGCTGTCGGTGCCGGCTGCGCCGGTCTTCTGGCTGGCTTGTAAAGATGACGTAGGCGGCATGCTCGTCGGGGAACTCGTCTTGAACAGCCCCGACCGTTGGCCGAGCGGCCAGCTGCTGAGGAGCCGGAGGCGGCTGACCAGCAGGTGGAGGCGGCAACAGCCCTTCGCCCTTGGAGATTCGTGTGAGCTAATGGCATTTCCGAGTCATGTGGTTGGACGCCTTCGCGCCACTGTGGAACTTGCAGGGGGCATCAAGGGCTTGCTCGTAGGAGAAAGCCGGCTGCCAAGCCGGCCTGCCGCCCTTCTGCTTCTTGGGCGCAGGCCGCCCTTCGGGCTGTTCATCTTCGACTGTGGCCACTTGCCGACTGGTGGAAGGCGGCATAGGGGCCTTGCGCTTGTTGTCGTTTTGGTACGGGCGTCGGTTGGAGTCTCCAGCCGACGTCTTGGGAGCCGGAGCGAGCACCTTCCCGGAGGCGTCTACTCGGAGCTCAGTCTTCATTGAAGAGTCGGCCGCGGCATACTTGTCTGCTATGATCAGCAGCTCGTCGAGGGTAGTCGGCTCGTCGCAGAGGAGTCGGTGATTGAGGACGGTGCCTTCTCGGCACCTGGCGGTGAAGTACTCTATGGCTTGAACCTCGTGCACCCCCTCGCAGGAGTTGTGGAGCTCGGCCCAACGCGTGAGGTAGTCGTGAGTCGACTCGTCGGGCCCTTGAACACACAAGGAGAGCTGTCGGGGCTTGGGAGCCCGTTTGTAGGTGCTGGTGAAGTTGCGAATGAAGGCTTCGGTGAAGTCTAGCCAGCTGTTGACGCTGTAAGGCTTGAGGCTATTGAGCCAGGTGCGCGCCGTGCCTTGGAGCATGAGGGGGACATATTTCACGGCAACACGCATGTTGCCGTTTGCTATGCGAACCGCAGTGGAGTAATCGATCAACCAATCTTCCGGCTTCATGGAGCCGTTGTACTTGGGCGTGTCTCTCGGGAGCGAGAACCCTTTGGGGAAGGGCTCGTCGCGGATGCGGGGGCCAAAGCAAGGCGGGCCGACATCGTCTTCTTCTTCTAGCGCTAGGGATCGCGCTAGGTGATCGATCCGACGGCGGGCGTCGTTCTCGCCGACTCCTTCGTGGCGGCCTAGTCGGCCGCTGAGAGTCGGATGCGTGACAGGTGGCGGGGTGGGATATCTCTCCTCGCGAGGCGGAGGTGGAGGCGGATCGCCTCGTCGTTCCACAGCTTGAGGGCGGCCTTCTGCATCGTGCTCGATGGTGATTCGAGTCTGGCTGCGGCTAGCAGCCGGCTCCTTTTCTTGCCTTGTGCGGGCGCCGCCCGCAGTCGGCGTCCGCGACGTCGCACCGTGCTCTCGGCGTGGGGGAGGACTTCCAGCGCGGACGCCGGCTTCATGCCGCTCTGCGGCCGTGTCGATCAACTGCTGGATGCGTCTGGTCATGTAGGGGAGCTCGTCGGCCCCCAACCCATTCAGCTCGTTCACGATCGATTGGGCGGCGCGTAGGTTCTCTAGGGGCATGGCATAGACTGGGCGGTCTGCTCCCAACATGTTGGCGATGGCCGTGCCGCGCTTCTTGATGACGCCGGCCCGGCTAGGCCCGTCGGGAGGCGGCGTACCAAAGGCGGCGCAGTCGACTTCGCGTTGGTGAGCCTCAGTGAGGCATCTCATGGAGGCTATCTTCTGGCCCTCCGCAATGAGGGCAAGGCGGCGTGCTTCCAGCGCCTCAGCGTCAGCGTCGGACGGGATGGGGACGGACAGGTCATTCAGCGCCGCTTGCAGGGTGTCGTGGGCGTTCTCGCCAGAGGTGACACCGTGGCTGATGACTAGTACCTCGGTGACGGTGCTGCCGCCGCTGTCGGGTCGAGGAAGAGGGTCGTCGAAGATCACCACGTTGGTGGGGAAGGCGTCAAGCGATGCCGTGTCGGAGTCAACAAGCATCGGGTCAGTGGAGCCTACCGACTCCAAATCCACAGCAGGCTCGCTGGAGACGTAGACTTGGTCGAGGAGGCTGACGGGGCGGCTCTCGGGGCAGCCTGTGCCCGCATCGGATGCAGGCTCGTCGGAGATGCGGGCCTCGCCAAGAAGATCGGCGAGGCAGCTCGCCGCGCAGGCGTCGTCGACACCTTGCAACGTGTCGGGGCAAGCGCCATCGGGCGTGCCGGGCTGGCTACGCTCGCTGGGGAGGAGAAGGTTTCCCGTCCAGAGCAGGTCTCCGGATGATGGTGCACCTGGCCGCACGGTGGGCGCCAAATGTCGGGTGGTAGGTGCGACATATGCCAACGGGTGGCTTATCATTGTGGGAGCCAATAAGACATTGCCGATGCCTAGAAACTGGATGAGGCGAAGACATGCACGCCGGCGGATCTTACCCAGGTTCGGGGCTCTCCGTGGAGATAACACCCCTAGTCCTGCTCTGCGGGGTCTCCGCATGATCACTAGATCAACAAGTGGGTACAAGAGGCTCCTTGAGCTATTTGGCGAGAGGAAGAAGAAGGGCAAGACTAGCTCTCTTCTCCCCTCAATGTACTGTCTAAAACTATCAGAGATCAACCCTTTGCATGGGCGCCCTGGGGGTTTATATAGGCCTACCCCCCCAAGGGTGAAATGGTAATCCGGCTGGGCGCGGGCCCTAGCCGTCAGTGCCTATGTTCGCCGGCTTCTTCACTGGCCGCTGGGGCCCGCCGACTGCCGGCCTCCTGGTCGACTAGTAGGTCCCACCGCTTGGGGGTCTTGTCGGGGGCCTCCTTAATGGTGCGCATACTTCGAGGGAGGGAGCGAGCCGGCTGGTGAGAGCCGGCTACGTCCCAGGCCGACTGGGGGAAGCGTGGCTGCCTTCGGGTGTCTCTCTGACCGAAGGGGCCCGCCGCCTGCGGGCCGTACTGACAGCTTGTCATGGGTGGCGTCATAGTCAGCATGGCAACAGTGCCACGCCGGACGGGTCGTGGCTGCCCCGTACGGCGTACTGTGGCCATGCATGCTCCGGGATTCGGGGGTGGCAGGCTTCACTGTTGCCACGCCCCGTCTCATCACCGTTATGTGGGCGCAGACTTTGAGGGTACGATCTTGGCCGCCTGCCGGGGCCCAGCTACTTGGAGTCGGTCATCTCGTGGCCGGCTTCCTGGAGTCAGCCCTCCCGTGGCTTTCTTCATGAGAGTTTAGGGCCGGGCCGCCTTCCGGTAGTCGGCTCATGAGACAGTCGGCCAGGGGAAGGCGGCCCCATGCCGTGGGGCTTGAAGGCTTGAGCAGCCTATTATTTTTTCGAAGAGCCAGGGGGAGCCAGCTAGGCTACCCGTAGTCATTTACTCTGACAGTGTCCGATTAAAACTCCATAACCACAAGTATTGCGTGAGTTTTAGCAATTGTAGAAGACTATATGATAGTTGAGTATGTGGACTTGCTGGAAAGCTCTATTCTTGACTCTTTCTGATATTATGATAAATTGCAATTGCTTCAATGACTGAGATTATAGTTTGTTAGTTCCCAAATGAAGTTTATGAACCATACTTGACATTGTGAATCGATTGTTACTTGAGCATAAGAAATCATATGACAAAATCTATTTATGTTGCTGTTATACGAATGATCATGATGCCCTCATGTCCGTATTTTATTTTTATCGACACCTCTATCTCTAAACATGTGGACATATTTTTTGATTTCGGCTTCTGCTTGAGGACAAGCGAGATCTAAGCTTGGGGGAGTTGATACGTCCATTTTGCATCATGGTTTTATATCAATATTTATTGCATTATGGGCTGTTATTACACGTTATGTCACAATACTTATGGCTATTCTCTCTTATTTTACAAGGTTTATCATGAAGAGGGAGGATGCCGGCAGCTGGAATTCTGGCTGGAAAAGGAGCAAATATTGGAAACCTATTTTGCGCAGCTCCAAAAATCCTAAAACTCCACGGAAGTAATTTTTGGAATTAATAAGAATTATTGAGCGAAGAAAACACCCGAGGGGGCCCACACCCTGGCCAGGAGGGTGGGGGGCGCGCCCACCCTTACTGGGTGTGCACCCCGTCTCCTAGCCCCCTGGTGGCCCTCCGGTGCCCATCTTCTGCTATATGAAGGCTTTTACCGTGGAAAAAATCATAAGCAAGCGTACGGGACGAAACTCCGCCGCCACGAGGCGGAACCTTGGCGGAACCTAATTAGGGCTCCGGCAGAGCTGTTCTGCCGGGGAAACTTCCCTCCGGGAGGGGGAAATCATCACCATCGTAATCACCAACAATCCTCTCATCGAGAGGGGGTCAATCTCCATCAACATCTTCACCAGCACCATATCCTCTCAAAACCCTAGTTCATCTCTTGTATCCAATCTTGTATCAAAACCACAAATTGGTACCTGTGGGTTGCTAGTAGTGTTGATTACTCCTTGTAGTTGATGCTAATTGGTTTACTTGGTGGAAGATCATATGTTCAGATCCTTAATGCATATTAATACTCCTCTGATCATGAACATGAATATACTTTATGAGTAGTTACGTCTGTTCCTGAGGACATGGGTGAAGTCTTGCTGTTAGTAGTCATGTGAATTTGGTATTCGTTCGATATTTTGATGAGATGTATGTTGTCTCTCCTCTAGTGGTGTTATGTGAACATTGACTACATGACACTTCACCATTATTTGGGCCTAGAGGAAGGTATTGGGAAGTAATAAGTAGATGATGGGTTGCTAGAGTGACAGAAGCTTAAACCATAGTTTATGTGTTGCTTGACAATAATTCCCATGTGTCCTCGGGAGCGCTTTTCTCATTATAAGAAATTGTCCATGCTTGTCCTTTGCTACAAAAAGGATTGGGCCACCTTGCTGCACTTTATTTACTTTCATTGTTTGTTACCCGTTACAAATTATCTTATCACAAAACTATCCGTTACCTACAATTTCAGTGCTTGTAGAGAAAACCTTACTCAGAACCGCTTGTCATTTCCTTCTGCTCCTCGTTGGGTTCGACACTCTTACTTATTGAAGGACTACGATAGATCCCCTATACTTGTGGGTCATCAGGTCCCTGCTGTCAGGTGGAGGAATAATTATTTTGCGCATAATAAGGAGGCACTTCCTTGCGGCTGCCGTGGACCTAGCTGTCAGCCTTTCCACGTATAGTACTCTTCAGATGGAAGTCGGTCGTTTACCACATTGACCACGCCGCGCCGAGAGCACCACGGCGGTGGACGATGGCGAGGCCTAGGAAGCGGACGACGCGGAGCTGGGGAAGACGGGGCAGTGGATGCCCACACAGAGAGGAGTACGATTGTTCACTGGTTCGGCTGCGGTGTGAGGCTTCTGTTGCCGCAGAATAACATGGGGTGTGGGTGAGTGGAAGGATGGCCTGGCCAGCGATGGGAGTAGTAGGGGGAGGAGAGGCCTCCGTGGCAGCACAGCCGGCCACGGGAGGTAGGAGCAGGCGGCACGACCGGCGCTGCTTTGGGCGGCTGGAGCAAGAAGACCAGAGGTTGAAGAAGCACTACGACCATTGGATGGACATCATACGGTCAGTGCAGCTAGAAACGTTTATATTGACTAATTTGACAAAGCCCTTAGTACACGTGTGACGCCTGAATAATTAATCTACAGTAATCCTATGTTAATGGTGCCATGTCATTGTTTTCACCGTGGCTAAATCCCCCTTTGGTTCCACCTAGTTCAAATTTCAAATTTAAATTAAAGTCAAGATTTAATGTTTTCAAAATGTCAAAACAAAAATGCTCGTTGGGTTGCAAATATTCACTAGCTAATTATCATGTGGCAACCAACATCATTTGGCTCTCCCTTTAAATCCCTAGGAAAATATAAAGTGGCCCAGCAACATATTAATTGGCTTATTCAATTTCTAAAAATGCTTGAACAAATCCTTTGGCTCTGAAACTTTTTTTACAACACTACAATGTTGTGCCTGATTTATGTGTTAAGTTTAACTTTCAACTAAATTCATTTGGTCACTCAAATAAATACAAATCGGTAGCTAATTAGTTAGAGAAAAAGAAAAGGAGAAACCAAAAGAGAAACAAAAGAGAAAGGCCCCTCCCATCCCCCTGGGCCACTTCGCCCAGATGGCCTGCTG
>NC_041393.1:432196016-432225188 GCF_002162155.2 Triticum dicoccoides | reverse complement strand
CCTCCCGCTACAAGAGAGAACACGGGATCGTGGAGGCCATCCATGGCGCCGTGGCCAGGTGTCGGCCATCCACAGCCTCCCCTCTCGTCTACAAGACCCCGACGCCCCTCTCTCCCTCCCCGAAACCCTAGCCCCAATCCCCCATCTCCTTCTCCCACTCAGATTCGCTCGTGCCCGAGCGCCGCCGCCATCTCACCGTCGACCTCGTGGTCACCGGCCTCCCCGGCGCCCGGGAGGACGTCCAGGAGTTGCACCGTCCTCTTCCACGTCGATTCCGTGAAACTGTTCGACAGGAGCCACATTGCGGCGCCACCAGCATGTCTTCTTCAACCTCGGGATGCCGGATGCGTTCGTCAAATTCCTCATCGTCAACCCCTCCCCAGCCTCCTCGACCACATCCATGGTTCCATGGTGAGCATCTCCTCTGGATCCCCCTTTCTTTTGCCTCGATTCGATCATCGTTTGCCGCCCCCGAGCTCATCCGAGTTCGCGCGTACGCATACGTGCGTGCGTGTTGTGATGTGCTGCTCCTGTGCCGCTGATTTGTATTGATGCTTTCCTGCTGCTGTGTTGCTTGCTACGCTGCTGTTTGTCGCGGTGCTGCTGCTTGGCCGTGGCCGCCGCTCGCTCCCTGCTGCTGCGCTGCTGCCTGTTTGCTGCTCTTGGCTGCCGCGCCCTGCTCTCGCCACTGCTTGCTGTTGCTGCGGCTGCTCACTGCTGCTCTTGCCAAGCTGCTGCTCCTGCTACTATGCTGCTCCTCACCACTGCTGTTGCCTTGGCTGCTACGGCTGCTACTGCCGATACTGCCACCAAGAACTCCTAGCCGACCATGGAGCTCATGCTCCTTGTGCCCAACCGTGGCACAACCAATGCATATGGCCGGTCCAATTAGTTTAGCACTAATCAGACTAACTAACCCCCCTATGAAAAGTGGAGCCCCTGCAGCTAATTTATCTAATTAACTAGAATAGTTTAGTTGCTGACTATGGCATGTGGGACCCCTCCACCACTAATTCAACTAGTTTAAATAGTTTATTAACCCATAAGTCATTGACAGGTAGGACACACTTGCACTATTCACCTGTTGACTAGTCAAATGTTGACTTGGTCAACAAGGCCCCTGGACCCCACCTGTCATACTCAGTGGCTAGCTGCTGCTGTGTATAAATAGAATCAGCACTATTTAAATTTGAATTAAATAATTAAAACAATTTCAAAATATTATTAAATCTTTGAAAAATCATATAAAATAAAACCGTATCTCAGATGAAAATGTTTTCTACATGAAAGTTTCTCAGAACGACGAGACGAATCCGAATACACGGTCTGTTCGCCCGCCACATCCCTAGCATAGTAAACATGCAACTTTTCCCTTCCGGTTCATTTGTGTGATAGACGTCTGGAACCGGGAAAACTTTCTCGGATGCTATTCCACTTCACCGGTATCGCATAGCACTGCGTTAGAATACCTCTAGCCCCGCTTATTGTTTGTTATGCATATGATTGTGTGTATTTACTGTTTCTTCCCCCTCTTCTCTCCGGTAGACCCCGAGACTTCTGCTGATGTCCGTGTGATCAACTACGTCACCGACGACCCTCCTTCTTGTCTGAGCAACCAGGCAAGCCCCCCTTTTGATCATCCAGATATCACCCATTCCATTCTCTCATGATTGCATTAGATTTTGCTATTGTTATTGTTTTCTCCTATTCTGATGCATAGCCTGCTTTTGTAAACTGCTATTGTTACCTACCTGCTTATCCTAAACTGCTTAGTATAGGTTGGTTAGTGATCCATCAGTGACCCCCACTTATCCTTGTTGCCCTTGCTTCATCATCGAAGCCTCGATCAACGTGATCGACGACCAGAGCCCGACACCTCACATCACATCACACCCCTTTAGTTGCTCGACTCTGCAGAGCTACTATCGAGTGCCGAGGGTGATCCCTCATAACGCACTCCTGATGATAATTCTGTAGTGTAGCTATTCGGTCGTGGTCATCGAGGGTGATTTCCTCTTTCACCATTCCCGATATGGCTCTGTCGTTCAACACCTCAAGTGTGAACCTCGAGGGTGGTCCCTCTTACGTTCACCTTGATGATTACATTGAGTAGAATCCTCCGGGGGTGATTCCTCGGGTTTTCCCCTTGATGTTTGGACACACGGTTACCATGACTTTACTTGAGACCTTGGTGAAAGTCGGGCGGGCCCGGAGAGCACCCGCAAGATAGTTAGGTGGCACGGCCGGGCATTCTAGGCCCTTGTCGTAAGTCCACGAGACGGGGCAACGGGGCCACTTTCGATCGTGAGTCTCTGCTTGTCTCCGCAAGCTAATAATACACTATGGTTTGGGTATTTGTTCTGAGTTGGTCTTTGGCCTTGACGCACCAACCACCACGCGAGAATAGTTATGGGCCTCGACGTCATGGTATCAGCCGAAGATTTGTTAGACGTCCAGTTCAGCATTGCGGCACGGCCTGGTCGGCGCCCCAGTGAAGGTGGCCTGGATCGCCCCGCGCGCAATGATCCGGAGTGCAACGGGCGATGGGCCCAGACCCCGTAGTGCTTAGGATGTAGACCGGTGGGGACCTCTCTGCTGAGCCTAGGTAGGGCTGCGACGTGTTGATTTTTCGAGGCCGGGCATTGACTCAGAAAAGTGTGTCTAGCCAGAGTAATCAAGCGTGTTGGAAAACATGGTGCACCCCTGCAGGTAAGATTATCTATTAATAGTCGTGTCCACGGTAACGGACGTTCAGACTTATATCCTGATCTTATACAACTACAAATGGATACTCGAGATATGTGGCTCCGGGATTGCTTTCTCGCAGGAATTCGAGGAAGGATCTCTGGGCATTAATGTTACAACATGTTTGTTAAATATTAAACTTCTACTCTTTACTCTTCTACACGCTGCAAGATGCTTGGAGCTGCTTGAAGATGCTAGTCTTCGATAGGCTAGACCTTCCCCTCTATTCTGGCATTCTGCAGTTCAGTCCACAGATACAACCCTTCCAATTGATACCAATGCATACTTAGTATAGATCTGATGCTTGCAAGTACTTTGGATGAGTACTCACGGTTGCTTTGCTACCCCTTTTCCCCCTTCTTTCTTCTTTTCGGTTGTTGCAACCAGATGGTGGATTAGCCAGATGCCACCCCCGTCGACTACTACTACATGGAGGCCGCTGAAGACCAGGAGTAGTTAGGAGGTCCCAGGTAGGAGCCTTGCCTCTTCGACCGTGTTGCTTTTGTGCTAGCCTTCTTAAGGCATCCCTATTTAACTTATGTCTGTTCTCAGATATTGTTGCTTCCGTTGACTCTTGTGTATCGAGCTATGTATTCGAGACCTCGAGGCCCCTGGCTTGTAATATAAAGCTGGTATTATTTTATTTGTGTCTAGAGTTGTGTTGTGATATCTTCCCGTGAGTCCCTGATCTTGATCGTACATATTTGCGTGTATGATTGAATCGGGGCGTCACAAGTTGGTATCAGTGCCGACTGCCTGTAGGATCCCCCTTTCCAACTCCTTGGCCGAAGTTGAGTATAGTCTAAAAAATATTTTACTAACATGGCTGTGTGGCTTACGGGCCCACGTCGCCAATTGGGTGGTATTAGGATATTTTATTACTCATCTATACTCTGGGAATCTGATCTCTCTTCCATTCGGGTTAAATGGTTTTGCAAACTATAACTCTAGGTTCTCGCAAAATACTTCTCCCGGAGAGCCCCTTCATTCCAAATGATGGCCCACTTCACTTGAAGATTCTGAAGATACTCTCCGATGCTTTCTCGAGACCCTTGTGCCCTTCGCCGTTGCAATCCCTACCACTGATAAATCCTTATGCGTAACTACCTACATTGTCGTTCATACCTTCATCCCCAGTTGCTCTTGTTATTAAGATGTCCTGAAATACTCTTCGATGTTCCAATGATTCTTTATGCTTACCGCCCTGCAGTCCTTGCCGCATGAATACCCCTTCGGATAATTACTCGCTCTTATCGAGTATCCATTCACCCTAGTTATTCTTATGCTTCATAAGATACTTGGTAATACAATATGAGCTTTGGATGACCTCTGTCGCCTATTGCTCTAGAAAGTCTTACCTGCCAACACTCTGATTAATTCCATATGCCTAGTAGTATCCATTGACGTCCTTTGTCATTATCATCTTGAGTCTTTCGATTTGATATGTCTGTGTCGCAATCATCAGTTGATCCTTATAGACCATCTTTCCGGCTCAGACGTCTTCCCGAACATGAGCTGGTTCTCGGCCAATCAAATTGCCATCGATTGTGCCCTAAGTCTATTCAACTTAACCATCCTTGGTCAGAACGTTTTCTTCTGATCCCTTGATTTTGGAAATCGTAATTCATTTGCATTTGAACTCTGAATTAGTCAGTTGCTTCTATAATCTGACCTCCTTGCATTCTTCCTTCTTTTGGTTGAGTACCGTTGCTCACATTAGATCCCTTGTGGACCACCAGATCCTTGGTGTATTTTATCCGACATCATCCTTCATATTCAGTGACCTTGTGAGCTTTTCCTCGGATACATAATACCTTTGGTAAATTGTATTCCCGCTCTTGTCAACCATACTCTGCTTTCGGGCTTGAGTTATTTACTCGTGAAGTTTGTGATTTATGTCCTAAGATGTCCCTATGGGTTGAATCTTTGTCTTCCTTTGTCTTCCCTAAATCCGCGTAAACTCGAAAGTTATGCGGGTAATGCTCTACTGGCTTTTCGTCGGGTGAAATTTCAACACTACAACTTCTTCGAATGTGGGAAGTGAATGGAAAGTTGTGCATTAGAGAAGTGGGAGTCGACCTTGAACCTTTGTGTTCATGCCCATGGACCCGATGTGGAACTTATCATGGAAGCTTCTTGTAATAATAATAATCCCCTTGTGATTTCATCTTGTATCTATGTTTGGTCCTTTGCCACCATGGTTCCGACCAGATTGTTCATCTTTGATCTCATTTCTCGGACAAGTTAAAGTACTTGTCTTATGCAGATCTTTTCTTCTGTCCAACCTCTATCCGGTTCTACCTTCGAGTATTACCCTCTGGTATCTCGAGAATATCACAGAACTACATAGCCTCATATGAGTTCTTCATCAACTATTATTTCTTGCCGATTCCAATTTTCCACGGGTTCTGAGTTGTTAGACACTCGAGAACACCGATAATTGGTTTGAGTCTAAACTTTCCTTTCCATTGTTTTGTTCAACCTTTCTTGTAACCTAACATATCTGAGCAGTGATAATTCCCTGCTTATGTAAACACCTCAGTGTACAACTCTGTCAGTAAGACCTTATTACTATTGTCGATGACATTATGGTAGCCGCCGATGGACGAGAACTTTGCCTATTGGTCCGCCTCGTCTTAATGAGCAGGAAAATGGTTCTCTTCGTCCCTCGCCCTTGGTACCAACGTTGTTGCCAACATAACTGACAGGCTATCCTTTGACCTGCCTTGCTATCATGACCATGCAAATGTTAGCACCCTTCCTGCTTTTAACCCACATGGTGGGCCCATAACCCACAGTTCCATAGGATCGGAACCTGACTCTTCTATGCATCCCATTTTTCTAAGTTATTACTCGCACTTGGCTTCATATGTAAATCATGAGCCATCTTCCTAGTGATCTATTCTGGTATCAGACGCAATCTTTTCCCATTGCTCTGAACCCCTTTCACCCTCTGTTTCAGACATCGAACGATTGTCTATCTGCTTGAAACTTCTTATGGCACCTTCTTACCGTGCTCTCAATGACTTTCTTGAATTTCAACTCGAGAGGTGCCTCTATGCCATGTTCATTGAGATAGCCCCCAGGTACCTATCTTGTGATGAGCTCCGTCCTTCCGAGTCTTCCCCCCTTACTCCACCCCCTTAAATCTCGGGACAAGATTTCTTGTAGTGGAGGAGAATTGTGACGTCTGGATAATTAAGCTACAGTAATCCTATGTTAATGGTGCCATGTCATTGTTTTCACTGTGGATAAATCCCCCTTTGGTTCCACCCAGTTCAAATTTCAAATTTAAATTAAAGTCAAGATTTAAAGTTTTCAGAATGTCAAAACAAAAATGCTCGTTGGGTTGCAAATATTCACTAGCTAATTATCATGTGGCAACCAACATCATTTGGCTCTCCCTTTAAATCCCTAGGAAAATATAAAGTGGCCCAGCAGCATATTAATTGGCTTATTCAATTTCTAAAAATGCTTGAACAAATCCTTTGGCTCTGAAACTTTTTATACAACACTACAATTTTGTGCCTGATTTATATGTTAAGTTTAACTTTCAACTAAATTCATTTGGTCACTCAAATAAATACAAATCGGTAGCTAATTAGTTAGAGAAAAAGAAAAGGAGAAACCAAAAGAGAAAAAAAAGAGAAAGGCCCCTCCCGCCCCCCTGGGCCACTTGGCCCAGATGGCCTGCTGGCCCAGCAGCCCAACTCCCCCCAGTCATCCTGTTCCCCCCGCTACAGGAGAGAACAGGGGATCGTGGAAGCCATCACATGGCGCCGTGGCCAGGTGCCGGCCATCCACGGCCTCCCCTCATGTCTACAAGACCCCGACGCCCCTCTCTCCCTCCCCAAAACCCTAGCCCCAATCCGCCATCTCCCTCTCCCTCTCAGATTCGCTCGTGCCCGAGTGCCGCCGCCGTCTCGCCATCGACCTCGTGGTCACCGGCCTCCCCGGCGCCCGGGAGGACGTCCAGGAGTTGCCCTGTCCTCTTCCACGTTGATTCCATGCAACCGTTCGACAGGAGCCATACCGCGGCGCCACCAGCATGTCTTCTTCAACCTCGGGACGCCGGATGCGTTCGTCAAATTCCTCGTTGTCAACCCCTGCCCAGCCTCCTCAACCACGTCCATGGCTCCATGGTGAGCATCTCCTCTGGATCCCCCTTTCTTTTGCCTCGATTCGATCACCGTTTGCTGCCCCCGAGCTCATCCGAGTTCGCGCGTACGCTTACGTGCGCGCGTGTTGTGATGTGCTGCTCCTGTGCCGCTGATTTGTATTGATGCTTTGCTGCTGCTGTGTTCCTTGCTACGCTGCTGTTTGTCGCGGTGCTGCTGCTTGACCGTGGCCGCCGCTCGCTCCCGACTGCTGCGCTGCTGCCCGTTTGCTGCTCCTGGCTGCCGCGCCCTGCTCTCGCCACTGCTTGCTGTTGCTGCGGCTGCTCACTTCTGCTCTTGCCAAGCTGCTGCTGCTGCTACTATGCTGCTCCTCACCACTGCTGTTGCCTTGGCTGCTACGGCCGCTACTGCCGATACTGCCACCAGGAACTCCTAGCCGACCGTGGAGCTCATGCTCCTTGTGCCCAACCGTGGCACAACCAATGCATATGGCCGGTCCAATTAGTTTAGCACTAATCAGACTAACTAACCCCCCTATGACATGTGGAGCCCCTGCAGCTAATTTATCTAATTAACTAGAATAGTTTAGTTGCTGACTATGGCATGTGGGACCCCTCCACCACTAAGTCAACTAGTTTAAATAGTTTATTAACCCATAAGTCATTGACAGGTAGGACCCACTTGCACTATTCACCTGTTGGCTAGTCAAATGTTGATTTGGTCAACAAGGCCCCTGGACCCCACCTGTCATACTCACTGGCTAGCTGCTGCTGTGTATAAATAGAATCAACAATATTTAAATTTGAATTAAATAATTAAAACAATTTCAAAAAATTATTAAATCTTTGAAAAATCATATAAAATAAAACGGTATCTCGGATGAAAATGTTTTCTACATGAAAGTTGCTCAGAACAACAAGACGAATCCGAATACGCGGTCTGTTCGCCCGCCACACATCCCTAGCATAGCAAACATGCAACTTTTCCCTTCCGGTTCATTTGTCTGACAGACGTCCGGAACCGGGAAAACTTTCCCGGATGTTATTCCTCTTCACCGGTATCGCGTAGCACTGCGTTAGAATACCTCTAGCCCCGCTTATTGTCTTGTTATGCATATGATTGCATGTATTTACTGTTTCTTCCCCCTCTTCTCTCTGGTAGACCCCGAGACTACTGCTGATGTCCGGGTGATCGACTATGTCACCGATGACCCTCCTTCTTGTCTGAGCAACCAGGCAAGCCCCCCCCCCCCTTTGATCATCTCGATATCGCCCATTCCATTCTCTCATGATTGCATTAGATTTTGCTATTGTTATTGTTTTCTCCTATTCTGATGCATAGCCTGCTTTTGTAAACTGCTATTGTTACCTACCTGCTTATCCTAAACTGCTTAGTATAGGTTGGTTAGTGATCCATCAGTGACCCCCACTTGTCCTTGTTGCCCCTGCTTCATCATCGACGCCTCGATCGACATGATCGACGACCAGAGCCCGACACCTCACATCACATCACGCCCCTTTAGTTGCTTGACTCTGCAGAGCTACTATCGAGTGCCGAGGGTGATCCCTCATAACGCACTCTTGATGATAATTCTGTAGTGTAGCTATTCGATCATGGTCATCGAGGGTGATTTCCTCTTTCACCATTCCTCATACGGCTCTGTCGTTCAACACCTCAAGTGTGAACCTCGAGGGTGGTCTCTCTTACGTTCACCTTGATGATTACATTGAGTGGAATCCTCCGGGGGTGATTCCTTGGGTTTTCCCCTTGATGTTTGGACACACGGTTACCAAGACTTTACTTGAGACCTTGGTGAAAGTCGGGCGGGCCCGGAGAGAACCCGCAAGATAGTTACGTGGCACGGCCGGGCATTCTAGGCCCTTGTCGTAAGTCCACGAGACGGGGCGACGGGGTCACTTTTGATCGTGAGTCTCTGCTCGTCTCCGCAAGCTAATAATACACTATGGTTTGGGTATTTGTTCTGAGTTTGCCTTTGGCCTTTACGCACCAACCACCACGCGAGAATAGTTATGGGCCTCGACGTCGTTGTATCAGCCGAAGCTTTGTCAGACATCTAGTTCAGCATTGCGGCACGGCCTAGTCGGCGCCCCAGTGGAGGTGGCCTGGATCGCCCTACGCGCAACGATCCGGAGTGCAACAGGTGATGGGCCCAGACCCCGGAGTGCTTAGGATGTAGACCGGTGAGGACCTCTCTGCTGAGCCTAGGTAGGGCTGCGACGTGTTGATTTTCCGAGGCCGGGCATTGACTCAGAAAAGTGTGTCTGGCTAGAGTAATCAAGCATGTTGGAAAATGTGGTGCACCCCTGCAGGGAAGATTATCTATTAATAGCCGTGTCCACGGTAACAGACGTTCAGACTTATGTCCTGATCTTATGCAACTACAAATGGATACTCGAGATATGTGGCTCTGGGATTGCTTTCTCGTAGGGAGTCGAGGAAGGATCTCTGGGCATTTATGTTACAACATGTTTGTTAAATATTAAACTGCTACTCTTTACTCTTCTACATGCTGTAAGACGCTTGGAGCTTCTTGAAGATGCTAGTCTTCGATAGGCTAGGCCTTCCCCTCTATTCTGACATTCTGCAGTTCAGTCCACAGATACAACCCTTCCAATTGATACCAATGCATACCTAGTATAGATCTGATGCTTGCGAGTACTTTGGATGAGTACTCACGGTTGCTTTCTTTCTTCTTTCCGGTTGTTGCAACCAGATGGTGGATCCTTGGAGCTAGATGCCACCCCCGTCGACAACTACTACATGGAGGCCGCTGAAGACCAGGAGTAGTTAGGAGGTCCCAGGCAGGAGGCCTTGCCTCTTCGATCGTGTTGCTTTTGTGCCAGCCTTCTTAAGGCATCCTTGTTTAACTTATGTCTGTTCTTAGATATTGTTGCTTCCGCTGACTCTTGTGTATCGAGCTATGTATTTGAGACCTTGAAGCCCCTGGATTGTAATATAAAGCTGGTATTATTTTATTTGTGTCTAGAGTTGTGTTGTGATATCTTCCCGTGAGTCCTTGATCTTGATCGTACACATTTGCATGTATGATTAGTGTACGATTGAATCGGGGGCGTCACAACGCGTCAACTTAGTAGGCCCACATGTCATCCTCTGAAACGGTGCGTCCCAGATGTCAGGCGGAGGAATCATTTTTTGGGCGGCCGAAGCTAGAATATCCGAGATTGAAGAAGAAGCACGACATCCGTTGGATAGACATCCAACGGCCACTGCTGCTAGAACCATGTGTTGACTATAATAAGTTGACAAAGCCTTCCATACGCATCAACTTCTTTTTTTAGGGGACGCGTCAACTTAGTAGGCCCACAAGTGTGTGGAAGAGAACTTATAGCCCATTTGCGATTTGTAAGAATGTACAACCCATTTTTGAATTCTAATAGAATTTACTACAACCCATTTATAGTTTGTTAAAAGTACAACCCATTTTCTAGCTAGGACAATGATTAATAATTTCAACCAACCGTTCAAGACAGAATTCAATAGAATTTCCCACATTTTGATGGGATCCGAAATATTTTTATCCCGAAATTTCTAGTCAGATTAAATATAAATTTGTATTACGTAAAAATCGAACGAAACATTGCGCGCGCAACAATTAAAAATTAAGATTTACAAAATCCATAAATAATATTTTATAAACTAATTTCGTGTTTGGTGCATTTTTTGTAGTTACTGCCCACTTTTTATAATTACATCCCATTTATTTTTCTTTTACGCCCATTTTCCTGCTAAGCCTAATGCATCCCTCCTAGGAAAGATTTGCAGCCCAGCGGGGCGGAGAATAACAAGTTGACCTTGCCTGGGTATTCCTCAAAAAAACGTTTAGCTGGGCTAGCCATTTTCATCTTGAAACAAAATTAATATCTTGGCTGGATATATGGCCTCGGCTAGACGGGCCACAACCCGCCCAGTTAATACCCTGCTCTCCTCTGAACAACAACGAAAACATCGCCAAGAAAAACTCTGCAGTGCTCACGCCTCAAAAACACAAATACTACTCGAGCTGCTTGGTCCCAGCTGCCGGCCGCACCTTGTGCAATTCTCTCATTTATATTGACTACATAGGTTGACAATGGTGTGGAACCGTGATGTCAGGAAACCAGGAGGAAGCAAAAAAATATAGTTGTACATAATAAGGAGGCACTTGCATACGTACGGCTATGGCCCTAGTGGATCCCTACTGTCATCCAGTCAAAATAAAGTCATCTCCTAAATCCTCATGTTCGTTGACCATGTTAACAATGCTCGACGCCACGGCGAGCAACAACTCGAAGGACGACGGAGAGGGCCTCGCGAGCCCTACGGATGGTCTGATACAGTGCTCGCTGCTCATTCAGGAAGCCAGGATCATTGGACACCTATGAGCACCTTCGAGAGACTGAGACGGCATGAAACGCTAAGGCCGCGCTTGGGAGCTCTAGTTTATTTCACACCTGTATTAATATAAAAGTGTAATTTACTCATCATCGGAAATAACGTGTAAAATACGGGTGTAATGAAACCGAGGGCTCGAGGTCTGTAAGTAAAACCGGCGGGTTACGCGTGTAATTTGAGAGACCAGTGTATATTTTACTAGTCGAAATCGACCAACCAAGCGCTTCGCCCGAGACCATCTGCTTTTATTTACAAGCGTCAGTTTTACAAGCGGTTTTGGTTGGAAAACGATGATCCAATCACGGCCTAAGATGATGAGTTGGTCGGAAGATCATATGATTTCATGTCTAACCTACCCGACTTATCGTACTGGCTATGAATGAGACATAAGACGATGAACTTCTTAAGCACGGAAACAACAGAAGAGGATGATCTTCTTAACAAGCAAATCACTAGCATTAGATCAACACGCAAAACAATACAAAGCATTATTCTCAGGAGGCACGGTGAACAGCTCGTGATGTCGGATGCCACAACATTCCAAGCTCAACTTTGCAATCAAACACAAGTCCTGGCATTATATAGACAATATTAAGAACAAACTCTTAACACAGGAATATCTCAGCAGAGTAACTATTTACTTCTAAACTGAACACAGGAATAGGAAAAAATGATTGACGCTGCTCACAGCAAAGGGCGTCCAACTCAAAAATATCAAATGCATGTCTTCTGGCTAACATCAATGAGCAAATTTTGACAAGGTTTTCCAATTCCAATATATTAAACTAATGTCTTCTTGCTAACATCAATGATTAAACTTTGACAAGCTTTTCCCATTCCAAATATGTAATGCATATGATCGTGGAGTCCTGTCATGGCTTCTTGTACTTGTTTGGGCACTTTTTGCCCAATGCACTCCATGTGTTGTAGAGTTGCCTATGCTCTCTGCAGACTAGTCATGTCACCAGCGTCTACTATACTCTGTAAAGCTTCTCGGTCATTCCTTCTATAATGTAGCACAAACAGTGACTGCTTCTTTCTGCAAAGTGGAACGACTAACTAGACCCAGTAATGCAGTAGTTTGCCTTGGACACATTGGCTCCTTTTGTGCAGTTCAACTAATATCAAAGTCGGAATAAAAACAAGCTTTAATTTTGACATCCCTGTAAGCAACAATAGGTATAAGGGAAACAATTATTGAGAAAAAAACGGTTGATGACTTGAACTCCCAGAAGAAAAGCATCTACTGATCTACCTTATCTTAATGGGAAACAAAGTAGGAGAGTAGCAATTCTCCATCAGTGTGATTCATTCATATTGACTGAGACATTATCTTAACAATGCCTTGTTTCAACATGTATAAAGAACGACAAAGCAGAAAAATACCAGTCCTAAAACAATGCGACTGATTCATTTTAACAGAGACATTATCTTAACAATACCTTGGTTAAAAATGTAGAAAGAACTACAAAGCAGGATAGTACCATTCCTAAAACAATGCGACTGATTCATTTTAGCAGAGGCAAAAAGGAATCAATTACTGGCCAATAAAGGAGGATGAAACATGCGGCCACAAAAATGTTAATCCCGCCAATCCCTAACAAGTGTTGCAGTTTTGAACTAAGATTCAGTAGTTAATTAATTTTGAGAGTGGCTTTGCTTAATTTTACCTGGTCATTAGATTAACAAAAAGCATAAAAAGTTCCAGGGGAGAGTGGGCGCAACAACAACATGTGCTTCCATCTACTTATAAAGGGGGTGATGCAGAGTTTTGTTGTAACAAAGAAACACGCATCATGTCTAGGTTGGAACAATTTTTGCTCACTTAATGGTAAAAGACAACAGTTCAATAGCTTCAATTCAATGTTTATCCAAAACAGTACCAATACAAGTACCACAACATCTCAAAGCACACTGCAACATCATGTGGATGAAAGTCGGTACTGACCTTTCTTGACCAAGATTTGAAATAGCTCGCGAGGAAGATTGGAAACATATCCCAACACATATATGAAATCTTGATCTCCTTTTGTGCAGTTCCACCAAAATTAAGAAAAGTCGCCGGTGTGACATTCAAGTTGAACTGCACAAAACACTCTTAAAACAAAAGTGTTCACGTAGCGAAGCAAAATGTCGCAATAGCAACAAGTTGAATAGATATCCCTGTTTAAACAGAGGCAAAAAATGAATCAATTACTGGCTAATAAAGGAGGATGAAACATGCGGCCACAAAAATGGTAATCCCGCCAATCCCTATCAAGTGTTGCAGTTTTGAAATAAGATTCAGTAGTTAATTCTGAGAGTGGCATTGCTTAATTTTACCAGCGACATTAGATTAACGAAAAGCATAAACAGTTCCAGGGGAGAGTGGGCGCAACAACAATATGTGCTTCCATCTACTTATAAAGAGTGTGATGCAGAGTTTGTTGTAACAAAGCAACAAGCATCATGTCTGGGTTGGTCCCATTTTTGTTCACTACTTAATGGGAAAAGACAGCAATACAATAGCTTCAATTCAATATTTATTTAAAATAGTACCAATACAAGTAGCACAACATCTCAAAGCACACTGCACAATCATGTGGATGAAGGCTTGCACTCACCTTTCATGAGACGACCAACATAAAATACGAATCTACCAACATGAATAGGAAATCCAATCTCGTTTTGTGCAGTTGCACTGAAATCAAGCAAAGTGTTTCGCGTAGCAAAGCAAAATGTCGCAATAGCAACAAGTTGAATAGATACCCCTGTTTTAACAGAGGCAAAAAAGGAAACAATTACTTGCCGATAAAGGAGGATGGAACAAACAGTGACAGAAAGAAGCATCTAACTTATCTTGATGGAAAACAAAGTAGGATAGTAGCATTTCTAAAACGGTTGCATTGATTCATATTAACAGAGACATTCTCTTAAAACAACATCCGTTAAAAAATGTAATTTACTTTTAACAGTGGCATTGCTTCAATTTTCTGGCGGCATCCTTAGATTAACAACAGCAAAATAGTTGTATGGGACATGGGACATGGGACATGCTAGCACCATGTGCGTCCACACGTATAAATGGGTGATGCAGACTATGTAGCCAAGCAACATATCTGCGTTGGTCCTATATTTGTTCTCTTTGAACTTTTTTCCTATGTGAGGGCAGCAAATCTGTCCTGCACAAACTGACCCCCCAGTTTGTTTCCCTTTTCAACAAAGAGATTGGTTCCTTACAGATGTGTGTATTGGGTTACCCCCCTTTTCCCTTTTCGACCAACAAAGCGGCTGGATAGCCAGTCTATACTACTTTCCGTCCCTCCTTTCCTCATTGAACCACGTCCTAGATTCATGCTCCACCCCACCGCACCCTTCTTTCCTCTTTGAACCAATACCTAGATTCGACTACAGATCGAAAAAGATCCACATGCAGCTAGAGCAATGACGGTTTCAAAGAAACTTATACCTTAGGGCCGTCGGGATGTGGCAAGGCGTGCGGCGGGAGGCCGGATCTGCCCACACTATGTACGGCAGCAAGGAAGAAGGGGTCGGTGGCCCTCCCGCACATGCGCTAGGTGAAAGAGAACAGTGCAGCCGGTAGTGGATTGCCTCCCTCGCCAAAGGCAATAGAGTGAACGCTGCACCTCCTCCCCTTCCTGGTGCGATGGGATCTGGACGCCTCCTTCACCAGCTGTGAGGGGGGAGAGAGAGACAAGAGGCCAACGCAGTCTTGTTTAGATCTGGTGAAGAGAGGGTGAGAGACTGTGAATATAGCAAACCCTAGCAAAGGAACGATGAGCCTCCAACGTGTGTATATATATGTAGTGCGGCGAGAGTGTGGAGAGTGCAAACCCTAGCAAACAAGCGCTGAGCCTCCAACTTATATATATACTGTAGTATAGACTAAGCTCCGGTCCTTAACTGCACCTACTTTTGGCTGTATGACAGGTGGACCAGCCACATTTTGGGCCCACCTATCATAAACCCAAAGGCAGGTGCACTAAAGTCAATGAAGCTGCGTCCATATAGTACTCGTGTATACGACTAATATATAGTGGAGTGGTTTTCTTATCTCTCCATAACAATCATTTTAAATTGTGTAAGTATGAAACGAAACTCTTTATTTAACGTACCAATGAAGAAAACTACTACTCCCTCTGTTCCTAAATATTTGTCTTTCTAGAGATTTCAACAAATGACTACATACGGAGCAAAATGAGTGAATCTACACTGTAAAATATGTCTATATACATCCGTCTGTGGTAGTCCATTTCAAACCACTTGAAAGACAAATATTTAGGAACGAAGGGAGTACTTCCGATGAACTAACAATCCACGCATCTTGGTCGCACTTCCTGTCCTTCACGTGCGATACACTACCCTCCCTTAAGTGAACAACCACACATGCGCCAAATTATCGGAAACGTGTGAGAGTGTGTACAAATAAAGAATTTTCATTTCAATTATCGTAAAGGTTTGAGAGTATGTACAGTTTGCCCTCTCTAATAATTATGGTTCGTTGTGTTCGGCCGAAACTTGGTCAAACTTTACAAAGTTTGACTTTAGTCAAATCTAATATGCAGAGTAAATAAAAATGGAGGGCTACTACGTACATCCGGGTTTTTAGTCCACACCATTTTTTTAATCAAAGTTAATAGCTGGACAAATAAAATTACAGGAGAGCTGGAGACAAAGTTGTGAGAAGGCTTAGAAATCAATACAAAACTTATGCTCTTAGTACCAATGTCGATCCTTCTTCGAGGAAACATTTGGTTCATAGCCAGTTGTGTGATAAAATTGCACCAACGTGAAAGACGACTGCGTCTCCAATGCAACCAAGGTGATCTAACGAAGGATATCATCTTTGTGGGTTACAAGCAAAGAGCACTAATGGAAGACAACTTGTTTTTCATTGAAAATCGATCAGCTTCACCAGCCGACGCAACCATGAGGTGCAACCATGAGCATCGATAGGTCATCATGGTGATGCATCATCCATTTGGCATCAAGTTTGGGCGAGGCACCTATGAAGGTCGACAAATACTCACTGTGGTCTGTTTCTTATCAGTAATCAAGCTCGAGGAAGGAAGAACTACGTGGCATAGGACAGTGAGGCGGAACAACAATGGCCATCCAATTTTGTGAAGTTCCACTAAAATTGAGGAAGACATGCCCGGGTATGGAGATACACATCGCTGTTTCCAAAAATATAAAAAAGGGATATATTGTTGTTACTTTGTTTTACAAGATGAACAACGACATCTCAATTGTCAATAAGAATTAATGAAAAGTACACCCACAAACAGAAGCATCATGATTATCTTGATGGGAACTAAACCAGGATACCCGAGAAAAAAAGCATTTCTTCATTTAACCAGTGATAGTATTAGATTAGCAGCAACAATAGGATCATATGGACAATGACCGCATAACCACCATGTACTTTTTGTCGAAACAACATGTATACCTCCACCTAGGCATAAATCAGGACAAATTTTCGAGTGGCATTTCCTCTATAATAGTAGGTGATGTTGGACGAACCGACTAACCCTAGCTACTATACATGGGGAGCTGGGGAGTAGTTGCATAGAAGAAAACCTGCATGCAGCGACCTGGGGAGCTGGACCAGTACAAGAAGTTATACCTCAGGTGGGTGAGATGTCGCTTAGGCGGGCGGGCGGGATCTTCCCACACGACGGCAACGAACAAGGGCGCGAAGGACCTTCGTTCGCGCCAGCGCCGGCTCCGAGAGGACGGTGCACATTGGCTTCCTCCATCGCCGATGGCGACAACGTCAATGCTGCACCTCCTCACCTCCTGCAGCGGACGGGATTCAGCCGGATCTGTGACCATCGGTGAGGAGAGAGATAGAGTGGACACTGTCATCTTGTTTTGATATGGAGAGGGCGAGATAGCAAGACGCGAGAAACTCTATCAAACACGAGGCTATAATGGAGTAAAAAATCTCTCCATAGTAGTGGTTTTAAATAGAATACGCGCATTCCCGGAAAAAAGAAACGAAAACTGGCGGACAGTTTTTAACGTACCAAGAAAGAAAACTCAATCAAAAACACGCCCCCGCTTCCAGGTTGCGAGAGTCGTCACGCACACACACATAGACATAGACATGCATCTCTATGTTTACATAAAATTCCATTTCCATCTCCATCTCCAATCATATTTGTCCAACTGGCACATTATTTACATTGTTAATTATATACGCAACCATATTAACATACAACATCTCTTGCTTGCGGGCGTCCGGACCGATGCCACGGCCGCTCCTGACCAACCCGAACCCTCTTCATCACCCGAGCGTGCTTCCCGCGAAAAACGGTCAGTGCCGCATTCATGCCCGGCCAAAGCGGACGTGACCTCTCACTAGCACCGGCATTGAAGCGGCGCGCCGGCCGAGAGAGCGTCGCTCGCGCAGCTTCTTGGTGCACGCGACTGCTCTACGTTCAAAGGTCGCAATAGCTGGCCACACCATGCATGTAAAAATTTCTTTGGAGTCTGTGCTACAGCTAGCTATCCTCCCCCAACTCGTCAATCTCTTCCAGTAGTGCTAGTACTCCATGGCGCGATCCATGGACAAGCAGGCGAGAAAGTTATCGTATACTCGGTTTGTGGTGAGTGGCATGCCGAGCGACTGTGTGAGGTTGAGCCGTGGAGGAGGGTGAGACACGAACGCGATGACGTGATTTAAAACGTTGGTTTTGCTCGATGGCGCGATCCGACGAAACGAAATGTTGGTTTCTCTCTGTTTCCATTTTTTCTCTGGAAAAACGGAAACTTTCCACTCCATTTTCATTCCTACTCCAAGGTTGCCCCGTTACAACATTCCATCAAATACAAAGGAAAACTAACACGCATGCTGATGCATCTCAATGATTCACAAATCATAGCCAATATTTACTTCACAACTAAAGACAAAAGTTGTGAGAGCGTGTACGAAAGAAAAACTACTGATGGGGTCACTACGACTTAAACCCTAAACACTAAACAGGATTTAATTTCCTGGCCAGGTAGAACCTGTCAAAGGAAAGACGGTTGGCACCCTCGGATCATATGATGCTTTTGTGCAGTTCCACTAAAATCGAACTGGGCATCCCTGATGGCAAAGATATTGAAGAAGTGTGATTAGAATAATAGTACTAACACTTGTTCATGAGACATAAACTCATCACAAGTACAAGCCGGTAGAAGTAGAGAAAGATCGACATGGAGATGGAGCTACGCGGGGAGCTGCGGTAGTGGAGCAAGCCGGCTCCAAAAGGAAGATGGACTACCTGGGACGTCGGGCTGCAGCTAGAAGGGCGGTTGGGACGTGGCATCGGCCCATACCGTGGTGACCCCTGATTGGGATGCACTGACTGTGGGTTTTCTCCCTCGCCAATGTCGACCGCATCTACACAGAACATTGTTCCCCTTCCCCAGCTGCGGGATCAGGCCGGATATGTGACCAGCGGTGTGGCCACCATCGTTCTATGCTTGTGAAGAGAGCAACCCAAGCAAGCAGGCTTGTAGCTTAGGCTCCTGCTAGTGTATATATAGTGATTTTCTTTTTCTCTCCATATCAACCATTTTATATTGCGTACGTGTCATTGAAGAGTGAAATGATGGTTGCTTCTTCCGACTAACTTACTGTGTGATTTGACTGTTCCTTAGTGGCCCCTACACGCACTCCCCCTACGTGTATGCAACAGTCACATGTACACATGGACGCAAAAATACGCGCGATGCCCTAATGCATGCATGTCCGAGCACACGAGAACACACACGGTCACACTCAAGTGCTCAACCTACACGTGCATGCACACACATACTCAGCCAGGGTGAGCTAGTGACTGTATAAACACCGGAAAATGTATATATTGAGCAATGAACGTATTATGAAGTCCACTGACCGTATTTTTACAAATATACAGTGACAGACAGTATATTTATCTCGTTTGAAATTAAGCCATATTAACCAGAGAGGAGGCAGTATGGACTAGCATTACTTTGTTGTGTCCCGTCAACTTGCCGAACGAGGAGAAGCTTGCAGGATGGGAGAAGCTTGCGTGCGGTGGCTCACAGGACAAGGAGAAACTTTTGACTAATGCAAGCTCTCCCTCGCTCAGGCGGTGGATGTGCAACAGTTAATTCGGTGTCAGATTGCCAGAAGCATACACTATACTAGTACTATTATTGTTCGACTTCCCGAAGAGGCGAACAACCAAGCGCAAAGTTTACTAGTACTAGTACTACTACTATAGTCCATAGAGGTATGTACTATACTAGTAATAGGAACCGGATGGAGGTGCGTCCGCACTCTTATTATATTTTTAAAATGGGATAAAGCAATCTTCAACACATTTGGTTCTCTTCAAGGGTTCTCGCATGTGGTAATGGAAGTTGATTGCATGGAACACTCGCCACAATTCTCGCTTAATTCTGGCTCATATCCTGTTACAAATAGGAGCGCTCGTTAATATTTCCTCTTTTTTTGTTATTCAGCATGTAAACAGGTCAGCAAACCTTGCGGCGCATCTTTGTGCGAACCGTGCTTGCTGCACTTTGAATGTGGTCGAGAGCTGGCTTGGTGAAACACCTCGCTTCCTACTTCTTTTTTTGTGGGGTACCTCGCTTCCTAGTGACCAGTGTCTTGGCTGCTCGTCCTAAGAATGCTTATATATGAATAAAGCTCTCTCATTTACCCGCAAAAAGGATTAAGCCATATTAACCGTAAAGGAGGGAGTATGGACTAGCACTACTTTTTGGTGTGTCCCATCAACTCGCAGAATGAGGAGAAGCTTGCAGGACAAGGTGAAGGCTTTTTGACTAATGCAACCTACCCTCGCCCAGGCGGTGGACATGCATCAGTTCATTCGGTGTCAAATTGCCAGAGGCATACACTCTAGTACCCAAAATGCGGAGTACCATCATTGTTCGACTTCACGAAGAGGCGAAGAGCCAAGCGCAAGGTTTAGTAGTACGAGTAGTACTACTACTAGAACCGCATGGTGGAGCATCTATACTCTTATTTTTTTAATCTCTGATAAAGTAAACATTTATTCGGGAGAAGGGCAGAAAACTGCAGCCCAACATGTAATGATGATATCAATCAACCATGCTCGAATATATCTTGGCCCCCGTGGGAGCCCGTCTGTGTGTTCTCGCTCCTCGTCTCTTTCAAGGAACGGCAGGTTGGCCATTTTGCAGTTAATTGAGATCTGTTTTCTCACACTCCGGTCCAACATGTCCGTGATATGCCAAGAGGAGGTGCGTTGACTGACTGCCATACGCGTACTTGGTTTTGCACCTTCATACTACTCCTCCCTCCGCCACAGTTTATAGGGCGCGCTTCATTATGATGCATTTCTCTCAATGCATTTCCACCACCAGAGAGACTTTAGACACGTTTGGTTTAATGCTCAATTAATTAGGGCGTGGTAGCCGCAATCAAGTCCAAAATTTTCTCTCGATGTACTATGGAGTGGAGTAAGTGCATGCATGTGTGTACCCGGGGTGGAAGCACTGCATGCATGTGTGTACGCATTATCTCCTCTAGTAATAGACGCCGTGCTATAACTACCAATGCTATTTTTCAGGCCGATCGCCAGTCTCCTTGGTCCCAGAGATTTTTTCTTTTTCTGAAGCGCGCTCTATAAATAGTGACGGATGGAGTAGTATGAGCGGATTCAAAGAAGAGCGTATTGATGGTTGCTTCTTCCGAGCAACTTACAGTGGGAAAGGTGGGGATTATTATTTTACTGCTCATTACTCACTACTAATGCGGTGGAAAGACCGGGCTGAGTCTCCCATGGGGTTGTGCACTACCCCCTCAGTTCTTAAATATACTCCGGAGTATTTGTCTTTCTAGAGATTTCAACGAGTGACTACTCAAATATTTGTCTTTTTAGAGATTCAAATGGACTACTACATACGGATGTATATAGACATGTTTTAGAGTGTAGATTCACTCATTTTGCTCCGTATGTAGTCATTTGTTGAAATA
Source organism: Triticum dicoccoides (assembly GCF_002162155.2). NCBI lineage: Eukaryota > Viridiplantae > Streptophyta > Magnoliopsida > Poales > Poaceae > Triticum > Triticum dicoccoides. The sequence continues at coordinate 432,203,930 of NC_041393.1, read as the reverse complement.
TCTAGAAAGAAAAATATTTAGGAACGAAGGGAGTACACATACGAAGCAAAATGAATGAATCTACACTCTAAAATATGCCCATTTGAAATTTGTAAAAAGACAAATATTTAGGAACGAAGGAGTATAATTTTGTGCATGGCACATGGACCTGGATGCTGATGAGGCTTCTGGCAATGCTATCAAGCTTCCAGCATTTGTTTACATAATTGACGTAATATACAAATAATTTTCCAGCGACATGAAATTGTACAATGGTGTGAGATTTTAGCTTTTGTTCCGTGTGTCTTGCCATCGATGCTCTTTCGGAAACAATAAAAAACTAACTTCCTTGCTAATGCATCTCAATTATTAGCAGATCGGAGCTAATATTTACATCACAACTGAAGTCAAAGTTGTGAGAAGGTGTTAAATTAAAATTGATCCATGCTTTCATTGACAACAACGTCCCCCAGCTCTGTCTAAATCAACAAGGCATGTTGGAAAAAAAATTAGCTGTCTGGAGCATGCAACATTCCGTTCATTTTGTGCAGTTCCACTAAAATAGAGCTGAGCGTCCTTGTTCCAAAGATATTAAGTGTGATTAAGATAATACAGGACTGCTGATGAAACAATAAACACACAAATAGAAGCCCATCACCTTTGCAGTCTCTCTTAAGACTAACTAGTTGGAGAAGATTAGGCTCGGAGTTGGATGAGGAGGATAGAGCAAAACCAGTCTCCCTTTGTTCAGTCGCACTGAAATGTAGAGACATTGCCCGTGTGACATTTTAGTACAACTGCACAAAACACTCTTAAGAAAAAAGTGATTTGTGTAGTCACCAAAATGTTGCAATAGCAACAAGGTGAAATGGATAGCCCTGCTTGCAAAAAAGAGGTAGAAAGGAAACAATTACTGACCAATAACAGTTGATGACACATGCGACGACAAAAAAGAAGCATATTCCTTGTCCTAAGGGAAGATAACAACATGGTTGTGTTTGTCTAAAACGGTGTGAGGACCAGATTGCAATATGGAAAGTACACCGGACGAGTTACGTTTTGGGCAAAGAACTATGGAAGATCCACATGCAGCGACGTGGGAAGACGGGCAGTGGACCAAGGCCGGAGGGAATAACTGGAGTTCATTGAGCTGTAACTAGGTGAGTGGCGGCGGGCGGAATCCGCCCATACTGCGGCAGCAAACAGGTGGCGTAGGCCCTACCGCGCCGGAGCTTGGTTAGAGAGAACAACGTGTATCGCAGATCAGGACATGCTGCATCGGCACCGTCGAACGGAGAAACGATGCACATCCTCCCTTTCCGCCGGCGGACGGGATGCGGCCGGATCAGTGACCAATTGTTTGTGAGAGAGAGGCCACCGCAGCCTTGTGTGAGATACTCTGAAGAGAGACAAACCAGGCAGGCAGGCTCCATTGTATATAGTGGAGCGAACTACCTTTTTCTCCATAAAAATCGTTTTATATTCTATGTACGTGCCATTGAGCGATATAACTTTATTTAAAAATAATGCGCCAATGCATCAAGTCGAACTTTGTTTCGTGCACGCGTGGTACACGACCTCCGTAGGTAAATAACCGCTACACGCATTCAAATTAGCATGTGGGCTGCCATTTCGTACAGAAATGAGCTCCACCGTGTACCCGCGCGGGTGTGGCTGGGCACGAAGCGTGAGTACGTGCACGGTGCACCTATTCTCTTCTTGTATACGTACACCACCTACATGGGGTTGTGTGAGAGAGATACACACGTAGAGAGATATAGTGTGTGGGTTCATGAGAGTTTTTTTTTGGGGGGGGGGGTTCAATCAAAAAATGTAACATATGCAATGTGTGTGAAATAGAGTCCTGGATATATCATATATATAGAGGGGGCGATCCACGAGAAGAGAGTGGAGGTATCATCGGCTTGAGGTGTCCATAGAATCGAAGAGAGGGATGATGTTTGTGTGCGCGCGCATGATCGATAAAGAGTGCCATCGAATTTGTGTGTGCCCACGTCAAAGATAAAGAGTGGCTGGCCTAATGGAACGTGAGAGGGGATAGGTGCAGTTTGTCTCTGTGGCATGGATACCTACCTATAGCGCTCGACTATCGGTGTGTGGTGGGGGGTGGGGAGGGAGGGAGGCCTAATTAACTATAGAGGTATAGTGGCTGGTATATGTGTGGAGGAGGAGAGAGGCCTACCTCATGTATTAAGGGAGATTGATCTACCTCATGTATTAAAGGAGATCGATTGGCATCCATGCATATGTGTAGGAGAGGAATAAGGTTGGGAGAGAGACAGAGCTAGAGTGTTGGAGGGGGTGATAGTAGAGTTGCTTCTAACAAATGGTGGGATAGGCTTGCAAGACAAACGGAGGGCACACCTGCAATATCAATAAGAGAGGGGATGGCTGCCTGTCTGTGCACGTGCGTGTGAGAGACGGGTCAGGAGGCATGCATGAATGATGAGGGGGGATGATATGGCTGTGGTAAGCAGACGTAACTACATAGGAAGATCAATCGTCCTTTGTCAGAGAAATGAGAGACATAACTTGTGAGGTACGTCGATCGATGGGGGGGGGATAGTTAAAGTCGACCTAGGTATATGTTGGGAGATCGATCGGTATACATGCATGTGTGTGTTAGAAGCAAATGAGGCACATGGAGAAGGATAGAGAGAGACGGATGCATCTAGGAGGTGGTGCGAGAGGCATACTATATCAAGGGGAAGGAGTGTGTGAGTACGAGATCGATGAAAGAGTGGTGGGAGTGAGGAATGGACGGTGATAAGAGAAGAGGGGAAGCTTGTGTTTGTGCTAGGCACACCTGGCTAGAGAGGCATATCGATCGATGTGTGCCGTAAAGAAGGAGCTGGGGGCCCTACACACACCGTGGGTGAACGACCTAAAGTGAAAAGATGAATTTGCGTGATGGAGCTAGAGAATGCCGAGGGAGGGTGAGAGGGATGTGGGCGTGTGCATGCACGAGAGAAAGTTAGCACTACCTACAAAGATAAGAGGACTATGTGGGTGTAAAAGACGAATAGAGATCATACTTCATTATAAAAAGAGAATTCAGATATTTGAAGAATTTATCATAGTGTTTTAAACCGACGCATGTGTGAATATATATATCGGTGATACACATGGTGTGGTTATGGTTATGAACATGTTATACTACATATAATATATTTTATCTCTACTCTTATAAAAAAACGGAGTTGTTGATGATGGTGTGCCTGCCATCCTGCAATATAGGTCGTTCGATTTGTATCTAATGGATAGGAAGGAAACTATGACAATTTTGAAAAAAGATACCCACACCCCTCTCCATATTTGCAAATTAGGCCTCCCCTTGATCATGTTGATGTTCTGTGGAACGCATGGGCATCTTGCTAGTACTACGTATAATATATAGAACATTGATTATAATTTGGGCTAATGTGTGGCTTTTGCAGCTCAGGTCTAAATACTTGTCATAATGTAGGGGGCGGGGCACTATACTTTGTGTGATAAACACGGTGTGCGTATGGAACATGGTTTAGATTATGAATATATAATTAGTACATGAAATGTACTATTATTTGGAATCAACATCAAGTGTATTCAAAAAATAGAATTCGAGTTCACGTAGTACACATAGTTCATATCTATCTCTATAGTAATCATGTGGTGTGTTATTAAGGTAATACACGAATGATGGTTGAAGTTGGCAACAATCATGATTGTAGATTCTTGTTGAAATAGAGAAATGAATTCAAATTCAGTTTGAATTGCAGCGGTAGTATAGACATTTGGAATGCACTAAAATGTTGGTATGAGTAGGTTACTGTGACGCCCCCAATTCAATCGTACACTAATCATGCACCCAAACGTGTACGATCAAGATCAGGGACTCACGGGATGATATCACAACACAACTCAAATACATAAATAAGTCATACAAGCATCATATTACAAGCCAGGGGCCTCGAGGGCTCGAATACAAGTGCTCGATCAAAGATGAGTCAGCGGAAGCAACAATATCTGAGTACAGACATAAGTTAAACAAGTTGCCGTTAGATGGCTAGCACAAACTGGGATACAGATCGAAAGAGGCGCAGGCCTCCTGCCTGGGATCCTCCTAACTACTCCTAGTCGTCGTCAGCAGCCTGCACGTAGTAGTAGGCACCTCCAGTGTAGTAGTCGTTGTCGACGATGGCGTCTGGCTCCTGGGATCCAACGTCTGGTTACGGCATCCGAGAATAAGGGGAAAATGCTACGTCTTGAGCTTACGTTGGTTTTCCTTGAAGAGGAAAGGGTAATGCAACAATAGTAGCGTAAGTATTTCCCTCAGTTTTTGAGAACCAAGGTATCAATCCAGTAGGAGGTTCCTCAAAAGTCCCACACACCTACACAAACAAACAAAGAACTCACAACCAACGCAATAAAGGGGTCGTCAATCCCTTCACGGCCACTTGCGAAAGTGAGATCTGATAGAGATAGTATGATAAGATAAATATATTTTTGGTATTTTATAATATAGATGCAAAAAGTAAAGATGTAAATAAAAGTAAATTGGAAGCAAATATGATAAGAGATAGACCCGGGGGCCATAGGTTTCACTAGTGGCTTCTCTCAAGATAGCATAAGTATTACGGTGGGTGAACAAATTACTGTCGAGCAATTGATAGAAAAACGAATAATTATGAGATTATCTAGGCATGATCATGTATATAGGCATCACGTCCGCAACAAGTAGACCGACTCCTGCCTGCATCTACTACTATTACTCCACACATCGACCGACTCCTGCCTGCATCTAGAGCATTAAGTTCATAAGAACAGAGTAACGCCTTAAGCAAGATGACACGATGTAGAGGGATAAACTCAAGCAATATGATATAAACCCCATCTTTTTATCCTTGATGGCAACAATACTATACGTGCCTTGCTGCCCCTGCTGTCACTGGGAAAGGACACCGCAAGATTGAACCCAAAGCTAAGCACTTCTCCCATGGCAAGAAAGATCAATCTAGTAGGCCAAACCAAACTGATAATTCGAAGAGACTTGCAAAGATAACTCAATCATACATAAAAGAATTCAGAGAAGATTCAAATATTATTCATAGATAAACTTGATCATAAACCCACAATTCATCGGATCGCGACAAACACACCGCAAAAAGAGTTTACATCAAATAGATCTCCCCAAGAGAGGGGAGAACATTGTATTGAGATCCAACAAGAGAGAAGACGCCATCTAGCTAATAACTATGGACCAGTAGGTCTGTGGTAAACTACTTACAACTTATTGGAGGGGCTATGGTGTTGATGTAGAAGCCCTCCATGGCCGGTTCCCCCTCCGGCGGAGCACCGACGAAGGCTCCAAGATGGGATCTCACGGATACAGAAGGTTACGGTGGTGGAAATTGTGGTTTGTTGGCTCCCTGGATATTTTCGGGGTATGTAGGCTTATATAGGAGGAAGAAGTACGTCGGTGGCCGCCCGAGGGGTCCACGAGACAGGGGGTGCGCCCTATAGGGGGGGACCCTCCTATCTCGTGGAGGCCTCGACTGCTTCTTGACTTGCACTCCAAGTCCTCTGGATCACGTTCGTTCCAAAAATCACGCTCCCGAAGGTTTCATTCCGTTTGGACTCTGTTTGATATTCCTTTTCTTCGAAATATTGAAATAGGCAAAAAAACAGCAATACGGGCTGGGCCTCCGGTTAGTAGGTTAGTCCCAAAAATGATATAGATGTGTAAAATAGAGCCCATAAACATCCAAAAGGGGTAATATAATAGCATGGAACAATCAAAAATTATAGATACATTGGAGACGTATCAGAAAACGGGGGAAAAGAGGGAGCAAAGCAACCGTGAGTACTCATCCAAAGTACTCGCAAGCAAGGATCTACACTACATATGCATGGGTATATGTGTAAAGAGGCAATAACGATGGACTGAACTACAGAATGCCAGAATAATAGGGGGATAGCTAGTCCTATCGAAGACTACGCTTCTGGCAGCCTCCGTCTTGCAACATGTAGAAGAGAGTAGAATGAAGTCCTCCAAGTAGCATCGCATAGCATAATCCTACCCGGTGATCCTTCCCTCGTCGACCTGTGGAAAACAGATCACCGGGTTGTCTGTGGAACTTGTCAGGGTGTGCTTTATTAAGTATCCGGTTGTAGTTGTCATAAGGTCAAGGTACAACTCCGGGTCATCCTTTTACCGAGGGACACGGCTATTCGAATAGATAAACTTCCCTGCAGGGGTGCACCACATAACCCAACACGCTCGATCCCATTTGGCCGGACACACTTTCCTGGGTCATGCCCGGCCTCGGAAGATCGACACGTCGCAGCCCCACCTAGGCACAATAGAGAGGTCAGCACGCCGGTCTAAATCCTATGGCGCAGGGGTCAGGGCCCATCGCCCTTTGCACACCTGCACGTTGCGAATGCGGCCGGAAGCATACCTAGCCTCCCTAATACAAGAGCAGGCGTTCCAGTCCAATCCGGCGCGCGCCGCTCAGTCGCTGACGTCTAGAAGGATGCGGCTGATACCACGACGTCGAGTGCCCATATCTTTCCTGCGTAGTTGGTTAGTGCGTATAGTCCAGTGGCCAAACTCAGATCAAATACCAAGATCTTGTTAAGCATGTTATTATGAAGCAACCGCGAACACCGACCAGGGCCAGGCCCACCTCTCGCCTAGGTGGTCTCAACCTGCCCTGTCGCTCCGCCACAAAGATCCACACAAAGGGCCGTCCCCAATCCGTGAATCACTTGCGGGCACTCAACAAGCTGACCCGACTTTAGTCACCATCTGTATAGTATGTATATATGTATAGTATATACCCGTGATCACCTCCCGAGTGATCACGACCCAATAGTATAGCAAGGCAGACTGACAAGAATGTGGGCCAACGATGATAAACTAGCATCCTATACTAAGCATTTAGGATTGCGGGTAAGGTATCAATGACTGTAGCAACAATGACAGGCTATGCAACAGAATAGGAGTAACTGAACAGTAACATGCTACACTACTCTAATGCAAGCAGTATAGAGAAGAATAGGCGATATCTGGTGATCAAGGGGGGGGGGAGGGGGCTTGCCTGGTTGCTCTGGCAAGAAGGAGGGGTCGTCAACTCCGTAGTCGAACTGGGCAGCAGCAGCGTCAGTCTCGTAGTCTACCGAGAGAAGAGGGGGAAGAAACAGTAAATACAATGCAAACATAATCATGGCGGTGCATGACATGACTATGAGCGGTGTTAGGTGTGCCCTAACGTGGTAGTAGGTGATACCGGCGAAAGGAGGAAACATCCGGGAAAGTATCACTAGTGTTTCGCGTTTTCGGACAGGTGAACAAGAGGTGAAATGTTCCAGGTTCGCTATGCTAGGGATGTGTCGCGGATGAACGGACTGCATATCCGGATTCGTCTCGTCGTTCTGAGCAACTTTCATGTACAAAGTTTTTCCATCCGAGCTACTATTTATTTGATATTAATTTTAAAAAATTTAATCATTTTTAGAATTTATTTAATTATTTAATTCTAACATTATCCAGAATAGTGTATGCTGATGTCATCATGACATCACAGCGTGATGCAAGCGGTCAAAGTTGACCGTTGACCAGTCTACTAATGGGTGGGTCCCGCATGTCATAGGCTGTTATCTAATTGACAGTAGTTAAATTTATTAGCAGGTTAACGAGGTTTAATTAACTATATTAATTAAGTTATTAATTCTTTAATTAATTAATTAATTGTTATTTTTAATTCCTTTTTTTTTATAAAAACGTTCTGGGCGTGGGGCCCATCTGTCATAGGCCCCAGGGGCCTAACGGATCAGGCGCTGGAGAAACGGGGCGCAGCCCCGGGTGGGCAGGCGCCTGCCCGCCCGAGCGGGGGCGGGGGAAGCCGGGCACGGGCGCCGGCAGCCAGGGGC
>NC_041393.1:432177921-432195337 GCF_002162155.2 Triticum dicoccoides | reverse complement strand
TTTCTTTTCTATTTTAGTTCAATTTAAAATATTTATGCATTCTGTAAAAGTGTGTTTCCTTCACCTTAAATTCCCAAACATTAATCGGCACACTCCGAACATTTTAGTTTTAAAGTTTGAAATTTTTTGTTGTTTGACATATTTTGAATTTGACTTTTGAACCGGTTTTGAACTAACGAGAGGTTAGCAACAGTAACCGGGGTGACGTGGCATCGTTAACCTGGGATTACTGTAGTTTGATTATCCGGGCGTCACAATTCTCCTCCACTACAAGAAATCTCGTCCCGAGATTTAAGCGTTGGAGTAAGGGGGAAAAAGTGTTGGTAGCGAAAACCTAACAAGTCTTCTCGGTCTTGGCTACTGTCGGTGTCAAAACCGGCGGATCTCGGGTAGGGGGTCCCGAACTGTGCGTCTAGGCAGATGGTAACAGGAGACGAGGGACACGATGTTTTTACCCAGGTTCGGGCCCTCTTGATGGAGGTAAAACCCTATGTCCTGCTTGATTAATATTGATGATGTGGGTTACAAGAGTAGATCTACCACGAGATCAAGGAGGCTAAACCCTAGAAGCTAGCCTATGGTATGATTGTTGTTCGTCCTATGGACTAAGGCCATCCGGTTTATATAGACACCAGAGAGGGCTAGGGTTACACAAAGTCGGTTACATTGGTAGGAGATCTACATATCCGTATCGCCAAGCTTGCCTTCCACGCCAAGGAAAGTCCCATCCGGACACGGGACGAAGTCTTCAATCTTGTATCTTCATAGTCTTGGAGTCCGGCCGATGATGATAGTTCGGCTATCCGGACACCCCCTAGTCCGGGACTCCCTCAGTAGCCCCCGAACCAGGCTTCAATAACGACGAATCCGGCACGTATGTTGTCTTCGGCATTTGCAAGGCGGGTTCTTCTTCATGCTCCATGTGTTTGCCGGATAGTGTCCGGTTGCTTCATAAATGCTGTGCTCCTTGGCTTCCGCGTCCAATAATGGTCTTCTTCCACGCGTCGCACGAATGCGAAAAGCCAGGGTATTTTTATGTTTTACCCCCTAGCTGCGCAAATAAGCTGCCTATAAGAGAGGCGAGGATCCAGATCCAAATCACATCATCCTCCTTCCGCAAGCACTCATCGAGGCGCATCCGACACCAAACCCATTCCAACATGGACAGTCGACGCGGCTCCTCTTCTCGCGCTCCCAGCCCTAAGCCAGGAGATTGGAGGAAATGCTTAGTCTCGCACAGCGAGTTAGTGACGCTCCAAGCAGAGGGGTATCTTCCCCCGGCCTTCATGGTTCCGGTTCGAGCCGGACTGGCCACCTACAAAGGTGGGAAACAGGCGGAGAGCGCCCCCAATCCCTCCAAAGGAGAGCGGGTGTGATTCGTCTCCTACTTAATAAGGGGACTTGGATTTCCTATACATCCTTTTCTCCGGGGGCTCCTGGAGTTCTACGGACTCCAGCTTCATCACCTTACACCTGCCTCCATTTTGCACATCGCGGGCTTCGTAGCTCTGTGTGAGCTGTTCTTGGGCATAGAGCCCCATTTTGCACTGTGGAAGAGGCTGTTTTGCCTCGTACCCCGCTCTCACGAGGGGTCGATATAGCAAGTGGGCGGAGCCGAAATATGGCGCATCGCCGGGACCGGATACCTGTCCGGGACCCCAAAGAAGACGTCCGAAGATTGGCCTTCGAAGTGGTTTTATATGGAGGACGCTCCGCTGCAGGATCCAGTCCGGATCGGCCCTCCGGAGTTCAGCAACGCTCCCCTGAAGAAACGCCTAAGTTGGCGCCCACGGAGCCCTCGACGAGAAGATGATAGTAGCGTCCATTACTTGATGGGCTGGATAAGGCTGCTAGCCCATTCCGGATTAACCATGATCAGAGTCATGGCCACATGCATTATGCGTGGGGTGCAGCCGCTCCAATATAGGGGACACCCCATGTGGGACTTCAACGGAGACAACGACGCCACCCGTCACGGCCGCAAGGGACCTGGCTCGGCCGACGATCTGGTGAAGATCCTGTCCGGCTTGTACAAGGGGGAGAAGGAGGACTTCCTCCGCACGAATCCTCTGAAGGATTTTCCATGAACAACCCTCGGAGCTGGGTAAGCGGTCGCATGCATATCTGAACCATGCCTTTAAAGGCAATTGTCTTATTGTATGATTTTGACACAGGAACTGCGTCGGGATGTGGAGGGCATAAAAAGCCCAGCCCCACAACCCGAGGACCCAGAAAGGTCCCTTGATCCGTCCTCCGAAGAGGATCCGGACTTAGCGGTGGAACTAATCGACGGGGTGTACCACCAGCTCAGCATAGATAATGCTTTAGTCGCCATCATGGCTGACTACCCCGGTTTGTGTCCGGCTTCCCCAGTGAGTACGACCGAAGTCCTGGCGCCGTTACTGCTTTAATGCTTAGTCTGACCACCGTGCACCAATGGTGTTCGACAGGAAGCGCCTTTATGGCAGGAAGTCGAGCCCGCGGCGACCGGCCAACAAGGGTCAGTCCGGCCCAGCAGGCGGAAGAGGAGTGCGACGCGAACTGAAACATCGCCGCAACGGTACGGAGCACCGCTATTTTTTAAGGGAAGGATTCCCAGGAGGTATATTAATGCTCATAACTTTTCCAGAAAGAGCGCTCGCCGGACAGTGTCCGGAGAGGTTGCCAATCAAGCCTCCACCAGCCATGCTCCAACGCATGGCCCGAAAGGGGAGGCGAATACAAGGCATGAGTCGGACGCTCCTCCGACGGAGGATGCCGACAGGCTGTCCGCCACCCGGTCTGAGGTGGAAAGCGCCATGAATCACAGGCGTCGCCGAACAGTTCTTCGTGACGCGTGTTTCTCCCCGGAGGCGTTAAATGCCTTTGATGCGGGAAACGCGCACCTCCGTGCCGCTCAAGATGGGTTAACCAGAGCCACGAAGCAGTATGTGAAAGACATACGCGTAAGTAATTTTAATAGTTATATATGCCAGTAGCCCCCGAGACTTAAAATGGTTAGAATAACTGATTTAAGGATCAATTTTTATGCAGGATCTTACAGAGAAGAATACCCATCTGTCCCAGGAGCTCCAAGAGTGCAAGGCCCAACTTGAGGCTGCACTGGCCGCCACAGGAGGAGCCACAGAGACCCCCGCTGGTAAGATGTACTTTGAAAAGATAATTAATTAACAAAGTGCAGCGTGAATCTGACAATAATATTGCAGAGGGCGCCGGACTAGATCCGGACAAGCAACAGCTACTGCGCCAGCTAAAGGCTGGCGAGAGGGTGCTTATGAAGGTGCAGCAGGAGAGAAACAAGCTCCAAGATGCCCACACCCAGCTAGGAGAAGAGCTGAAAGGTGTTCGGGCCCAACTATCTGGCTCCTTGAAGGAGAATCAGCGACTTCGTCGCGGCATTTATAGTAAGTGCTTGAGCAAATTCCTTTGAAAAGAAGAATTCGGCGAGGAAGTCGTTTGACAGAAATATGTCTTTAGGTGTGCTCACAGGTCGCCCTGCGGAGGAAATGCCTGGGTCAACAGGTGACCAACTTCCCGAGCTGGCGCAATTGTTCGAACGTGTTCAACAGGCGATGAGTGGCGTCGTTCAGGCTTTATGGACATCTGTCTCCCTACCCGAGGGCCTTGGTGAGCTTGCTGAGAAGCTCCAGGGAGCACGGCGACGCCTCCATTTGTGGAAGATATCGGCCTGCCGTCAGGGCGCCAGGGAGGCCTGGGCCATGGTGAAGACGCGCTACCCGAAGGCTGACCCAAACCACATGGCCGAGGTCGGACCTGCGGGGCCTGATGGGAAGGAGATCCCTGTGAGCTTGATGTATGGCCAAGTAGAACTGGCCGCGAAATATTCCCAACAGGACTGTAAATTAGACATCCTGTTAGATGGGATTGAGGAGGAGTACAATCAGTCGGTTTGACGATGTAATTTGAAATGACATGTAAGATGCCTTCTAGCCGGATTGTAGATCGTTTGTCTTTGCAGACCGTTTCGCTTCAACCTCGGGACCAAACAGTCCGGAGTGTGTCCGAATACCCCTACGGTTGTAAAAGAACCGGGGCATGCATGGAGACAAGGCGTCGGGGTCATAATTGCTTTATCAGACAAGTGCCCAACTAGTTATGTTATATTACATGGTTAGTAAGAAACATCTTCCAGGGAGAATAGTTCCGTTAAGGGTTCCTTTCCCTGGGAGGCATGCCCTAAGGTGCAATGCCGGACTGCAAAAATAGCAGAAAAAGCATCTGGGGGCTTATAAATAAGTAAGTAATAAATCATCTTTCAAGTCACTGACCGAATATTCTCTTAAGAACGCTAGCTTTCGGCTTCACCCAGTCTGAGGTACACATCCGGCTGACCCGGCAGTAACAATCGCAGAGGTGCTCCCTTTACCTCCTAGCCGAACAATCGGGAACGTAGGGGTAAGCACAGGAGCCAGGCAACCCAGCTTCGCCAAAACTTAAGTCATATCGATGCATATAATGGTGAATAAAAGGTACATGCGGAAGTATGACACATGTGTGGGCATGAATCCCATATTAATAAGCTTCTGGTAAAGAAGCCCCCAGGTATAATGAGTGCTAGGAGCACATCAAGTGTGTGCGAACAAAGCACAAATCAGCCTATAAAAGGTATTGAAAAAAAGTGGGAAGAAGGAGGGGGACAAGAGACAGTAGGAAATATAAAAAGGTGGACGGGGGAGTGAGACGAACTCTGAGTCCGGTGTTTAGGCGTAGAATCTTCGGAGACGGGCTGCGTTCCATGGGTTCGGCTCGAGTCGGTTGTCAGATACTTTACGTAGACGGTATGCTCCGCCGGTCAGGACTTGGTCGATGATGAAGGGACCTTCCCACTTGGGCTTAAGTTTGTCCTTTTTCTTGTTCGGCAGGCGTAGAACGAGTTCGCCGACATTGTAAGTTTTGGCCCGTACTTCTCTGCTTTGATATATTCGAGCCTGCTGCTGATAGAATGCGGAACGAGCCTTTGCCACGTCCCGCTCCTCCTCTAAGGCGTCCAAACTGTCCTGCCGATCCAACTCGGCTTCTCTTTCTTCGTACATGCGCACACGAGGTGAGTCATGAATTATATCGCAAGGCAGAACTGTCTCTGCGCCGTACACCATGAAAAATGGTGTGAATCCAGTAGTTCGGTTTGGCGTGGTCCGCAGCCCCCAGAGTACAGAGTCGAGCTCCTCTACCCAGTGCGTGTTAGATTCCTTGAGGGACCGCACTAGTCTGGGTTTGATGCCGCTCATGATTAGACCATTTGCTCGCTCGACTTGACCGTTAGTTTGGGGGTGATAGACTGAAGCGTAATCGAGCTTGATACCCATGTTTTTGCACCAGAGTTTAACCTCGTCGGCAGTGAAGTTCGTGCCGTTATCAGTGATGATGCTTTGGGGGACGCCAAAACGGTGTACTACCCCGGATAGGAAGTCTATCACCGGTCCGGATTCTGCCGTTTTAACCGGCTTGGCCTCAATCCATTTGGTGAATTTGTCCACCATGACCAATAAGTATTTGTGCTTGTGGGTTCCCCCTTTAAGGGGTCCAACCATGTCAAGCCCCCAGACCGCGAACGTCCAGGTAATGGGTATAGTTTTGAGGGTGGTGGGTGGCATGTGGCTCTGATTAGCAAAGAGCTGGCAACCGACGCATCGTTGGACTAAGTCCTGAGCATCTGCCCGGGCTATCGGCCAATAAAATCCTGTACAGAAGGCCTTGCCTACGAGTGCCTGGGCTGCAGCGTGGTGCCCGCTGAGTCCGGCGTGAATTTCAGCCAAGAGATTCCGCCCCTCTTCTTCGGGGATACACCTTTAAAGGACTCCGGTTGTGCTTTTCTTATAAAGTTCTCCCTCATGGACCTTGTAGGCTTTAGATCGCCGAACTATGCAGCGGGCCTCATTTTGGTCTTCGGGAAGTTCCTGCCAAATTAAGTAGGCTAGGAATGGTTCTGTCCACGGGGCAATTACTGCCATTATTTCGTGAGTTGATGGTGTTATTTCGTTGGCTGAGCCGCCGATTGTGTCAGAATGGTCTGAGTTCGGTGATGCAGCTGGCCCCGGATTGTTATTTCCGGACTCCTCTTCCCATAACACGGATGGCTTGAAGAGCCGTTCCAGGAAGATGTTTGGAGGGACGGCGTCTCGTTTCGCGCCGATGCGTGCTAACACGTCTGCTGCCTGGTTATTATCCCGGGCTACATGGTGGAATTCGAGTCCTTCGAACCGAGCTGACATTTTTAGGACGGCATTGCGATAAGCTGCCATTTTTGGATCTTTGGCATCAAAGTGTCCATTTACTTGGGATATTGCGAGGTTTGAATTCGCCGCGCACCTCTAGGCGTTGAATGCCCATGGAGATTGCCATCCGGAGGCCATGTAGAAGGGCCTCGTATTCGGTTGCGTTATTGGAGTCCATGTACATTATTTGAAGTACGTATTGGATTGTGTCTCCAGTTGGGGACGTCAGGACGACGCCAGCCCCCAAGCCAGCCAACATTTTGGATCCGTCGAAATGCATGATCCAATTGGAGTATGCGCCGTACTCTTTAGGGAGTTCAGCTTTGGTCCATTCGGCGACGAAGTCGGCCAGAACCTGCGACTTTATAGATCACCGTGGTTTATAGGTTATGTCAAATGGTAAGAGCTCAATAGCCCATTTTGCAATCCTGCCCGTTGCGTCGCGATTGTTTATAATATCGTTGAGAGGTACTTCGGAGGCCACCGCTATGGAACACTCTTGAAAGTAGTGTCGTAGCTTCCGGGATGCCATGAACACCGCATATGCTATCTTTTGATAATGTGGGTACCGGGACTTGCATTGAGTTAGAACAGTGGATACATAGTACACTGGTTTTTGAAGAGGGAATCTGTGCCCTTCTATCACTCGCTCGACGACGAGTACCGCGCTGACAACTTGATGTGTGGCTGCGATATATAATAACATAGGTTCGCCCAGGTTGGGCGCGGCCAGGACTGGATTTGTTGCTAGTATGGCCTTTATTTCTTCGAGTCCGGCTGTGGCAGCATCCGTCCATTCGAAATGTTCGGTGCGCCGGAGGAGGCGGTAGAGGGGCAGAGCCTTTTCTCCCAAACGGGAGACGAAGCGACTTAAGGCCGCTACGCATATGGTTAGTTTTTGTATTTGCTTGAGGTCTTTTGGAATATCCAATTGTGACAGAGCTCGGATTTTGGCCGGGTTTGCTTCAATTCCTCTACCGGATACGATGAAGCCCAAGAGCTTTCCGGCTGGTACGCCGAAGACGCATTTTTCCGGATTGAGCTTAATGTCATATGCTCAGAGGTTGTCGAATGTCACCCTCAAGTCTTCTACTAGAGTTTCAACGTGTTTGGTCTTGACGACCACATCGTCTACGTATGCCTCTACTGTTTTGCCTATCTGGGTAGCCAGACATGTTTGAATCATGCGCTGATATGTTGCGCCGGCGTTTTTGAGTCCGAAGGGCATTGTGTTGAAGCAGAATGGCCCATATGGAGTAATGAATGCCGTTGCGGCCTGGTCTTTCTCCGCCATCTTGATTTGATGGTATCCGGAGTATGCATCGAGGAAGCACAATGAATCGTGCCCTGCGGTAGCATCGATGATTTGGTCAATGCGAGGGAGGGGGAAAGGGTCCTTTGGACAGGCCTTGTTAAGGTCTTTAAAATCGACGCAGAGGCGCGAGGATTTGTCCTTTTTGGTACCATTACTAGATTGGCTAGCCAGTCCGGATGTTTTATATCTCTGATGAATCCGGCTTCTAAGAGTTTGGCTAGCTCTTCTCCCATTGCCTGTCTTTTGGGTTCGGAGCATCGCCGAAGAGCTTGTTTGACCGGCTTGAATCCTTTTAGGATGTTTAGGCTGTGCTCTGCCAGCCTGCGTGGGATTCCTGGCATGTCTGAAGGGTGCCAGGCAAAAATGTCCCAATTTTCCCGAAGGAATTCTCGTAGTGCGGCTTCGACATCAGGACTTAATTGTGCCCCAATGGAGGCTGTCTTTGTGGGGTCCGTTGGATGGACCTGAAATTGGACTATTTCGTCTGCTGGTTTAAAAGAGGTGGACTTGGACCTCTTATCGAGTATCACATCATCCCTATCCACCATGGAGCGCAGCGTAGTTAGTTCCTCTGCCGCTAGGGCTTCGGACAATGCCTCTAGGGCCAGTGCGGCTGTCTTATTTTCAGCGCGGAGTGCTGTATCTGGATCACTGGCAAGAGTGATTATCCCATTGGGTCCGGGCATTTTGAGCTTCATGTACCCGTAGTGGGGTATAGCTTGGAAGATTGTGAATGCCTCTCGCCCTAACAAAGCGTGATACCCGCTGCCGAATGGGGCCACTTGGAACGTGACCTCCTCGGACCTGTAATTGTCTGGTGAGCCGAACACTACATCTAGTGTGATTTTTCCTGTGCAGCGTACTTCTCGACTAGGGATTATCCCTCTGAAGGTTGTGCTGCTTCGCTCGATGCGGCTCCAGTCAATATCCATTTTTTGAACGGTTTCCTCGTAGATGAGGTTTAATCCGCTGCCGCCATCCATGAGTACCTTGGTAAGGCGAAAGCCGTCCACTATCGGACTGAGGACCAATGCGGCTGGTGCTCTAGCTGTTCGGAATTTAGGTTTGTCGCTGGCGTTGAAGGTGATAGCCGTGTCACTCCATGGATTTGCTGTTGCTACTTGGTAGACTTCGGCGAGGCCGCGGATTGTTCGTTTTCGCATGTTATTTGATGCGAAAGTCTCGAAGACTGTTAATACCGTACCGGTACTACTGGGCTATTTGCCCGGGGCTAAAAAGCCTTCGCCACATTTGGCCACCTGCCGT
Source organism: Triticum dicoccoides (assembly GCF_002162155.2). Lineage (NCBI taxonomy): Eukaryota > Viridiplantae > Streptophyta > Magnoliopsida > Poales > Poaceae > Triticum > Triticum dicoccoides. Next base: position 432,186,520 of record NC_041393.1, on the reverse strand, counting down.
AGTGTCCAACATGCTCGAAGGCGGTGTGTTGGAGTGGCGCCCTCCGTACTGTGGATTTTGCAGGGTCCGTTGAGCCAGCCCTTCAGTACGGTTCCATGCCCTTTAGGGGGTCTTTGCTTTTTGGTTTTTAACCCAGGTGCTTGAGTATGGTGCACCCTTTTACTTCGGACTAGGGTTGTGGTCAAGGCCGGACTGTCCCAAAACCTAGTTTCGGTGTTCCTGGCACTCTCTACCGCACAGTATTTTTGTATGATAGTCGCTAGGTCGATGAAGCGTGTAACTTCGCGATGACTTATGGCGTTCATGATTCCCTTGTCCGTGCAATTGTTGCAGAAAATTGAAATCGCGCTTTCTTCGCAGCAGTCCTTTATCCTGTTCATAACCAGGAGGAATCTGGCCCAGTAATGATGTACTGTTTCATCGGGCTCTTGCCGTATTCGAGATAGATCGCTTATGTTTGGGTGGGCGGGTGGAATCAAGTTCGGAACCCCGCCCGATCTGAGGCTCAAAGGCCAAGAAGTTTCCGGATTTGGAAGCTTGACTTGCTGGATGCTTTCCAATGAATCTAGTCCGATGCCTGACTCTAAGTTCAGTATTTGATTAGCGTCCGTCCCTTCGTGGGAATCCGGCTTGGAGGGATCGGGAATCCGGACATAGTTGGTTTTCAACGTAGAAGAAGGGTTGCCGCATTGTTCCTCTACCACGACAACGTGGTGGGTGGCCTAAGGAGAGTTAATCTCTCTTAGATCGGGTTTAAGCCCAATCTGATCGTAGTCTGTAGAGACTCCCAGGGCGGCGATGTGATCCAAGAGCTCGTTTACAGAGGAGAGCTCAATCGGATCTAACTGCTCGGCAAATTCCGGGCTAACGTGAAGATCGCTTTTGATGACCTGAGAGGTCATCGTCGGAGCGGTGGCCGAACAGGCGGTCATAAGAGAACCACCTAGTCGGACAGTTTGGCCAGCGGCCAAAGCTCTCTTGACGACGGTGCCGTCTTTAAAGACGGGAGAAGGCATCCTTCCTGATCGCGACGGCACAGAGGAACTCTCAATGAAAGCACCAATGTCAGTGTCAAAACCGGCGGATCTCGGGTAGGGGGTCCCGAACTGTGCGTCTAGGCGGATGGTAACAGGAGACGAGGGACACGATGTTTTTACCCAGGTTCGGGCCCTCTTGATGGAGGTAAAACCCTACGTCCTGCTTGATTAATATTGATGATGTGGGTTACAAGAGTAGATCTACCACGAGATCAAGGAGGCTAAACCCTAGAAGCTAGCCTATGGTATGATCAAGGAGGCCATCCGGTTTATATAGACACCGGAGAGGGCTAGGGTTACACAGAGTCGGTTACATTGGTAGGAGATCTACATATCCGTATCACCAAGCTTGCCTTCACGCCAAGGAAAGTCCCATCCGGACACGGGACGAAGTCTTCAATCTTGTATCTTCATAGTCTTGGAGTCCGTCCGATGATGATAGTTCGGCTATCCGGACACCCCCTAGTCCGGGACTCCCTCAGCTACCCTTTCGAAGAGGTTGATCCCTTTTGTTGATGTCTTCATTTCTCTGCTTCAAGTCGTCATCCTTTCTTTGGGATCTCCATCGTCCTACGAACGCAACCAAGGGGAAAAACTCCGAAAGAACGCATCTCCACAAAGCAGGGCATCTAACGGTGAACTCAATGGGAAATACACGAGGTACCCCACGAGTTGTATTTCAGTGAATTCGTTGAGTGCAATATAAAATGGTACCAAAGTTTCAAACGGGTAGGCCATCATTTGATGACTAGACAGAAGCCGGAATGGGGGTTTGAACAACGAGAATAACATGGTGTTTGATTCCAGGATGAATAATGGTATAGATTTTAGCTCGTGAATCACATACGAAGCCAGGTGCACATGATACATTAGAATTCGGGTTGTGAATAAGAGTCAGGTTTTGATCCAGTGGACCTGTGGGTTATGGGCCCACCATGTGGGTTGAAAGTAAGAAGGGTGGTGACACCTTGCACAGCCGCGACAGGGAGGCATGTTAGTGAATAGCTTGCCAGCTATGCCGGCAATAATGTCGGTACCAAGGACAGGGAACAAAGAGAGCTATTTTCATGCTTGTTCAACGAGGCGAACCAATTGGCAAAGTTATCACACATCGGTGGTTACTGGAATGTCATCAACAATAGTAACAGGATCTTACAGACAGAGTGGTACAACAAGGTGCCTACCTAAGCAGGGAATTATCTCTGCTTAGTCAAGTCAGATTAAGGAAAGATTAAACAGAAGAATGGAAAGGAAAACGCGATTATCAGATTAAACAGAACAATGGAAAGGAAAATTGTGATTACACACAATTATTAGGAGTATATCCTTCCCATGTACAAGCAGAACATGGCATACAAGGTAGGAGAGCAAGTACCCAACCATTCAGATAACAGGCAAGGATTAATCAAGATGTTACCCATACAACGGTGTTTGGATAACTGATCAAGAAACATTTAGCATCGCGCCTCTAATGTTCTTGTTGAAGAGCGGGGTATCATAGTCATGCTTCAAGGTAGAAATGATATGGTGTTTCAATCAAGGGCCAGGCTTTGGATACACAAATGATCGATCAGGAGCAACTTATAAAATAAGTCTTACAATTTCCTCCAGGAAGAATGGTTATCCTTGCAAAAGAAATTATAATGATAGGTCCTCCAGCCAGGGGGTGCTAGGCATGACATCATATTACCGGGTCATCAAAGGACCAACATCATAACTACTGGAAAGTTGTCCCAACCATCATATCTGACCGAGATTCAGATCCGATTGGTGTCATGATACCTCAGACTCAGGATGAACGAGAAGAAAAGGTGCGACACATATCAACGAAATGACATTGCAAGATTCTTGGGAAATGAACTATGGGAGCGGGTTCCTGAAACAATAGTTCATCATTAAACCAAGGAGGGGATGAGGAGGTGGCTGATGGGCTCAGCGACAATTCACCGAGAATTCCAAACGAATGGATTTCCACAATAATGTGAACAAGAAGATGACACTTGTCAATTCAAATGATATAATGTTGTATGCTCGAGGAAAACATACACCATCAATCACTAGTTGAAAGGTGTGCCCAAAATATGACCTTAGGCAGCAAGATCAATGTTAGAGTGATGATTCAATAACCAACAGTCTAAGAAAAAACTGTCGATCATTAGCTTCAAAGCAATACGGTTGCTAGAAGTCCAGAACTCAAGCAGCATCATTAGCATATTGGTATCCTGGTTAAAAACAACACGGGGACCAAGGAAGAATGGTGATGGTGAGAAGTATCATCGTACCGAGAATTTCTAAGAGGTGGAGCAATCCCCACAACATTCTCGACAGAAAAGACAGTAATACTTCAAGGCAGAACACAACACTAGCCGGAGAGCAAGTTGTATTCATAATGTGGACAAGTTCGTGATGAAAGGAAGTCAACGGTGTTGTCGATGATAATAAAAATCATCGAGGTCAAGGATGGTATTTCTCTTCATGAATTCAATCAATATCCTGGAAGAGCTCAAAATGTTGATGATGATCACGACACAATTGTCGAGAGATTTCACGAAGGTGTAATCGATCGACGATGCCATCAAGTCAAAGGACTGTTGAAGCGAAAGGTTATTGGAACCACATGTATGACACAAACTCAAACTCAAGCTTGCTGTTCAAGGCGAAATGATATGACGAGGAAAATCGACGTAAGCTTAGATCATCGTTGAAAGTGGTGCTCCGGGAATAAGGACCAGGTAGCACAGTTAAAAAGTTACACGATAAGGATATAGCCGATCAGGCTAGGAATGGCTTGATCGGGTACAAACTCGTACTTAAAGAAGATTACTAAGAGTAGTTGAACTATAGTGCGGACTCAGTTCAGTTATCGGTGTGTTTGAGTGTTTAATAACTGAAAGCCCATGAAAAATTGTAATCAGTGAGAATGTAGTACTTGATGGAGAACTCATAAGAAGTCATGCAGTTCCAAGATAATCTCGAGATACCAGGGGGGTAATACTCGACAACAATCCAAAGTAGAGCTTGGACTGGGGTATTGCTCTATAGAAGGTAAGTGCTTAAACATGCACGAGAAATGGTATTTCAAGGAGATCATTGTCGGAACCACGATTGCAAAAGGCCAGATCCCAGACATAAGATGTACTTATACCAAGGGAATAATTAATTTAAGAGAAGCTTTAATGATAAGATCTACATTGCGTCCATGGGCATGAACACAAAGTTCAAGGTCGACTCCCACTTCTATAATGCATAACCTTCCATTCATTTCTCGTCCTCAAAGAAGTTGTATGGTAGAAAATTATCTGTTAAACACTAGAAGGGTATGACTTGTCAAAACCTTTCGGTTCATATGGTTTTGAAGGAAGGTATAGGTTCAACCCATAAGGGAATCTTAGGAACATATACCACAAACTACGGGAGCAAATAACTCCAGCTCGGAAGTAGAGCATGGTTGACAAAGCAGAAGATACTGATTGTCAAAGACATTATGTATCATGGGAATAACTCACAAGAATTTTTCAATGTGAAGGATCCTAACGGATAATAACCCAACAATGGGCCTGGCGGTGCACAACGGAGTTGATGTAAGTATCGGTACTCAATAAGAGGAGGAAAGGATGCAAATGCGTCAGATTATAGAACATCTGAATAATTCGATGCTTTGGTAACAAAGGTATTATGATTTCCAAAACGAAGGATCAGAAGCAGACGCTCTCATCAAAGATGGATAGTCGAATAGACATAGGGGCATACAATCGACGACAAATTGATTGGCCAAAAACCAGCTCATGTCTGGAGTGACGTCTGAGCTGATGGGAAGAATTCTATTGCTTGATGATTGCGAGCATTCACAAACATATCGAATTAATGTACTCAAAATAATAGTGACAAAGGGTGCCAATAAGATTACTAGACCTATGGGATTAACCATAATACAAGCAAGCAATAATTTCAAGAGCAATAGCATGTTGAGGATTTTCGTAAGATCAAATAGTATTTCGAAGAATTTTATGAAACACATGAACAACTGGGGATGAACAAATCCTCGACAAGTGTGAGGTATTATCCGTAGGTGTATTCATGCGGCAAAGAATTGCAAAGCAGCAAGCTTAAAGGATTCTCAGAACAACGGAGAGCAGTTCGTTGCACCTTGTAATAACAAGATCAATGGCATTGAATGTAAGAATGGCAGATGTATGCATTTATCCATAAGGATATAACAGTGGTAGGGAATTTTCAAAAGCGATGGGCACAAGTGTCCCGAGAGAACATCATAGAGGATCTTCGAAATCTTCTGGCGCAGTAGGCGATCATTTGTGATAAGGGGCTCTCCAGGAGAAAGTAGTTACGAGAACCTAGAGTCAGATTTAGTAAAATCATTTAACCCTAATAGAGGAGAGATTAGAGTCCCAGAGTATAGGTCGAGGAATAAACGATCCTAATACCACCCAATTGGCGATGTGGCCCCATGGGCCGCACAACCAAGTTAGTAAAACAATTTTCATCGACTAGACTCAACTCCGGCCAAGGAGTTGGAAATGGGGATTCCTACAGGCAGTCGGCTCTGATACCAACTTGTGACGCCCCCGATTCAATCATACACTAATCATGCACGCAAACGTGTACGATAAAGATCAGGTACTCACGGGAAGATATCATAACACCACTTTAAAAACATAAATAAGTCATACAAGCATCATATTACAAGCCAGGGGCCTCGAGGGCTCGAATACAAGTCCTCGATCAAAGACGAGTCAGCAGAAGCAACAATATCTGAGTACAGACATTAGTTAAACAAGTTGTCGTAAGATGGCTAGCACAAACTGGGATACAGATCGAAAGAGGCGCATGCCTCCTGCCTGGGATCCTCTTAACTACTCCTGGTCGTCGTCAGCAGCCTGCACGTACTAGTAGGCACCTCCTGTGTAGTAGTCATCATCGACGATGGCGTCTGGCTCCTGGGCTCCAACGTGTAGTTGCGGCATCCGAGAAGAAGAGGAAAACGGGGGAAAGAGGAAGCAAAGCAACCGTGAGTACTCATCCAAAGTACTCGCAAGCAAGGATGTACACTACATATGCATGGGTATATGTGTAAAGAGGCAATAACGATGGACTAAACTGTAGAATGCCAGAATAATAGGGGGATAGCTAGTCCCATCAAAGACTACGCTTCTGGCAGCCTCTGTCTTGCAGCATGTAGAAGAGAGTAGAATGAAGTCCTCCCCGGCGATCCTCCCCTCGTTGCCCTTTGGAAAAGCGATCACCGGGTTGTCTGTGGAACTTGTCTGGGTGTGTTTTATTAAGTATCTGGTTCTAGTTGTCATAAGGTCAAGGTACATCTTCGGGTCGTCCTTTTACCGAGGGACACAGCTATTCGAATAGATAAACTTCCCAGCAGGGGTGCACCACATAACCCAACACGCTCGATCCCATTTGGACGGACACACTTTCTTGGGTCATGCCTGGCCTCGGAACATCAACACGTCGCAGCCCCACCTAGGCACAACAGAGAGGTCAGCACGCCGGTCTAAATCCTATGGCGCAGGGGTCTGGGCCCACCGCCCTTTGCACACCTGCACGTTGCGAACGCGGCCGGAAGCAGACCTAGCCTCCCTAATACAAGAGCAGGCGTTCCAGTCCAATCCGGCGTGCGCCGCTCAATCGCTGACGTCTAGAAGGCTTCGGCTGATACCACAACGTCGAGTACCATATCTTTCCCGCGTAGTTGGTTAGTGCGTATAGGCCAGTGGCCAGACTCAGATCAAATATCAAGATCTCGTTAAGCGTGTTATTATGAAGCAACCATGAATGCCGACCAGGGCCAGGCCCACCTCTCGCATAGGTGGTCTCAACCTGCCTTGTCGCTCTGCCACAAAGATCCACATAGAGGGCCGTCGGGAAAAAGGTCCTTTCAGCCCCCAATCCATGAATCACTCACAGGCACTCAATGAGCCGACCAGACTTAATCACCATCTGTATAGTATGTATATATGTATAGTATATACCCGTGATCACCTCCCGAGTGATCATGGCCCAATAGTATAGTAAGACAGACTGACAAGAATGTAGGGCCAATGATGATAAACTAGCATCCTATACTAAGCATTTAGGATTGCGGGTAAGGTATCAATGACTGTAGCAACAATGACAGGCTATGCAACAAAATAGGAGTAACCGAATAGTAACATGCTACACTACTCTAATGCAAGCAGTATAGAGAAGAATAGGCGATATCTGGTGATCAAGGGGGGGGGGCTTACCTAGTTGCTCTGGCAAGGAGGGGTCGTCAACTCCATAGTCGAACTGGGCAGCAGCAGCGTCGGTCTCGTAGTCTAGTGGAGAGAAGAGGGGGAATAAACAGTAAATACAATGCAAACATAAGCATGGCGATGCATGACATGACAATGAGCGATGTTAGGTGTTACCTAACGCGGTAGTAGGTGATACCGGCGAAAAGGGGAAACATTCGGGAAAGTATCACCGGTGTTTCGCGTTTTCGGACAGGTGAACCAGAGGTGAAATGTTGTAGGTTCACTATGCTAGGAATGTATGACGGACGAACGGGCTGCGTATTCGGATTAATCTCGTTGTTCTAAGCAACTTTCATGTACAAAGTTTTTACATCCGAGCTAAGGTTTATTTTATATTAATTTTAAAAGATTTAATCATTTTTAGAATTTATTTAATTATTTAATTCTAACATTATCCAGAATAGTGTATGCTGACGTCATCATGACATCAATGTGATGCAAGCGGTCAAAGTTGACCGTTGACCAGTCAACTAATGGGTGGGTCCCGCATGTCATAGTTTGTTATCTAATTGACAGTAGTTAGATTTATTAGCAGGTTAATTAGGTTTACTTAACTAGATTAATGAAGTTAATTAATTAAGTTAATTGTTATTTTTATTATTGTTATTTTTTAATTCCTTTTTTATAAAAATGTTCTAGGCGTAGGCCCCATCTGTCATAGGCCCCAGGGGCCTAACGGATCAGGCGCTGGCGAAACGGGGCGAAGCCTCGGGTGGGCGGGGGAAGCCGGGCACGGGCGTCGACCGGATCATGGTGGCGGGCCGGAGGAGAGGTTGCTAGGGGAATAGGGCGCAAGGGAGGTCAACGCGGCTGCGGGTCGAGCTCGCGTCCATGGTGGATGGCAGGGGAAGGCAGAGAGGCTCCGGCCGGGAGCGGCGATGCGTGCGGTGGCGCACAGGAGCATCAGCGGGCGTGGCTGCGGGGCGACGGCAGCGGCGAGGCCGCGAGTGGCAAACGGGGGCGCGGCGACGTGGTCGCACGGGTGAACCCCAGCATAGCGGGCGGTGCGGGGTGGCATGGACGAGCCGCGGGTCACCGGCGACAGATGGGGAGAAGGGGAGAGGGAGGCCGTGGCCTCACCGGTGATGTAGGGCACAGGGCAGCGGGGGTCGTGGAGGGGCTCGGGGATGACGGCTCCGGAGAGAAAGCAGTCCAGCGAGGTAGCGGAGGCAGGCCGACGAGGGAGCTCCGGCGACTACGGGGTCCAACGGCGTCGGAGGCGGTGACGCTGAGCGCCAGCGACGGGGGATGGGT
>NC_041393.1:432075054-432177620 GCF_002162155.2 Triticum dicoccoides | reverse complement strand
TTTTTTTACCTTTCTGTTTTTTCCTTTTTCTTATTTATTTTCTTTTCTATTTTAATTCAATTTAATATTTATGCATTCTGTAAAAGTGTGTTTCCTTCACCTTAAATTCCCAAACATTAATCGGCACACTCTGAACATTTTAGTTTTAAAGTTTGAAATTTTTTGTTGTTTGACATATTTTAAATTTGACTTTTGAACCGGTTTTGAACTAACGAGAGGTTAGCAACAGTAACCGGGGTGACGTGGCATCATTAACGTGGGATTACTGTAGTCTAATTATCCGGGCGTCACAGTTACATGCATTATACAGCAAGCAAAAAAATTTAATTGGACATAACATGGATTCATACTCCCCCGTCCATCCATGTAGGGTGTAATGCGTTTTTTAAGACCGCTTCTGACTGTTGACAAGATTAATAGTACATGACATGCACAATGTGAAAATTATATCATTGAAAGATCCTTTCACACACGAATTTAATGTGTGCTTTGTGTAAGTTGCATGTCATATATTATTGCTCTCATATTTGGTCAAAGTTAGCATCAAAACACGCATTAGTCCCTATTTAGATGGTACGAGGGAGTAGGTTTGAATAGCATTTGTATAGTAAAACGTTGCAAGACTCTCTCTTTGTGTGGTGTGAGTAGTTTTTTTTGTTTTCCTTTTGGTTGAGGGAAGTGCGATTTGGTACGTACAAGTACAATATTAAACGTTAGGCTTGTCCCTAAAATTCAAGCCGCGCCTTGTTATATCCCAAAAATTCAGATACCGTGCTCTCAAAACTGGAGCCTTCACAACCCACGCCTTGCTATCCCAAAATTACAACGCGCGCGAAAACTCCCTCCAGCTGCCAAATCCCGACACGTGAAATCCCCCTTCTAACCCTGAGCCGAAAGGGCCGCTAGTTCAAATCGGTGGGGGGTACTTTTGTAACACACCCTACATTTTAGACAAGCGCGTCCCTAAGTCATGATTCACCCCCTCCCATCGCCTCCTTTTCGCCATTCGAAATCCCAGGACGCCATAACCTCTCCGCTCCAGCCGCAAAACCCACCCTCCTCCGTCCGCCACCTCACGGCTTCCCCGCTGGAGCCTCTTCCTCGACGACGTCGTCCATCGCAACAGCTTCACGTCCCTCGTCCACCTCCCCGGTTGAGGATCAATCGTCCATCTCGTCGTCCCGTGATACGTCCATTTTTACTCATTATGTCACAATACTTATGCCTTTTCTCTCTTATTTTACAAGGTTTACACGAAGTGGGAGAATGTCGACAGCTAGAATTCTGGGCTGGAAAAGGAACAAATATTAGAGACCTATTCTGCACAACTCCAAAAGTCCTGAAACTCCATGGAAGTTATTTTTGGAATTAATACAAAATACTGAGCGAGGAAAATACCAGCGGGGGGCCACCCACCATCCACGAGCATGGGAGGCGCGCCCTACCCCCCTGGGCGTGCCCCCTGCCTCGTGGGCCACCTGGCAGGCCTCTGGTGCCCATCTTCTGCTATATGAAGTCTTTTACCATAGAAAAAAAAATCATAAGCAAGCTTTCGGGACGAGACACCGCCGCCACGAGGCGGAACCTTGGTGGAACCAATCTAGGGCTCTGACGGAGCTGTTCTGCCGGGGAAACATCCCCCCGGGAGGGGGAAATCGTCACCATCATCATCACCATTGATCCTCTCATCAGGAGGGGGGCAATCTCCATCAACATCTTCACCAGCACCATCTCCTCTCAAACCCTAGTTCATCTCTTGTATCCAATCTTTGTCCCAAAACCTCAGATTTGTACCTGTGGGTTGCTAGTAGTGTTGATTACTCCTTGTAGTTGATGCTAGTAGGTTTAGTCGGTGGAAGATCATATGTTAAGATCCTTTATGCATATTAATACCCCTCTGATTATGAACATGAATGTGATTTGTGAGTAGTTATGTTTGTTCCTGAGGACATGGGAGAAGTCTTGCTATAAGTAGTCATGTGAATTTGGCATTTGTTCCATATTTTGATGAGATGTATGTTGTCTCTCCTCTAGTGGTGTTATGTGAACGTCGACTACATGACACTTCACCATTGTTTGGGCCTAGAGGAAGGCATTGGGAAGTAATAAGTAGATGATGGGTTGCTAGAGTGACAGAAGCTTAAACCCTAGTTTATGAGTTGCTTCGTAAGGGGCTGATTTGGATCCATATGTTTCATGCTATGGTTAGGTTTACCTTAATACTTCTTTTGTAGTTGCGGATTCTTGCAATAGGGGTTAATCATAAGTGGGATGCTTGTCCAAGAAAGGGCAGTACCCAAGCACTGGTCCACCCACATACCAAATTATCAAAGTAACGAACGCGAATCATATTAGTGTGATGAAAACTAGCTTGACGATAATTCCCACGTGCCCTCGGGAGCGCTTTTCTCCATATAAGAGTTTGTCCACGCTTGTCCTTTGCTACAAAAAGGATTGGGACATCTTGCTGCACGTTATTTACTTTCATTACTTGTTACCCGTTACAAATTACCTTATCAAAAAACTATCTGTTACCGATAATTTCAATGCTTGCAGAGAATACCTTACTGAAAACCGCTTGTCATTTCCTTCTGCTCCTCGTTGGGTTCGACACTCTTACTTATCAAAAGGACTACGATAGATCCCCCATACTTGTGGGTCATCAAGACTCTTTTCTGGCGCCATTGCCAGGGAGTGAAGCGCCTTTGGTAAGTGGAACTTGGTAAGGAAAAATTTATATAGTGTGCTGAAATATACTGTCACTTGTTACTATGGAACATAATCCTTTGATTGGGCTTGTTCGGGGTATCTTGACCCCGACCAGTAGAGCAAATAATTGCTCCTCAACCTACTGAACCTACTGAAAATGTTTACTTTGAAATTCCTTTGGTTATGGTAGAGAAACTGCTAGCTAATCCTTTTACAGGAGATGGAACATTGCATCCCGATTTGCACCTAATCTATGTGGATGAAGTTTGTGGATTATTTAAGCTTGCAGGTATGCCCGAGGTTGTTATCAAGAAGAAGGTATTCCCTTTATATTTGAAGGGAAAGGCATTGACATGGCTTAGGCTATGTGATAATATGGGATCATGGAACTACAACCTTTTGAAATTGGAATTTCATCAGATGTTTTATCCTATGCATCTTGTTCATCGTGATCATAATTATATATATAATTTTTGGCCTTGCGAAGGAGAAAGCCTCGCTCAAGCTTGGGGGATGCTTAAGTCAATGTTATATTCATGCCCCAATCATGAGCTCTCAAGAGAAATTATTATTCAAAATTTTTATGCTCGGCTTTCTCTCAATAATCGCCCCATGCTCGATACTTCTTGTATTTGATCTTTCATGATGAAGACTATTGAATTCAAATGGGATTTATTGGAAAGAATTAAATGCAACTCGGGAGATTGGGATCTTAAAAAAGGTAAGGAGTCGGGTATAACACCTAAGTTTGATTGCGTTAAATCTTTTATGGATACCGATGCTTTTCATGAATTTAGCTCTAAATATGGACTTGACTCTGACATAGTAGCTTCTTTCTGTGAATCATTTGCTACTCATGTTGACCTCCCTAAGGAGAAGTAGTTTAAATATAATCCTCCCATTGAAGTAAAAGTAGTTGCACCTATTAAAGTTGAAGAAAAGACTATCACTTAGAATGATCCTATTGTTCCTACTACCTATATTGAGAAACCACCTTTCCCTGTTAGGATTAAGGATCATGCTGAAGCTTCAACTGTGGTTCGTAAGAGTAATACTAGAACACCTACACCACCTAAGCAAATTTAAGTTGAACCTAGTATTGCTATGGTTAAAGATCTCTTGGCTGATAATATTGATGGGCATGTTATTTACTTCTGTGATGAAGCTGCTAGAATTGCTAGACCCGATACTAAAAATAAACATAGACCGGTTGTAGGCATGCCTGTTATTTCTGTTAAAATAGGAGATCATTGTTATCATGGCTTATGTGATATGGGTGCTAGTGTAAGTGCAATACCTCATTCCTTATACAAAGAAGTTATGCATGATATTGCACCTGCTGAGATAGAAGAAATCGATGTTACAATTAAGCTTGCCAATAGAGATACTATTTCGCCAGTTGGGATTGTTAGAGATGTTGAAGTCTTGTGTGGGAAAGTTAAATATCCTACTGATTTTCTTGTTCTTGGCTCCCCACAAGATGACTTTTGTCCCATTATATTTGGCTTCTTGAATACTGTTAATGCTAAGATAGACTGCAAAAAGGATATTGTTACGATTGGTTTAGGGGATATGTCTCATGACTTTAATTTTGCTAAATTTCGTGGACAACCCCATGATAAAGAATTGCCTAGTAAGGTCGAAATTATTGGTCTTGCTTCTATTGTCGTGCCTCCTAATAATCCTTTAGAATAATATTTGCTAGACCATGAAAATGATATGTTTATGAATGCAAGAAGGGAGATAGATGAAGTATTCTTTAAACAGGGATCTATTTTGAAACACAACTTGCCTGTTGAAATTCTAGGGGATCCTCCACCACCCAAGGGTGATCCCGTGTTTGAGCTTAAACCACTACCCGATACTCTTAAATATGCTTATCTTGATGAAAAGAAGATATATCCTGTTATTATTAGTGCTAACCTTTTAGAGTAGGAAGAGGAGAAATTATTGAAAACTCTGAAGAAGCACCGTGCTGCTATTGGATATACTCTGGATGATCTTAAGGGCATTAGTCCCACTCTATGCCAACAAAAAATAAAATTGGAGAAAGGCGCCAAACCAGTTGTTGATCACCAACGACATTTAAATCCTAAGATGAAAGAAGTGGTAAGAAAAGAAATACTAAAGCTCCTGGAGGCAGATATAATTTATCCCGTTGCTGATAGTCAGTGGGTAAGTCCTGTCCATTGTGTTCCTAAGAAGGGAGGTATTACTATCGTTCCTAATGATAAAGATGAATTGATCCTGCAAACAATTGTTACAGGTTATAGGATGGTAATTGATTCCGCCAATTAAATAAAGCTACTAAAAAGGATCATAACCCTTTGCCTTTTATTGATCAAATGCTAGAAAGATTATCCAAACACACACATTTTTGCTTTCTAGATGGTTACTCTAGTTTCTCTCAAATACCTGTGTCAAAAGAGGATCAAGAACAGATCACTTTTACTTGCCCTTTCGGTACTTTTGCTTATAGACATATGCCTTTTGGTTTATTTAATGCACCTACTACCTTTCAAACATGCATGATGGCTATATTCTCTGACTTTTGTGAAAAGATTGTTGAGGTTTTCATGGATGATTTCTCTGTTTATGGATCTTCTTTTGATGATTGCTTGAGCAACCTTGATCGAAGTTTGTAGAGATGCAAAGAAACTAATCTTGTCTTGAATTGGGAGAAGTGCCACTTTATGGTTAATGAAGGTATTGTCTTGGGGCATAAAATTTCTGAAAGAGGTACTGAGGTTGATAAAGCTAAAGTTGATGCTATTGAAAAGATGTCGTGTCCTAAAGACATTAAAGGTATGAGAAGTTTCCTTGGTCATGCTAGTTTTTATAGGAGGTTTATTAGGGACTTCTCTAAAATTTCTAGGCCTCTGACTAATCTCTTAAAAAATATATTCCTTTTGTCTTCGATGATGATTGTGTAGAAGCATTTGAAATACTTAAGAAAGCTTTGATTTCTGCACCTATTGTTCAACCACCTGATTGGAATTTACCCTTTAAAATTATGTGCGATGCTAGTGATTATGCTGTAGGTGATGTTCTAGGACAACGAGTTGATAAGAAATTAAATGTTATCCAATATGCTAGTAAAACTCTAGACAACGCCTAGAAAAATTATGCTACTACTGAAAAAGAATTTTTAGCAGTTGTATTTGCTTGTGATAAGTTCAGACCTTATATTGTTGACTCTAAAGTAACTGTTCACACTGATCATGCTGCTATTAAATATCTTATGGAAAATAAAGATGCTAAACCTAGACTTATTAGATGGGTTCTCTTGCTACAAGAATTTGATTTACATATTATTGATAGAAAGGGAGCTGAGAACCTCGTTGCAGACAACTTGTCTAGGTTAGAGAATGTTCTTGATGACCCACTACCTATTGATGATAGCTTCCCCGATGAACAATTAGCTGTCATAAATGCTTCTCGTACTGCTCCATGGTATGCTGATTATGCTAATTACATTGTTGCTAAATTTATACCACCTAGTTTCACGTACCAGCAAAAGAAAAAGTTTTTCTATGATTTAAGACATTACTTCTGGGATGACCCACACCTTTATAAAGAAGGAGTAGATGGTGTTATTAGACGTTGTATACCTGAGCATGAACAGGAACAGATCCTACGCAAGTGTCACCCGAGGCTTATGGAGGACACCACGCTGGAGATAGAACTGCACATAAGGTATTGCAATCCGTTTTTTTGGCCTACTCTCTTCAAGGATGCCCGTAAGTTTGTCTTGTCTTGCGACGAATGTCAAAGAATTGGTAATATTAGTAGACGTCAAGAAATGCCTATGAAGTATTCACTTGTTATTGAACCATTTGATGTTTGGGGCTCTGATTATATGGGACCGTTTCCTTCCTCTAATGGGTATACACATATTTTAGTTGTTGTTGATTACGTTACTAAGTGGGTAGAAGCTATTCCAACTATTAGTGTGGATCATAACACCTCTATTAAGATGCTTAAAGAAGTTATTTTTCTGAGGTTTGGAGTCCCTAGATACCTAATGACTGATGGTGGTTCACATTTTATTCATGGTGCTTTTCGTAAAATGCTTGCTAAGTATGATGTTAATCATAGAATTGCATCTCCATATCACCCACAGTCTAGTGGCCAAGTAGAACTGAGTAACAGAGAGCTTAAATTGATTTTGCAAAAGACTGTCAATAGATCTAGAAAGAATTGGTCCAAGAAACTTGATGATGCATTATGGGCTTATAGAACTGCATATAAAAATCCTATGGGTATGTCTCCATATAAAATGGTTTATGGAAAATCTTGTCACTTACCTCTCGAACTAGAACATAAGGCATATTGGGCCATTAAAGAGCTCAATTATGACTTCAAACTTGTCAGTGAGAAGAGGTTATTTGACATTAGCTCACTTGATGAGTGGAGAACCCAGGCCTATGAGAATGTCAAACTGTTTAAAGAAAAAGTTAAAATATGGCATGACGAAAGGATACAAAAGCATGAGTTTAATGTAGGTGATTATGTGTTGCTTTTCAAATCTCGTTTAAGATTTTTTGCAGGAAAACTCCTCTCTAAATGGGAAGGTCCTTACGTTATCAAGGAGGTCTATCATTCTGGTGCCATAAAAATCAACAACTTCAAAGGCACAAATACGAAGGTGGTGAACGGTCAAAGGATCAAACACTATATCTCAGGTAATCCTATAAATGTTGAAACCAATGTTATCGAAACCGTAACCCCGGAGGAATACATAAGGGACACTTTCCAGAATGTTTCAGACTACGAAAAGGAATAGGTATGTGGTACGGTAAGTAAGCTGACTCCAAAACATTTCTAATAGCAGTTTTTCTCCGTTTTGGAATATTTAAGAAAATAGGAAAATAAAAAGTAGTCCGAGAAGGACACGAGGCGTCCTCGAGGGTGGAGGGCTCGCCCTACCCCCTTGGGCGCGCCCCCTGCCTTGTGGGCACCTCGTGTTCTCTCCGGACTCCGTTTTCTTGCACGATACTTATTTTAGTCAATAAAAAATCATTATATAATCTCCCGAAGGTTTTGACCCTCGTATCATGCAAATATCCTCTGTTTTTGTTTTGAGTTGTTTCTGCCACAGATTAGAGCAATATGTTGTCCCAGGATTCGGAGGGAGAAAAGCTATGTAGCTAATTACCTTGTAGACCTTAAGGCCTATGGGGACTTGGAGCATTATGGTTGGACCACTGAGGAAGAAGAAGACTACGTGCCTAAGAGAAAGGAGGAGACGAGCTCAGATGAAGATGAAGTCCCATTACCTCAACCTGGGGACATGCATGTGGAGTTTAAAAAGCCAAGCCTCCATGATAGAGCAAAGAAACATCCCTTTTCGTCTCTTGCAGGAGAAAAAACAGGAGCTATGCAAAAGGATATTAAGCCTTGAGCAGGAGATCGATGATCTAAGCGAGAAAAATTCCATCCTCAAGCACAAGTTAAGGAAGAAGCCTGCATCATCAACAACTCCATCATCATCACCTCCGAAGGAGACATAATCACATGGGTATGGGCACTCCCCTTGGCAACTGCCAAGCTTGGGGGAGGTGCCCCGGTATCGTATCACCATCACACTCCTATCTTTACTGTTTTTCTTAGTTTGATCCTTTTAGTAATATCTTGATCTAGTAGAATAAAGTTTTGGTATGATTCAGTTTTGAGTTTTGCTTCATGATCCCTCTATGTAATTGAGTCATGGCGATCTTCACCTTTCCTTTTTACATTTTATCCTTTGGCAAGCACCTTGTGTTGGAAAGATCCTGATATATATATATATCCAATTGGATGTAAGTTAGCATGAACTATTATTGTTGACATTACCCTTGAGGTAAAAGGTTGGGAGGCAGGACTATAAGCCCCTATCTTTCTTTGTGTCTGATTAAAACTCCATAACCATAAGTATTGCGTGAGTGTTAGCAATTGTGAAAGACATAGTTGAGTATGTGGACTTGCTGAAAAGCACTTATATTGACTCTTTCCGATGTTATGATAAATTGCAATTGCCTCAATGACCGAGATCATAGTTTGATGGTTCTCAATGAAGTTTCTGATTCATACTTGACATTGTGGATAGATTATTACTTGAGCGTAAGAAATCATATGACAATATATATATATATATATATATATATATATATATATATATATATATATATGTTGCTGTTATAAGAATGATCATGATGCCCTCATGTCTGTATTTTATTTTATCGACACCTCTATCTCTAATCATGTGAACATATTTTTCGTTATTGGCTTCCGCTTGAGGACAAGCGAGGTCTAAGCTTGGGGGAGTTGATACGTCCATTTTGCATCATGCTTTGATATTGATATTTATTGCATTATGGGCTGTTATTACTCATTATGTCACAATACTTATGCCTTTTCTCTCTTATTTTACAAGGTTTACACGAAGTGGGAGAATGCCGGCAGCTGGAATTCTGGGCTGGAAAAGGAACAAATATTAGAGACCTATTCTGCACAACTCCAAAAGTCCTGAAACTCCATGAAAGTTATTTTTGGAATTAATACAAAATACTGAGCGAGGAAAATACCAGAGGGGTGCCACCCACCATCCACGAGGGTGGGGGCGCGCCCTACCCCCCTGGGCGTGCCCCCTGCCTCGTGGGCCACCTGGCAGGCCTCTGGTGCCCATCTTCTGCTATATGAAGTCTTTTACCATAGAAAAAAATCATAAGCAAGCTTTTGGGACGAGACACCGCCGCCACGAGGCGGAACCTTGGTGGAACCAATCTAGGGCTCCGACGGAGCTGTTCTGCTGGGGGAACATCCGTCCGGGAGGGGGAAATCGTCACCATCATCATCGGGAGGGGGGCAATCTCAATCAACATCTTCACCAGCACCATCTCCTCTCAAACCCTAGTTCATCTCTTGTATCCAATCTTTGTCCCAAAACCTCATATTGGTACCTGTGGGTTGCTAGTAGTGTTGATTACTCCTTGTAGTTGATGCTAGTAGGTTTAGTCGGTGGAAGATCATATGTTAAGATCCTTTATGCATATTAATACCCCTCTGATTATGAACATGAATGTGATTTGTGAGTAGTTATGTTTGTTCCTGAGGACATGGGAGAAGTCTTGCTATAAGTAGTCATGTGAATTTGGCATTTGTTCGATATTTTGATGAGATGTCTGTTGTCTCTCCTCTAGTGGTGTTATGTGAATGTCGACTACATGAAACTTCACCATTGTTTGGGCCTAGAGGAAGGCATTGGGAAGTAATAAGTAGATGATGGGTTGCTAGAGTGACAGAAGCTTAAACCCTAGTTTATGAGTTGCTTCGTAAGGGGATGATTTGGATCCATATGTTTCATGCTATGGTTAGTGAGGGAGTCCTAGATTAGGGGGTGTCCGGATAGCCGAACTATCACCTTTGGCCGGACTCCTGGACTATGAAGATACAAGATTGAAGACTTCGTCCCGTGTCCGGATGGGACTTTCCTTGGCGTGGAAGGCAAGCTTGGCGATACGGATATGTAGATCTCCTACCATTGTAACCGACTCTGTGTAACCCTAACCCTCTTCGGTGCCTATATAAACCGGAGGGTTTTAGTCCGTAGGACGAACAAGAATCATACCATAGGCTAGCTTCTAGGGTTTAGCCTCTCTGATCTCGTGGTAGATCTACTCTTGTACTACCCATATCATCAATATTAATCAAGCAGCAGTAGGGTTTTACCTCCATCAAGAGGGCCCGAACCTGGGTAAAAACATTGTGTCCCTTGTCTCCTGTTACCATCCGCCTAGACGCACAGTTCGGGACCCCCTACCCGAGATCCGCCGGTTTTGACACCGACATTGGTGCTTTCATTGAGAGTTCCTCTGTGTCATCATCTTTAGGCCTGGTGGCTCCTCCGATCATCAACAACGATGCGGTCCAGGGTGAGACTTTTCTCCCCGGACAGATCTTCGTATTCGGCGGCTTTGCACTACGGGCCAATTCGCTTGGCCATCTGGAGCAGATTGAAAGCTACGCCCCTGGCCATCAGGTTAGATTCGGAAGTTTGAACTATACGGCTGACGTCCGCGGAGACTTGATCTTCGACGGGTTCGAGCCACAGCCAAGCGCGCTGCACTGTCACGATGGGCATGATCTAGCTCTGCCGTCGGACAGTGCCCTAGAGGCTGCACAATTGTCCGCTCCAACCCTTAGCTCGGAGCCGACTGCACCGCTCGAGGACGGGTGGCTGGACACCGCCTCGGGGGCTGCTATCTCTACGGCGATTGAGCCGAACACCAACCCTGTCCTTTGCGAAGCTCGTGACTCCAAGGTGCCGGACTCCTCTCCGGACTCCGAACCTTCCGCGCCCCTGCCAATCGAATCCGATTGGGCACCGATCATGGAGTTCACCACCGCGGACATCTTTCAGCACTCGCCCTTTGGTGACATCCTGAATTCACTAAAGTCTCTCTCTTTATGAGGAGAGCCCTGTCCGGATTATGGTCAGCAAGGTTGGGATACGGACGACGAAGAAGTTCAAAGCCCACCCACCACCCAATTCGTAGCCACTGTCGAAAGTTTAAACAACGTGCTCGATTTCGACTCCGAAGACATCGACGGTACGGACGACGATGTAGGAGATAAGCATGAACCAGCACCTATAAGGCACTGGACAGCCACCTCATCTCACGATGTATACATGGTGGACACACCTAAAGGAAGCGACGACGAGGAACAACGGGACGCCACGAGGGATCATTCCGTCGAAAAGCAGTCAAAACAGCGACGTAAGCGCCGCTCAAAATCCCGCCTCGACAAAGTCAGCAGCCATACAGACCCATCCATAGAGCAGGGCGAACCGGTGGACGACGAACATGCCATCGAGAAACCGTTCGAACAGGACAACCTGGATAAACAATCCGTCCCCGGCGAAGATAACAGTCCGGACGATCTCATGCTGGACAAGTTGCTGGAGCAGAAGAACCTCCACAAAAGGCTCATCGCCACTGCGCGTAGCCTGAAAAAGCAGAAGCGGAAGCTCCAAACAGCGGAAGATGCGCTCAGAATCAGATGGAGCAAAGTACTCAACACCGCAGACAAATACGGCGATAGTCGCCGAACAACGAGCTACCCGAAGCGAAAACTACTGCCCGAATTTGATGAGGAGGTCGTAGAGCCCCCGCAATCAAAGAACAAGGAGACCACCCGGTCGGAAAGACGACCCCATGACAAACACAGAGCGGCAAACGGCGCCGCACACAAGCCGGCACGCGATCCGCACACGGATTCACATAAAAAAGATGGCCCAGTTAGATCTATCTACGGGCCTAGAAAGCAAGCTCTAGTAAGCAATGCAACACATCAAGTATCCGAATGTTACGGTACACCTAAATATAGGGGTGCCGCACACCCCCTATGTTTCACCGATGAGGTTCTGGATTATGAATTTCCAGCGGGATTCAAGCCCGTAAACATAGAGGCATATGACAGAACAACAGACCCTGGAGTCTGGATTGAGGATTACATCCTCCACATACACATGGCTAGAGGAGATGACCTCCACGCCATAAAATACTTACCCCTCAAGCTCAAAGGGCTAGCCTGACATTGGCTCAAAAGCCTCCCCGAAAACACCATTGGAAGTTGGGAAGAGCTAGAGGATGCTTTTCGGGCAAATTTTCAAGGGACCTATGTCCGACCTCCGGATGCAAACGATTTAAGTCACATAACTCAACAACCCAGAGAGTCAACCCGAAAATTTTGGAACAGATTCCTTACTAAAAAGAACCAAATAGTCGACTGTCCGGACGCCGAAGCCTTAGCAGCTTTCAAACACAACGTCCGAGACGAATGGCTCGCCAGACACCTCGGCCAAGAAAAGCCAAGAACAATGGCCGCATTAACAAGCCTCATGACCCGCTTTTGCATGGGAGAGGATAGCTGGCTGGCAAAATGTAGTACCATCGACCCAAGTACATCCGAAGTCAGGGATGGAAACGGGAAACCGCGACGCAGCAAGGACCAGCACCAGACCAAGGGAAACAGCCCGAAGAGCACGACAGTCAACGCTGGATTCAAAAGCTCTCGGCAGAATCATAAAAAACTGCCCCTTAAGGATAACAGGGACGAGCTATCTAACTTAAACAAAATCTTGGACAAGATATGCCAAATCCACAGTACTCCCGGGAAGCCTGCAAACCATACCCACAGAGATTGTTGGGTCTTCAAGCAGTCCGGCAAACTCAACGCTGAACACAAGGGGATCGACACACCATGCGAGGACGATGACGAACCCCACAAGCAGAGCACCGGAAAACAAAAGAATTTCCCACAAAGAAGTCAAAACAGTAAACTCACTTCACGTGACAAAAGGGAAAAATAGAGCGGTTCCCATAGAGGTACGCGCCATACAGCCTATCCCAGAGGAGTCCCGCCACTGGTTGTTAAAACCAATCACCTTCAACCATCAGGATTACTCTAGAAGTATCCGGGATGCAGGATGGACTGCCTTGATATTAGATCCGATAATTGACGGACTCCAATTTACACAAGTCCTAATGGACGGCGGCAGTGATCTAAACCTGCTATACCAGGACACAATCCGAAAAATGGGGATAGACCCAACCAAAATTCACCATAGCAACACTTCCTTTCAAGGGGTAATGCCAGGCCCATATGCCCATTGTACGGGCTCTATACTTCTATAAGTTGTGTTCGGCTCACCCGACAACTTCCGCCGCGTAAAGTTAACCTTCCACCTCGCCCCGTTCACAAGTAGCTACTTCTATAAGTTGTGTTCGGCTCACCCGACAACTTCCGCCGCGTAAAGTTAACCTTCCACCTCGCCCCGTGCACAAGTAGCTACCAAGCACTACTGGGACGTGAAGCTTTCGCCCACTTTAACGCAATACCGCATTATGCATCCCTTGCACTTAAAATGCCTGGTCCGCGAGGCATCATCTCCTTAAAGGGAAATACCGAGTGTTCCTCGAGCGCAGAAGATGGTGTGACTGCCTTGACAGCCACACACTAAGCCGGCTTCACCAAGAAAAGCACCTAAACAGGTCGTTCAGACCCCGGACACGGCTAGACGAGTCCGGCGTAAACATACAAGGGCTTACTAGCCGCATACCCCTGTATAAGGGGCTCCGCGCATGTACAACAAGAGACAATAAAGCTCAATTTTATTCATTTTTTGAATTGTACTTTGTTTATTTAGTATAACGTACATTTTTGCACGATCTTTTTCAACTAAGTTCCCCTCTTTTACAGCTGAACACCGTGCTACAACCGTCCAGGATACGGCACAACGGAGACACAGGCGCAGACGTGCAGTAGGGACCCGTGACAAGGATTCTTTTCAGATTAAGACCCTGCGTAAACCTTTTTTACTGTCTCTTGTTGATACACATCCCCTGGTTTCTTGCCATAACCAAGGAGGAGGCTGGCGTTTTGGCATGGGCCACGTCAGAATTTTGCGCGTACCTGGACACAAGGGGCTTATTACCAAGGGCGTTGTTCGGCCCGTTTTCATAAAGACCGAATACCTTAGGGAGTGTTCGGCGTCTCGAGTTAGGCCTTATATGCATCAGCTCCGAATCATGTCTTTTGGTCAAATGTTGGGTTTGCCCGGCTCCTGTGTTTTGCTGCCTTACGTTCCGCTGTATCGGCTAAGGAGGTACCAGGAGAACTACTGCGATTGTGCCCCGGTTCGGCCAAGCGAGCACCTTAGTAGAGAAAGCCGAAAACTGATTATCATGATATAGCATGAGACTGGTCAACCACTCGATGACCCGCCGGAATCTATAGGATTCCCCCGCATTGACGAAGGGCCGTTTCCTAGTCAGGCACATACGCACCCCGAATTCGGCTGAGCGCGGTGCCCCTAGGGGCTATATAGTAGCCCCACTGTCAAACTCCTATGGCTAAGTGAAAGTGATAAAGCATTATAGTCCGGTTGCCTAGTTTGCTACGCTACCACCTCCTTTATAGGACCAAGACGTTGGATCAAGTGTGAAAATGCGCCTTTTGCAAAAAACCCCGCATTATATCCATGGGGGCTAAAGCCGACGACTGCCATCTTTCAGGTTATATATACATATACATTAGCGGCCGCACAGGAGGTATTTTAATTCTTGAAAGGCACAAGTATAAAAAGCTTTTATATTCCATTGATACATTGTTTCACAATAATACATGTTATTCGAACATAATATCCTTTGAGCACCGCGTCTCTATTAAATGAGCGCCCTGCAGAACTTCCTGAAAATAGTGCTCGACAGGAACTTGGCTTCCGTCCGAATCTTGGGATGCAACATCGGTGGCCTTCATCTCCGCCCAGTATGTCTTGACACGGGCAAGAGCCATCCGCGCACCCTCTATGCATGCTGCCCTCCTCATTGCATTGATATGCGGCACCGCACCAAGGAACTGCTGCACCAAGCCAAAATAACTCTTCGGCTCGGGCCTTTTCGGCCACAAAAGACTCACGAGATCCTTCATGGCAAGTCCGGATAACCTATTCAGCTCCGCCCATTTGGCCAAGCGATTGGCTAATGGAAGTGGGTGATCTGGATTATGGAACTGCGACAAAAAACCTTTTCCATTTCGTGATCCTTTTGATCTCGGAAGTGTTCGGCCGCGTCCGCGGCACTTGCCGCCAAGTCCAGATAAGCATCCTCCGCACTCCACAACCGGTCCAACTGAGCATATTAGGATCCACGAATTTCCTCCGTAGCAGAAAGGGATTTCCAGCCGCGATATCTCCAGCCTAACGCAGCTCCTCCTTCATAGCTCTCATCGTAGAGCGAGCATCCTTGGCCTTGGTAGTGGCCTTCTTCAGGTCCTCTTGCACCGCTCGATCTTCTTTTTTAAGAAGCTTGCAGCGGTTGGCAACATTCTTCAACTTCACGGCCATCTCGGCCATTTCCTTCTTGCTTCGGCAGTGAGCAGCCTGTTCGGCTTTTAGCTCTTCGGCCACCTTTAAGGCAGCCGCATCACTCTATCTGGCCTGCTCCTTGGCTCGGGCGAGCTCCGCCCGAAGGTTCTCCATGGCAGCGGCACCATCTGCATCAAGCATACATGTTGTAAGGCACGGGCATCAAGCTCCCTTACCAGGTGTCCGCGGAGAAATTGCATACCTTGTGACTCATCAAGTCGCTTATTGACAAGCGCGATGTCGGCATCCGCCACGTCAAGTTGCCGCTTTAGTTCGGCAAATTCATCAGTCTGGCTAGCCACCGGACCCTTCGCCACCTACATAGGAAGGGCGACACATTATACCTGGGATTATGATCCTCGGCGCGCTGTCATTTTTGACAACACACCGAGCCTCAGGGGCTACTATCTACACAGGGCGCATTTTATATGCGGAACTGTCAGAAGGTACATCATTTTGCGTACCTCAAAACCTGTCAGTAATTCTGACGGCTTCGTGCAATCCACTCTCAGCAGATGAAATCCTTTCAATCACCGTACCCATTAACGCACGGTGATCTTCTGAGATAGACGCTCGCTCGAGCATATCCTTCATCTCCTCCTACCGTACACCAGGTGGTGCCGGACTCGTCCGATGGCCTTTTTCGAAGGTCGGGCGCAGAGGGCCCCGCCGGACTCGGAGAAACCCTCCGTGACGACACCTTAGGGTCGCCTGCCTCGCAAGATGGTACGGCAGGGGGAGGCGTTTCGCTCTCCATCATCTCCGGACGAAGATCCCCCGAAGATGAGCTCTGCTGAGAAGGGATGAGATCCGAACTACAAGGTAAAATTTCGGTTATCTTCATCAGAAATAGGGCAGGGATATCCTTTATTTTGAAAAAAATCTCCCCTTTTTACTTACGGCTCGGTGGAGGGCTGATCCCCTTGGGGGCACAGTGCGGCCGAGCCATCCCTCGGTGGAGGACCCTCTGACGAAGATTTCTTCCCCCGCTTTGAGACCATGGTCTCCGGGTCTTCAGAGGCGGTCCTCTTCTTCCCTTGGATGGAGGGATTCTCGATCCCTCCTTTACTGAGAGCCTCCTTCGCGGAGGCGGTAGCTTCCTTGTTCCCCCCTTCACCTTCTTCCGAAGGCGCAACCTCCAGCATCCTGGTTAACACGGAATCCGGCATGGTCTCAGGGAGGGTGGCGGACACCTGATTAACTTTGCTTTTGCTATCCACTCATGTTCAAGGAGCAACTCTTTTAAAGGGCAAGTTTGTGATAAATATGGGATAGCGTGTCCGGGTACAGGGCTACTTACTTGAGTATCCGGGCGATTGCAGCTTAGACCTGCGTCCTCGGTCAAGTCCGGACACATCGCTTGTGATCCGAAGAAAAGTTTGTACATCTCCACGGGCGTCGCGCCCGTAAAATGTTGGAGAGCTCGTGGTCCCTCCGGGTTAAATTCCCACAGGCGGAGGGGGCGACGTTTGTAGGGCAGGATGCGACGAATCAGCATGACCTGCGCTACTACGACCAGAGTGATCTCTCTCTCTAGAAGGTCTTGAATGCGGCCCTGCAACAAGGGCACGTCCTTGGACGGCCCCCAGTCAAGTCCTTTATTGAGCCATGACGCTAGCCGCGGTGGAGGACCCGAGCGAAAGGCAGGTGGCACCACCCATTTGGTGCCCCTGGGAGCTGTGATATAAAACCACTCTTGTTGCCATAGGCCGAGCTCCTCTTGAAAAGAGCCCTCGGGCCATGGAGCATCAGCATTCTTGCTTATAACAGCCCCTCCGCACTCTGCCTGCTGCCCCTTGATCATCTTCGGCTCCACTTTGAAGGTCTTGAGCCACAATCCAAAGTGAGGGGTAATGCGGAGGAAGGCTTCACATACGACAATGAACGATGAGATGTGGAGGATGGACTCTGGATCCAAGTCATGAAATTCTAACCCATAGTAAAACATGAGCCCCCTCACGAAGGGGTCCCTCGGGAAGCCTAGCCCCTGAAGAAAGTGAGACGCGAACACCACGCTTTCACTAGGCTTGGGAGTGGGAATAACCTGCCCTTGGGCAGGCAGCCTATGAGAAATTTTGCTGGTTAGATACCTCGCATCTCTTAGCTTTAGCACGTCTTCTTCCGTAACGGAGGAAGGTATCCACCGGCCTTGCAGGTCGGAGCCGGACATCATCAAAGGTCCGAAACGCCTGAATCTGGAGCTTTGGGTGTTGGAACTTGAGGCGAGGGGCGGATTCAATTGAGATTGAAAGAAAGGAGTGGAGACTTGGTCTCTTTATAAAGATGTTGAATACCAAGAGCCTTCCCCGTGACCGTTCGGGACTCGCCTTCGATAGAGGAGACGTGCCAATGGGCACGACTGGGTTACCCGCGCCCGTATTAATGAGAATCCCGGAATAAGGGGACATGATCTCTGCTTTGACAAGACGTGCCAAGGAAACCGCCTCGCTAAACGCGCTGAGGTGGGATAGTAAAACGATTCGAATAAAGGCTTGGCCATGGTGTGATGTCACGCCATGGAATACGTCAGCAGATTGAATTTGTGTAAATATTATTCTCTCTACGGTGGTATGTGGAACTTATTTTGTAGAGCCGGACACTATCCTTGTGTTCAAAATCTTCTATGAAGTATTCAGAGGAGGAACCCGCCTTGCAATGCCGAAGACAATATGCGTGCCGGACTTGTCGTTATTGAAGCCTGGTTCAGGGGCTACTGAGGGAGTCCTGGATTAGGGGGTGTCCGGATAGCCGAACTATCACCTTTGGTCGGACTCCTGGACTATGAAGATACAAGATTGAAGACTTCGTCCCGTGTCCGGATGGGACTTTCCTTGGCGTGGAAGGCAAGCTTGGCGATAGGGATATGTAGATCTCCTACCATTGTAACCGACTCTGTGTAACCCTAACCCTCTTCGGTGCCTATATAAACCGGAGGGTTTTAGTCCGTAGGACGAACAAGAATCATACCATAGGCTAGCTTCTAGGGTTTAGCCTCTCTGATCTCGTGGTAGATCTACTCTTGTACTATCCATATCATCAATATTAATCAAGCAGGAGTAGGGTTTTACCTCCATCGAGAAGGCCCGAACCTGGGTAAAAACATTGTGTCCCTTGTCTCCTATTACCATCCGCCTAGACGCACAGTTCGGGACCCCCTACCCGAGATCCGCCGGTTTGGATACCAACAGTTAGGTTTACCTTAATACTTCTTTTGTAGTTGTGGATGCTTGCAATAGGGGTTAATCATAAGTGAGATGCTTGTCCAAGAAAGGGCAGTATCCAAGGACCGGTCCACCCACATACCAAATTATCAAAGTAACAAACGTGAATCATATGAGCGTGATGAAAACTAGCTTGACGATAATTCCCATGTGTCCTCGGGAGCGCGTTTCTCCATATAAGAGTTTGTCCAGTCTTGTCCTTTGCTACAAAAAGGATTGGGCCATCTTGCTGCACCTTATTTACTTTCATTACTTTTTACTTGTTACAAATTACCTTATCACAAAACTATCTGTTATCGATAATTTCAGTGCTTGCAGAGAATACCTTACTGAAAACCGCTTGTCATTTCCTTCTGCTCCTCGTTGGGTTCGACACTCTTTACTTATTGAAAGGACTACGATAGTTCCCCTATACTTGTGGGTCATCATCCCGCCGGTTCAGTCGCCCCGTCCTACACCTCCAAGGAGCACCTCCAACGATCGCCTCGTCTATCGCGGCTGCTCCATCCCCGCCTTAACCTGCTCCACCGGAACCACAACATCCTCACTGACTCCTCGGACGAAGCCGAGGTCTACTCGGAGCCACCAA
Source organism: Triticum dicoccoides (assembly GCF_002162155.2). NCBI lineage: Eukaryota > Viridiplantae > Streptophyta > Magnoliopsida > Poales > Poaceae > Triticum > Triticum dicoccoides. Next base: position 432,158,191 of record NC_041393.1, on the reverse strand, counting down.
AGAGGTTGTACACTCATCGCATCACACCTTCTCCTTAGCTTGACCTCCCGGCACTGACGATGCTCCATCCTGCACCCCCATGGAGCGGCTACCTTGTAGCCAGCGCCGTGGGCGACATCTCCACGGAGGCTCTCCCCCAGTGCGAGGCCCCTTCGGCGGCGGCGTCCATACCAGCTAGATTTGCTGCTGCTGCTCCGGCTCTCGCTCAATCGCTCGCTCACCCAGCTGCTGCTGCTCCGGCTCTCGCTCGCGCTGCTGCTGCTGCTCTCCCCCTCGCTCGTGCTGCTGCTCTGCTCCGATTTAGCTACACTTCAGTCGACTGAATCGAGTTTTGGGTCAATCGATTTTCAGGGGGTGAGGAGGCTCGCCAGAGTTAAGGAAGAACCACCCGCAGCAGGGACGGGGGCTCGCCGGAGAGGTACCCCATTGAGGGAGTCCTAGATTAAGGGTTCCTCGGACATCCGGACTATATGCGTATGCCAGACTGTTGGGCTATGAAGATACAAGATAGAAGACTTTGTCCCGTGTCCGGATGGGACTCTCCTTTGCGTGGAAGGCAAGCTTGGCGATTCGGATATGAATATTTCTTTCTCTGTAACCGACTCTGGGTAACCCTAGCCCCATCCGGTGTCTATATAAACCGGAGGGTTTAATCCGTAGGACGACAACAATCATAACCATAGGCTAGCTTCTAGGGTTTAGCCTCTACAATCTCGTGGTAGATCAACTCTTGTAATACTCATATCATCAAGATCAATCAAGCAGGAAGTAGGGTATTACCTCCATCGAGAGGGCCCAAACTTGGGTAAACATTGTGTCCCCCGCCTCTTGTTACCATTAGCCTTAGACGCACAGTTCGGGACCCCCTACCCGAGATCCGCCGGTTTTGACACCGACATTGGTGCTTTCATTGAGAGTTCCACTATGTCGTCACCATAAGGCTTGATGGCTCCTTCGATCATCAACAAAGCCGTCTAGGGTGAGGTTTTTCTCCCCGGACAGATCTTCGTATTCAGCGGCTTCGCACTGCGGGCCAACTCGTTTGGCCATCTGGAGCAGATCGACAGCTATGCCCCTGGCCATCTGGTCAAGTTTGGAAGCTTGAACTACACTGCCGACATTCGCGGAGACTTGATCTTCGACGGATTCGAGCCTATGACGGCTGCGCCCCGCCACCACGATGAACATGACCTAAATCTGTCATCGGATGGTGTGCGGGAGATTGCACCTGTAACCGCACTGGCCCTAGATCGAGAGCGGAGCGCGCTTTCTGAGGATGGGAGGCTCAACCCCGCCACGGAAGCCGCGGACTCAGCGGCGCTAGAGCCAAACACAGATCTGACCTCCAACGAGGCCCGTGTCATTGGAACCTCGGACTCATCTCCGGCCATAGGCTTCGAACCGCGTGTATCCGCACCCATCAAATCTGACCGGGTGCCGATCTTAGAGTTCAGCTCCACGGACATCTTCCAACACTCACCCTTGGGCGACGTGTTGAACTCATTAAAATCCCTCTCCTTGTCAGAGGTTTCTTGGCCGAACTATGTCCGGCTTGACTGGGAAGCGGATGACAAAGAGCTTCGTTGCCCACCCACCACCCACTTGATAGCCACTGTCGATGATTTAACCGACATGCTTGATTTCGACTCCGAAGACATCGATGGTATGGACGACGATGCCGGAGAAGAATAGGAACCACCGCCCACAGGCGCTGGACAGCCACCTCCTCATACGATATATACATGGTGGATACACCCAAAGAAGACAATGGCGATGACATAAAAGATCTAGTTGAGGATAAACTTCTTGAAAAGCAGTCTAAGCACCGACGTCAGCGGCGCCGCTCTAAGTCACGCCATGGTAAAAATAGCGATACCAGCAGCAGAGAGAATAGCACTCTGGACGATGCACAAGAGAGAATAGCTCTAAGTTTCAAACAGGCTGGACGGGAAGATGGGCGAGCCAGCCCCGACGAACAGGCCATGAACGATGACTCGGAAGACAGTAATTATATGCCCCTCTCCGAGGACGAGGTGAGCCTCAGCGACAAAGAATTTATCGTGCTTGAGGATCCCGTTGAACAGGAGCGTTTCAAGCGCCGGCTTATAGCCACTTCAAAAAGCCTGAAGAAGAAGCAGCAGCAGCTTCGAGCTGATCAAGATCTGCTCACTGATAGATGGTCTGAGGTCCTGGCAGCCAAGGAATATAGACTCATGCGCCCAATAAAAAGTAACCCGAAGCGCAAATTGCTACCTCAATTCGATGACGAGGCACCGGAGCTGGCACTACCAGCACACAATGTGGCTGATCGTTCACCATGTGGCCGAGATAAAATGACAGTTCAGTACGAGCACCAGCCGGCATTGCCTCACTGAAAAAATAGGAACGCAACAACTCGGGGATACACACATGACCTATGGTACGACTTGGAGAACAAAGCAGGCCAGAACAGATCGATCTACGGATCACGGGGATGCACCCCAATGCGCAACAACGGCCACCACGCAGGATATGACAAATACACACCTGTCCGGGCCGAATACCGCAGACCGGCTCCATTTGTGCCGCGTTGCGACATAGCCCGACACAGAGGCGCCGCACCCCCTATGCTTCACTGATGAAGTAAAGGAACATGAATTCCCAGAAGGGTTTAAACCCGTAAACATTGAAACATATGATGGAACAACAGATCCCGCGATATGGATCGAGGACTTCCTTCTCCATATACATATGGCCCGCGGCGATGACCTTCATGCCATCAAATATCTCCCGCTAAAACTCAAGGGACCAGCTAGGCACTGGTTGAACAGTCTGCCCGAAAACAGCATCGGCAGTTGGGAGAACCTGGAAGATGCATTCCTTGACAACTTCCAGGGCACTTATGTCCGACTTCGGGATGCCGATGACCTAAGTCATATAATCCAACAGCCCGGAGAGTCAGCCAGGAAATTCTGGACTCGGTTCTTAACTAAAGAGAACCAAACCGTCAATTGTCCGGATGCCGAAGCCCTAGCGGCCTTTAAACATAACATCCATGACGAATGGCTCGCCCGACACCTCGGTCAAGAGAAGCCGAAGTCCATGGCAGCCCTCACGACGCTCATGACTCGCTTTTGTGTGGGCAAGGACAGCTCGCTAGCTCGTAGCAACAGCACCTGAAGCAAACCTGGCACTTCTGAAGCGAAAGATAGCAACGGCAAGCCCCGACGCAACAGACACAAGCGTCAAAATAATGCCGATAATGCCGAAGACACAACCATCAATGCTGGATTTAGTGGCTCTAAGTCCGGTCAGCGGAAAAAGCCATTTAAAACAAACAATTCCAGCCCGTCCAGTCTGGACCGCATACTCGATCGTCCATGTCAAATCCATGGCACCCCCGATAAACCAGCTAATCACACCAACAGAGAATTTTGGGTCTTTAAACAGGTCGGCAAGTTAAATGCTAAAAACAAGGAAAAAGGATCGCCAAGTGATGACGACCAGGAACCCCGACCGCTGAACACGGGGGGACAAAAGAAGTTTCCTCCCCAAGTGAAAACGGTGAATATGATATATGCTACTCATATCCCCAAAAGGAAGCGGAAGCGCGCACTAAGGGACGTCTACGCAATGGAGCCAGTCGCCCCAAAATACAACCGTGGTCCTCCTGTTCGATCACCTTTGATCAAACAGTATCCGTCACTGTGGTTCAGCCGCACTGGTGCTTGACGCTATTATTGACGGATTCCACCTCACACGCGTGCGCGTGGACGGTGGTAGCAGCCTGAACCTGCTTTATCAGGATAGAGTGCGCAAAATGGGTATTGATCCCTCAAGGATCAAACCCACCAAAACCACCTTCAAAGGTGTCATACTAGGTGTAGGGGCCCACTGCACGGGCTCAATCACACTGGAAGTGGTCTTCGGATCCCCGGATAATTTCTGAAGCGAAGAGGTACTCTTCAATATCGTCTCCTTCCGCAGTGGTTATCATGCACTGCTCGGACGAACCGCATTTGCCCGTTTCAATGCGGTGCTGCACTATGCCTACCTTAAGCTCAAGATGCCGGGACCTCGCGGTGTTATAACAGTCAATGGAAATACGGAGTGCTCCCTCCGTACTGAGGAGCACACCGCGGACCTTGCAGTAGAAGTACAAAATAGCCTCCTTAGGAAAAACCTCAATTCGGCAATAAAACGTCCGGACAGCGTTAAGTGGGTCCACGCTACTCTGCAATAGGACCATCCGGCTCGCCCACAGCTAAGCTAGCAATCCAGCCTTCATCCTAGCCCCAATAAAGCGGTGAAATTTGTGCCACGCGTACACAACTACGCACTTAAAATACCATGGGCATGGACGGAGGCACAAGTAGAGTGTGGCCCGCAATGCGGCTCAACCGCTCCTGGATCCGCATACCTTCACTTTTCTCTTTATTTTAGGTTTTTCACCTCTCAAGGCCTTTTCTGATAAACCTGCTCATAGGACCCGTAGCGGGACGGATACGCCAAGAAAGCTAGGGGCTCGGACGTACAAGGGAATACCTAGGTGGTCTTTGCTAACGATCGTCATCCTGTTTTAAATACCCGCACGCAGCTCGCTTTTGGTTGTGGCATGTTAAATAGCCTTATTTGCTTATTGCACTACTTTGTACAGATAAGCCTTGACATATCGATCAACTTACAATGAAAAATAATCTGCCACGTTTGCCCATTACTTAAATTTTTCCTTGTCCATTTATTTTCAATTGCACCCGTACATTCTGGTACGACTTAATTCACCAGGGGCTTCATTGTACCCCATAACACGGCAAGAAAGTCCGAATACTTTTAGAGTATAGTTCGGCACCCTGAACTTATAGCATTATATGCATCGGCTCCGAATCATGATTTTGCTCAATAATTGGGTTGCCCAGCTCCTGTGCTTGCTACCCTACGTTCCACTATATCGGCTAGGGTTGTTAAGGGAGAACTACTGCAATTGTGTCCCGGTTCTTCCGGACGAGAGCCTCAGTAGAGAAAGCCGAAAACTGACTGTCATGATGCGGCGAGAGCTGGTCAGCTGTTCGGGAGGTTTTCAAATTGCTAGAGATTTTTCCGCTTCATGCGAGGAATCGGTTATCGTCTGATTAGGCGTGTATAGAGCCCCAACTTCGGCCTTCCGAATACCAGGGGCTACGCCAAAATTTAAAATTATAGAACTCCTATGGCTAAGTGAGAGTGATAAAGCTATATAGTCCGTTTGCCTTGTTCGTCGCGCTCAACACCTCCTTAAAGGACCAAAAATTTGGACAAAGTGTTTAGATTTATCCCGAACACCCCTGTACTAGCTATGTGGGGGCAGAAGCCGACGACTAGCCAACTCTCAGATTTTATAAACGGCCGCACATGAGGTAAATTTTAAATACCAAGCATTAAATTACATAAAGAACTTGTTCCATAGTGCAAGACAGGAGAAAATAATGCTTTCATGGGAAAATGATATCCTTGGCACATTGCTCCGCCACAAGGCGGGATACCTCCATGACACTATCATAGTACTTCTCAGGCTTGCGATGCTCCTTGACCCTCGGTCATCAACTTCGTGGCATCCATCTTTGCCCAGTGCGTCTTGGCGCGGGCGAAAGCCATCCGCGCACCTTCAATGCAGACCGACCACTTGATAGCATCAAGCCTAGGGCAGGCACTGACTAGCCGCTTCACGAGTCCGAAGTAGCTACTAGGCATGGGCTCGGCATGCCATAGCCAAACTATTTGGTCCTTCATGGCTAGTTCGTCCGCCTTGTGCAGCTCGACCAACTGCTTTAGCTGGTCGCTAAGGGGCGACAGATGTTCTGATCCAAGGTATTGAGATCAGAACAGCTTCTCCGTAGAGCTCCCTTCTTCGGCTTGAAAGAACTTTGCAACATCTGATATGTTGTGCGCTAGATCCGTAAACGCTCCTGGAAAAATCCAAATTCGGGCAAGTAAAAGGAACGCCTCCTTCACACACTTACTTTTGCATAATAAAAACCTTACCTGCCGCGATATCCTGGGCCACCTGTATTTCCCGGAGGGTGCTCTAGGCCTTTGTTCGGGCATCTTGTGTGCTCTGGCGGGCCTTGGCAAGTTCGGACTCTTGAGTCTTCGAATCACGCTCCAAGGACTCGTACTTTTTGACGGCATCCTGGAGCTCTTGCTAGACCTCACTGACCCGGGCCTCCTGCTTCTTGCGCACGGTGTGTTCCTTAGCTGCTTTGTCCTCAGTCTTGGCCAACGCCTTCTTGAGGGCCGCTACTTCGGTTGTGGCCCCTAATAAAGTGCATGACACTTCAGTCAGTACAAACTCTTCATCCCACCCAAATACAAGCACCAGTTAGTGCATACCTTGGCTGTCCTCCAGTTGCTTCCTCACGGGGCTGAGTTTTTCATCGGCCTGCTCCAGGTTCCGCGTCAAGCTGGAGACCTCCGCAGTATGGGTGGCAGAGGCTAGCAGCGACGCCTGCTTATTCACACAAACATTTTTATGTTAGACTAAAATATTTTGATCCTCTGTTTGGTTCTTCTTTCCAAACACCGAACAGAGCATCAGGGGCTACTGTCTACAAGGTGATATTCTTTTATAGCTATATTACTTACCTGAAAGCCTGTTATAAGGCTAATGTAAGTTTCGGTCAATCCGCTTTTGGCCGATTGGACTCTCTCAATCACCATACTCATAAGAGTACGGTGCTCTTCCATAATGGAAGTGCCTTGTAGCGCTTCCAGCAATCTATCTGGTGCCCCTGGATAGACAGAGGTCACCGGTGGAGGCGGCTTGCCCCCGTTGTTCGGGAGAGGCTTTCTGCCCAAATCCGGAGCCACTTGGGTCTCCGGAGCTATATCCGGCTGAGGGCCGAACTGAACTCGGCCCCCACCGACGGGGGTCTGTAGGGGTTTTCCCCCCATGTGCCTGGCAACCAGACCTCCTTCCTCCGGTACCACCATAACGGCCTCCCCTTGGCCCGGTATCCTTCGGGACAACACCTCGGTGTTGTCCGCGGCCTTATGTGAGGTGGCCGTTGGAAGGGACTCACTGTTCATCGCCGACGGATCCAACGACCCCTTCGAAGAGGAGGAGAGCTCGATTTTGGATTGGGCCGGACTGCAGATGCATGGTCTAACACATTAAAAAACGATAAAGTGAAAAAACCAGAAATATTACCGCGTCCGGATACTTATGACTTGGCCAGGGGCTTGACCCTGGTCCCCCACTCCTCGCTACTGTTGGTGGCTGCGGCGGAGTAGTCCGGAAGGGAGATTTTTCCCTTCTTGGGCGCCCCGGCCTCCCCGTGTATGGATGCCTTCCTCTTCTTTTTTGCCACCAATAGGGGGTGAACAGGCCTCCTCCTCCTCCTCCTCGTCTCCAGCAAAGGAAGGCATATCGGCGTCTTCGGACGTCACGTCCGAGACACCCTTGCGGCGGAGACCCCCTTTGGTCCCTTTGGCCACCTTCTTGGGTTTCTTTTCCGGCACCTCATAAGGCGCCGGAAACATCATCTTCGTTAGAAGAGGCGTTTCTAGATCTTCGGGCAGCGGAGCCGGACAATTGATTTGCTCCGCTATCGTTACCCAGGCCTGAAAGATTGGCATTGTGGCTTAGGCTCCTCACGCAGATATGCCGACAAAGGATATACCTTGCAAACATAAAAGAACTTACCGGATTAGCCCGACGTTTTATGCTGAGCCTGCGATCTTCGGACGCGGGCAGTGGTACCTCGCCGGCCTTAAAAAGCACTTTCCAGATGTCTTCGTGTGTCGTATCGAATAGCTCTAGCAGTGTCTGGTGCTTGGCCAGGTCGAACTCCCACAGGTTGCAAGCACGGATCTGGCACGGAAGAATCCGACAAAAGAGCATGACCTGGACCACGTTGACTAGCTTGATTTTCTTGTCAATCATGTTCTGGACACAGGTGTGGAGCCCGGTCACTTGTTTCACTGAGCCCCAGGCTAAACCCTTCTCCTGCCAGGAGGTGAGCCGCATGGGGTCTCCAGATCGGAATTCAATGGTCACCGCCAAGTCGGTGCCGCGCGGCTCGATGATGTAGAACCACCCCGATTGCGACCCTTTATGGTCTCCACAAAGGAGCCATTGGGCCAGGTGACATTGGGCATCTTGCCCACCATAGCGCCTCTGCACCCCGCTTGTTCGCCGCTCACAACCTTGGGCTTCACATTGAAGGTCTTCAGCCATATGCTGAAGTGAGGTGGGATGAGAAGGAAGGCCTCACACACGACAATGAATGCCGAAATGTTGAGGATGGAGTTGGGGGCCAAGTCGTGGAAATCCAGCCTGTAGTAGAACATCAGTCCGTGGATGAACGGGTGGAGGGGGAACCCCACCCCGTGGACGAAGTGGGAAAGAAATACCATCCTTTCTTGGGGCTCCGGGGTGGGGATGATCTGCCGCTTGGCCGAAAGCCGATAAGCGATGTCTTCGGACAAGTACCCGGCCTCCCGGAGCTTCTTGACGTCCTCCTTCTTGACGAAGGAGGCCATCCACTTGCCTCCAGGTCCGGATCCGAACATGGTTGGAGTGCTTTTTGGGAGGAAGAGATGGGTGCTTGGGCGTTGGAGCTCGAGAATGAATGAGCAGAGGAAGAAGAGGGCGTGGGTGAAAGAGGGGAATCCTTATCCCTTTATAAAGGCAGTAAAAATTGTGCCTCCCCGTTCACCCTAAAACTCACTTATTTCCCAAGCGCCGTGCTGATGGCACGGTTGGGTTACCCATGCCCGTATTGGTGAGAATCCCGTGATAAGGGACACGACCTCTGCTTTGACAAGACGTGCCAATGAAACCGCGCCTTGAAATATGGACGGGCAGGATAAAAACAGTTCAAATAAAGACTGGGCCATGGCGTGATGTCACACTATGAGTTGTCAGTAGATTGGACTCGTGGGATATTATGCTCTCTACCTTGGTATGTGGAATTTGTTTTACAGAGCCGGACACGATTCTTATGTTCAAGATCCACTGTGGAGTATTCGGAGAAGGAACCCGCCTTGCAATGCCGAAGACAATCTGCACGCCGGACTCATTGTCTATGAAGCCTGGTTCAGGGGCTACTGAGGGAGTCCTGGATTAAGGGGTCCTCGGACAGCCAGACTATATGCGTATGCCGGACAGTTGGGCTATGAAGATACAAGATAGAAGACTTCGTCCTGTGTCCAGATGGGACTCTCCTTTGTGTGGAAGGCAAGCTTAGTGATTCAGTTGTGAAGATTCCTTTCTCTGTAACCGACTCTGGGTAACCCTAGCCCCCTATTGTGTTTATATAAACCGGAGGGTTTATGTGGGGACCCCGACTCACAAGTCGTGATCACCGAATGCACGTGTACAGGGATCCCAGAGATCAATGCTCACTGAACACACATAAGCTGAATAACAAGAGTCTTACATCCAGACATACCGTCTTACAAAAATTATGACCATTATGGTCAAGTCTTACATAGATAAAACCATAGGGGCTGAATACCAAATAAACTTAAGTAGCGGAAATCTTCGTCGATATGTAGAACCCATGCCATCTGCCTTAACCCTGCAGGTATTCTGACTGGGAAATGTCCTAGTTCGCATGTTCGTCTCCAAAGAACTCTTCTTCGAACTCCTGCTCTTCCATGCCTGGCCAATTAAATAACCAATGGCAAGCCAATGAGTACTTTGAATGTACTCACAAGCAACCCATGATTTGGTTCAAAGTAACAATGCAACTGTACAACAAGTAAGCAACCTAGCTTCAAGCTAGTTGAGATGTCCTATCAACTTGTGAGATATGCATCAATGAACATGGGCAACCTTGAGAACAGGTTACATATATCAACATAAATAAGGTTTGGATAAATGCCATTTCATTCAACATGTCAAGTCACCACCTTGAAACAAATAGTTCTCTTCCACACATACATGCACCGAGATTGTAAAATTTCCAAACATAGTTTAAGTAGCACCTCTCAACTGTCCATGACTGTGGGCACGGCTATTCGAATAGTTTGACACTTTGCAGAGGTTTCGCACTTTACCCACAAGATCCAGGAAGCTTTCATGTCATCCACGATCCCGCGGTACCTCAAGTACTCAGGGGAAGCACCCGATCATTACCTTTCCCTAGACGACACTAACATAGGGTCCACTCGTTGATACACGGCCCTCGTGTATAAGCAAAAGATCATGGGACTCTACCCTTTTAACATTATTACGCATACACGAAGGGACCAACGGTGTGTCCTGTGCCCTGTGAAACGAGTCATGGCCGCCTATCCAAGCACGACCCCATCCCGAGAGTGACCTCAAGTCACCCCCATCAGTAGTAATGTGGTGTAACGCCCCGGATTCGATGCGCCAGGTGTCTGCCAGTTATTCACCGTCATTGCCAAGTCATTTGCTTGCGTGTTGCATTTTATCATGTCATCATGTGCATTTCATTTTGCATACGTATTCGTCTCATGCATCCGAGCATTTTCCCCGTTGTCGGTTTTGCAATCCGGCACTCCTATGTCATTCGGCGCCCCCTTTTACCTCGTTTCATGAGTGGCCTAAAAATGTTCTCGGAATGGGTCGAAGCTTGGCAGGCGGTCTTATTATAGTGTAGACAGAGCGCCTGTCAAGTTTCGTCGCATTCGGAGCTCGTTTGATAGCACAACCTTTAAATATATAGCGGCACTTGTCGGTATTTTCGTCGGACGTTTTCGGTCTCCGAAAACCATTGCCGGGCCGCTTTCTCTTCTCTCCTCTCAGCCCACTAACCCCACTTGCAGCCCACCTAGTTCCTCTCCGTTCCGGACCGTCAGATCATGATCCGTGGGTCCGAAAACCATCTAAATCCACCAACCTTAGCTAAAATTGCTATATATAGCCCCTCCCCTTTCTAGTTTTGGGCCTAAACCTACCCTAACCTCCCTGCACCTACCTCTAGCCTCCCCCTCGGGATCCCCACAGCCGTCAGCCGCTGCTTCCCCCCATTCCCGCGCCTAGCCGCTTCCCTGCCGCCACTTGTCGCGCCGCCACTAGCCGGCGCCGCCATTGCAGCCTCCCTTGCCCACTCCCCGCTCGCCACCTGTCCCCCCGCATCCCCCTCAGCCGCGGCCCGCCCAGGCCTGCACCAGGCCCGCGAAGCCCATCGGGGCCCGCGCCCGAGCCCGCGCGCCCGAGCGAGCGCCGCCGCCGCCCGGCTCCTGTGCCTCCCCGCTCCAGCGCCACCTCACGCCGCCGCCGACCACCGCCATCACCAGAGGCCTCGCCGCCGGCCGCCTCCAGCGCCGACCCCGCCACCGATCCGGCGCGGCCTGGTCACCGCGCCTCCCGCTGCCTCTGCCGCACCCCGCGTCAGGGCCCCGTCGCCGCCCATGTCGCCCGACCCGCCGCCGCACGTCACAGCTCAAGCCTCTGAGCTCGCCGCCCCTGCCATCTCCGGCCGCCGCATTGCCAGAGCTCGTCAGCTTCACCTCGCACCTCTCCTTCCCTGCGCCCTCGTCCCTCCGGTCGCATCGTCGTCGTCTCCTCCGTCTCCGTCCACCGCGCTGTTCGCCGGAGTCGCCGTCGTCCTCACCGGATCCGTCCAGGTGGGACGAGATCCACCCGGTCCTGAACCAAACACGTCGTCCCCGACCTGTACCACTCTGTCCCGCTGCACGTCCTTGTCCACGTTTTTCGTGGGGTAAAAATTCCACCAAGTCCCCGAAATATTTTGCATAATGTTGCCCTATTCATCACATCATAACTCCATGCATACTGCTCCGTTTCTTGCGTGTAATATGTCAAAATGTTCGTTGTGAGATGCTCCACATTTAGTTCCATTGTTCCATGTTCATTTGAGTTGATCTAGATGCCTGAATCATCGTTGCAAGAGTGCTATATAATGTTGTCTGCTGTCTGCTAACAGAACTTGCTCATTTGTCATTTTTGCCATGATTGATGTGTGCATCCTATGAGCATGAGTCCTACATGAGTTTTGAACTATGCCATGCCATCTTTACAGGGGTTCCATCCATGTATTTTTGTGAGTTGTGTAGTGAGTGCATCGAGCTTGTTAAGTAGTGTACTTGATGTTGCTGTTTTGCTAGGCTGTTTCTGTTATTTCGTGATGCTATGTAAACCTGCTGCTACAAGTCATTCTATGCATAATCTGGAGATGTTCACTAAGGGTTTTTTGTTCTACATGTTATGCTCTATCCATCGATGCCCCTGGTTGCAATTATAGCCTGCTATAGCTTGTTGTAATCTTGCTCCAAAGTTGCTAAATAATGTTGCTGTCAGCCTGTTAACATTAAGTTCAGTGGTTGCCATGATTGTTGTTAGTGATCCATGCACCCTATGAACTTTCTCTTGCCATGCTTAGCTTCATAATCATGTCTTCTTACTGTTGGTTGCCTTGCCATACCATGTTTTTGCTCTGTGGTGATTGGTACAAGCTCATCTACATGCCTACTTATCGTTGTTCCTGCCATGTCCTGTTTGCTGAATCTGTTAACGGAACTTGCTATGTTTACATGGGTGCCATCATATTTTCTGTGCCCTTTTGGCTCATAGTCAGTAAGGGACTTTTGTTCTATGCATTTAGTAGTATCATGCCATGCCTTTGTTTGCCATGATAAGTTCCTGTAACATGTTGTTTGATAGCTCTAAACATTGCAACCTGATGTTATTTCTGCAATGTCTGAAACTGGTATTATATGCAATCTTGCCATGTGCGTTTGAGCATGTTCTAGTGATTTCTGGAGATAGCTCAGTGTTCATGTTTTGTTATGCTTTACCTGTACATCATGCCCATGCTTTTTGTTATCATGTTGAGTTGCTGTAGCATGTTGTTTTGGTGCTTGCAATATGCCTAGTTGCTGTTTTGGACAGCTTGTCCTTTAAACTTGTATAGAGTGTATGTGTTGAACCGTTGCTCCGTTTTGATGGTGCGACATATGGAACTTGTTTAGTTTTGCATGTATCTTCATATTATCATGTTGTATCCTTGTTTTGAGGTGTTTGCTTGATGTTTGGGTGCATTTGGCATCAATGCCATGTTTAACTTGTTTTGCTCATATCTTCTAGGCCGTAGGTCCGAATTAAATGAACTTCATATATAACCTGACTAGAATCTCGTGTAGATCATCTTGGTGCATTTTAACTTGCTATTTAACAACTTGAACATAAGGTTTATTCAGGACCAATTTCGAAATTTGCATATGAGGACTTACTGGAATTTTTATATGTTGTTCCCGGCCTCATTTAAACTTGCCTTGATGTGTTGCTCTTGTTTGCATCATCTCTTGCCATGAGTAGCTCCATGTAGCCTTGTCATGCATCATGCTTGTTGTGCATCATGCCTTGTTCATGTGTGGTGTGTTTACCATGTTGTGTGCTTTCTTTTCGATAGTTCCTGTTTCGTTGCGATCGTGAGGATTTGTTCGTCTACGCTTGGTTCGGCTTCATCCGTTCCTCTTCTTCATGGACTAATTCTTCTTCCTTGCGGGATCTCAGGCAAGATGACCGCTACCCTGGATCTCACTACTATCATTGCTATGCTAGTTGCTTCGTTCTATCGCTATGCTGCGCTACCTATCACCTGTTTATCAAGCGATCCCAAATTGCCATGAACCTCTAACCTTTGACACCCTTCCTAGCAAACCGTTGCTTGTCTATGTTACCGCTTTTGCTCAGCCCCTCTTATAGCGTTGTTAGTTGCAGGTGAAGTTGAAGATTGCTCCATGGTGGACAGTTTATGTTGGGATATCACAATATCTCTTATATTATTAATGCATTTATATACTTGGTAAAGGGTGGACGACTCGGCCTTATGCCTGGTGTTTTGTTCCACTCTTGCCGCCCTAGTTTCTGTCATACCGGTGTTATGTTCCCGGATTTTGCGTTCCTTACGCGGTTGGGTGATTTATGGGACCCCCTTGACAGTTTGCTTTTAATAAAACTCCTCCAGCAAGGCCCAACCTTGGTTTTACCATTTGCCTCACCACCACCTATACCCTTCCCTTGGGTCGGCCAACTCGAGGGTCATCTTTATTTTAGCCCCCCCGGGCCAATGCTTCTCTAAGTGTTGGTCCGAACCAAGTAGACTGCGGGCCCCCCTCGGGGAAACTCGAGGTCTGGTTTTACTCGTAGGATGTCTCATCCGGTGTTGCCCTGAGAACGAGATATGTGCAGCTCCTATCGGGATTGTTGGCGGATCGGGCGGCTTTGCTGGTCTTGTTTTACCATTGTCGAAATGTCTTGTAAACCGGGATTCCGAGTCTGATCGGGTCTTCCTGGGAGAAGGTATATCCTTCGTTGATCGCGAGAGCTTATCATGGGCTAAGTTGGGACACCCCTGCAGGGTATAAACTTTCGAGAGCCGTGCCCGCGGTTATGTGGTAGATGGGAATTTGTTAATGTCCGGTTGTAGATAACTTGACACCAGATCCGAATTAAAACACATCAACCGCGTGTGTAGCCGTGATGGTCTCTTTTCGGCGGATTCTGGGAAGTGAACACGGTTTTTGGGTTATGTTTGACGTAAGTAGGAGTTTAGGATCACTTCTTGATCATTGCTAGCTTCACGACCGTTCCTTTGCTCTCTTCTCGCTCTTATTTGCGTATGTTAGCCACCATATATGCTTAGTCGCTGCTGCAACCTCACCACTTTACCCCTTCCTTTCCCATTAAGCTTTGCTAGTCTTGATACCCATGGTAATGGGATTGCTGAGTCCTCGTGGCTCAAAGATTACTACGACAACAGTTGCAGGTGCAGGTTTTGTGATGATCATGACACGAGAGCGATGCTTGCTTGCTTTGAGTTCTTCTTCTGCTTCTTCTTTGATCAGGGGATAGGTTCTAGGTCGGCAGCCTGGGCTAGCAGGGTGGATGTCGTTTGAGTTCCTATTTGTGTTTCATCCGTAGTCGGATGGTGCTCGTATGTAAGATGATGTTGTATTCGTGTGGCGTTGTATGCCTTCTGTATGTATCCCCATCTATTATGTAATGTTGATGTAATGATATCCACCTTGAAAAAGCATTTCAATATGCGGTTCTATCCTTGGTGGGACCTTCGAGTCTCTTTAGGATAGTATCACATATTGGGCGTGACATGTGGGCACCATGCTAGTATCAGCCTAAGTAATCAATAATGCCCCATCCCATAAAGGGGTAGAGTGGTTGCACATGTTTGGTTGGGACGGTAATCCCACATAAATCTAATCCATCATTTTACACGCACACACACACACCAAAATCTCTCTTTGGTACACCACTTCTTCCTCAAGTGGTGACCTTAGTTCAACATCTCCCAAGGGCATTAGGGGCACCCGATGGGGTTTTTGAAAGATTGTAACCATGAAGAGTTCATGGTACACATGCATCATTATGCATTAGCTAGTCTCTTGACAATGCAATCATGAACATGGTAAGGTCATGAGTAGGGGCATGCATCATGGGGTGGTTCACAACAAGTTTACCGCCGTCATATTTCATCATCATGCAATCGGAAAAAGGGTAATGATGAATAAGAGGGGTGTCATGGTCAACGAGCTGCTTGCCATGTTTGGCTTGGTCCTCAAGTTCTTCAAATCCTTCTCCTTCTTCTTCTTCAGCAACTTCGTATAATACGGAATCTAATCGTCACAAGAAAATAACGAGAAAATAAGGCAATAGTAAAACAGAAAAACCAAAGTGCTCAGAAAAATGTCAACTTATTTTTGATAAATACTAGGGGGAAATATAAGAAGGGAAAAATTACTAGTTATGGATTTGGAGTTATGGATTAGGATAAATGGATTTTCAGAGGGGAATATAAATGCTCAAATTTGAATTTAAATTTGAACAATGCAGAAAATTTTGATGTATATTTATGAAAGTTACAACATTAAATAGGTGGGATTTTTAGAAAAATATGGGAGTTGGAATTATTGCATTTGGGTGAATATTTTATCCTGTGGATTTTTTATAAAACAGACAGAAAAAGAAAAAGAAAAGGAAAAATGTCACTGTGCCACTAGGCCAGAAAGGCCACAGTGCAGCAGGACCAGAGGGGATTCAGCCCGCGCGAGGCCACCATGTCGAAGGCGTAAAGACAAAATACGCCTTCAACCGACGCAGCGAAACGGTTCACGCACGCGTGTGTGTTTTAAACCTGACAGGTGGGTCTCACCCGTCAGAGTGTGAGGCTGACTGACGGGCCCGACGGCCGTCGTCGTCAACCTCGGGCCAGAGAGGGCGGCGAGCTCACCGGCGCTGCTGTGGTCGACGGCGAGGCGATCTGAGGGCACCGGCATGCTTAGGACGGAGTCTCTGTTCAGGTGGAGGTGGTTGCGGTCGCCGGGGTGGCCTGGTTTGCCGGCAACGAGGTCAGGCGACGGAGGAGCTTCGGGTGGCGATGGTTCCGGCTGATTCCGGCAGCTACAGAGAGGGGAGACAGGGGGAAAACAATCAGGGGTGTTTGGGGGTTCCAGATCGAGGCAGAGGAGGAGCGGGGGAGGCCTGTACGTCGCGAACTTAGGCGAGCCGAAGCGGCGGAGCTCGAGCTCGATCTCGAGCTCGGGTGCTTCTGGAGAGGACTGGGTGGTTCAAGGGGGTGTTTTGGAGCTGTAGAGGCCGACTGGTGAGGAGAGGAGGGCTCGGAGATGTCTTATATAGCCGGGCCAGGTCTTCCCATGGACCCATGCACCGACGAGGTTGTTGTTGTTGCTGTATGTCACGGGGGCGCGCGTGGTCATGCATGGGGTGCTCGTGGGTTCGGTCTAGAGCGAGGGAAAGAAGAGAGAGGAAGCAGGAGTGGCCTTAGGCGTCGTGCGTGTGAGGATGCTTATTGGAGCTCCGGGCGGTCGCTGCGCGTGCGAGCAAGGGCAGCAGGAGGGAGAAGGAGGACGGGGACAGAGGCGTGGCGTGCTGAGGACGTCGAGGAGCATCGGCGGGCGTGTGGGGGAGAGCCGAGGTGGACGGAGGTGCCTGGCAGGGGGCGGCTATAGTGCGGGAGCGCACTGTAGAGCGCTCCAGAGCGCCCAAATGGCCGGCATGGCCATTTTCTATGCAATGTGGGCGCGGCCAAAGATGTCTGGTAGCTCTAGGGGGGAGTAAAGAAGTGGGGAGGAGCATTGGATGCCCCTGGGGAGCCAGTAGGAGAGGAGTGGGGTTGAGAGAGGGAGGGAAAGGTGCTGTCCAGAGGGGTAAATGAGGTGGTTTCACCCTCAATCATTGAGCTGAGATGCAGCCATTGTTACTGGTGGTAGAGGAGGACTTCGAGGAGTTGTGGTAAAAAGTTGAGGCCATGGAGAAGAGTGTAAGTGGTCAAAACAGGGGTTTTAGTAAAATGGCAGAAGTGTTTGTTGCTGGTTTGGGAAAGAAGATGAACTCCTCTTGTCATGAGGCTTGACAGGGTCAAATGGCATGAGATAATAATATGTTCCACCAAGGTTGAGTCCATTTGGGCAAAGTTGCCAACGCAACTTTTGTAAACCCTAGAATCAACATAAATGAGTTTTCCATGATCTAGACATGCAAGACTATTCTCCTTGATGCACCACTTGGTGAAGTGTCAACATTTGAGGTTCTGAACATGTCCACAAAAGTTCAGATCAAAAGGAGAAAGTTGCCAATGTAGACTTGTTCAAATTTGGTTATGGACAGGAAGGGTTTTGGGTCCCTTTGATTAGGTTAACTTGTTCTCCAACTTGTGCCACTTGGTCTAGATGAATAATTAGAACATTTGAGCATTTTCACAAGGTTTGAGAACATTTGGAAATGTTTGGCAATGTAAAGTTGCTCAAACTTCAAAATGGACAGAAATGGGTTTGAGGGGATTTGATGATGTTATATTGTTCTCCAAGACATGAGACTTGGCAAGATCATCTAATATGTCATATGTGACATGCTAGAATTTTCTTGGAAATTTTAGAGAATATTTCCTTTGTAAAGATATCAAAAGCTTGAAATGTCTAGAAAGGGTTTTTGAGGGGTTTGACCAATATTTTGAACATGACCATGTGTTTAAACTCTCATATATATGGACAATATATGTCCACTCAGTTTCCCTAAATTTTCACAAATATTTTTAAAGTATTAAAATAATTTTAACCTATTAAAGACCATTTCTGGCCTAAAGAAAAAGCCTTTAAATAAAATAGCAAAATGACTTTTAAAATTATACTTTTGTGGTTTTTGGGAGTCCTATACTTAATAGGAATCAAACATACTCTTTGAAAGATTTTTCATACCCCAAATCAAGTACTTGCAGTGCAAACCTCAATTCAGGGGTTTTTGGAAAACTAAATATAGAAAATACTTTTTGGCCAAATTATTTTTGTAAGAAAATTCTATATTGTACTATACACATGGTATGATCATCGGGCAGAAGTTTTGGATCAAGGAAAGGAAGTATAGAAGGTGAAGCTAT
Source organism: Triticum dicoccoides (assembly GCF_002162155.2). Classification (NCBI taxonomy): domain Eukaryota; kingdom Viridiplantae; phylum Streptophyta; class Magnoliopsida; order Poales; family Poaceae; genus Triticum; species Triticum dicoccoides. The sequence continues at coordinate 432,139,829 of NC_041393.1, read as the reverse complement.
GTTGACTTTTCAGAGCACTTGAAAACACAGAGAGAAAACCAACTCAAATAAAAAGACAAATACTGCAAAAGTTTTTGTCAAACCACACTTTATCATGATTTATCATCTTAAGTGTTGTGCCATGAAAATCAGGGTGTGACAGACCTACCCCCCTTACAAGAATGTCGTCCCCAAGATTCCCAAACTAGGCATGGAAAGGAGTATGGAAATTCGGATTCGGGGTAGTCTTCACGTCCTCATACTGCTTTTGTTTCCGAGTGGTGCTCCATTGAACCTTGAGGTACTTGATGGTGTGGCTCTGTGTATGACGGTCGGCTTGATCCAGGTTGCTAACGGGTTTCTCACGTAGGGACGGTTGGGCTGGGGGTCGATGGCTTGATGATCGATGTCCTTGTTAGTGATCGGGCTAGCTAGGAAGTCGAAAACACTCCCGGAGTTGTGCATGTGGAAACATTACGCACAGTGGGTAACTCAGGTGGTAACTCTAGCTGGTAGTCGTCTATCCTTCGTCTTGTAGTGACCTCGGAGGGGGTTGTTAAATCTTGGTGTAAGCTTCCCTTTTGACATGGAAATGCTTGGTTCCTTTGAGAGAAGTGGCTTGCAGATACACCTGGTCTTCGACGCGGATGTTTACTTCTTTGACGATGGTGGTTGGTCTAGTTCTTCCTAGTCTTCACATCATATTACCAAAAGAATCATCTCGTATAGGTCAACTCCAATCATCACTCATGTTATTCATATGCTCATGGCTCCCGAGAGGGGGTCTAACAAAATCATACATTTCAACCATACCCAAACTCATATGCATGGCTATCCTAAGGAAACACGTCGTAAGCCACTCCAAGATCTTGTTTCCTTCCTATGAATAAACTCCAACAACCCATTAACTCACATTAATCACTACAAATCCAATGTCTATGGTGTTCCATACGATCTTCTAATGTCCTATAATCCCCAAATACTTGAAAGAGCTATCTCTACTATAGTCAATCCACCAATTCCCATATTCGGGATCAAGTAACTTCCAACCTCAAGCTTATATAGATCCCTAAATCAGCCCCGACAATTAATCCAATCTCCTAGTTTATTATCCACCGAGAAACATGGTATCATAATTGAGATCATCGGTATAAATCCAATTTAATCCGAACCATGTAGACTTACTTAGCATCTAGACTCCATTAGGATCACCTATTTAATCCAAATATCATGGCCAACTATCTTCTATCAATATCCCATGGATAAGTCAAATCCTTATACCTTCAAGAATTTCATCATGCGATCATAATTGTCCTACAATATCCAATTTACTCCAAGGGTAATTAATGTTATGCTACTCTATTAACATGATCCCACCAAGTTCATTAACTAACGTGAAAACCTCAAAATCACCAGAAAGTCTCGGATAATTCCTCAGGGTCTCTGATATAAACTCATAAAGTCATTTGTCATATATCAATGTCCTCAAATAGGTCTACCCTATGGCATCGTCAGTTCTGGTACTACCTTAGAATGATAATGTGCTCGTTCACTATGTCCACTAGTTCCATAATGAACCAGTGCAAGGTTACGGAGGCTTAGCTGGTTCTCTTGCAGTTTTGTGGGTTAAGCACTTGGTTAGGGATTCGAGCTGGGTTACCTCATGAAGTCTCTAGGGATGGGTTTCTAATCTTGAGAGGTAAACATAACTCTACTAGGCTGCTCTTGGTCGAGGAGGCTGCAGCAAAAATCTCCAGTGCTAGTTGGTCGCCGAAGTAGAATCCTTGGTGTACCTTGTCTTGCCGGTCTTCAATTGAGGAGAGAGGGATGAGAGGGAAAAGCATCATAGATGGGGGGATGCTTAAAGGGGGTTCTATAGTGCAGGTGCAAACAAACAGGTGCCAAAAAGGCCACACACAATTTCATTAAGATAAGATAGGTGGTATAGTCACATACATGATGCCTAAGGCAAAAGTGCAACTTATATCAAAACACAAACAGATAAGAACAAGCAACACTCAACATGGTTTCATTTGAACCATCATATAGACTCGACTACGCATAGGGGGTACACGACTCATCCTACCCTAGGGGTCCTCGGATTCAGTAGTCGTGCTTGCTTCATCACTTTGAGAGAAAGGCGTTCGGTCTTCAGCTTCTAGGTTCTCCTGGGTGCCAATGGACATGCGACAGTCGGCTGCTTGTTGGGACACATCCTATTAATATGCCCGAGTTCACCACACCCATGACATGTGACGGGAGCAAAAGGGTTGCTATTCAGTCTTGGGTATTGTCGTCGGGGGCCTGACGATGATCCTCTATGAGGTGGATATGGAAATCCATTCATATGCCTTTTGCATGGGGTTTGACTGCGAGCTTTTTGAAGTCCCTTGATTTGCTACTCCTGGTTAAAAATGTGGGCTTCTAGGGCAGTGATTTGTTGTTCTTGCTCGACCACCTTCTTCTTCTGGAGGCAGTGGAGGTGCAGAAGTGAAGGGAGATCTTGGCGAGCCTTGAGAAATGCTTCAGTAAGGTGGCGTAGAAGGTAGTCTCCTGCGTTGGCGAAACGGATCTGGTACTTGAAGGTTGGATCCTCGTCTTCTCGGGAAATCATCACTTGAGTCAGAGCTCCAAACCCGCTCTTCCCAGGTAGGTAGCGGGTGGCATGTTCTTCTTTCATTTCTGGAAGGAGATCTCGAAGATGGAGGAGTGCTTCATATGCCACTCGCTGAATGGCTAAGTCTCTTGTTGGCATAGGTGGCCCAACAAAGAACCACCACTGAGGTGAGGTCTTGGCAGGCACAAAATCCTTGGTGTAGAACTCCTTCTCGAACACATCATTTTCCAATTCGTGCTGGGTGTATATGGGCAGCAAGGGATAGTGGCATTGTTGGAGGCAATCTCTTAGGAGTGATGGAAATCCTGTCGTAAGGAGTCTCAAGGGAGCGACGGCCATCTACAAAGGTTGAATGGGAGAGGTCAATAAGGGAAATATATTTTGGGTTGGGTAAGCTTTAGAAAAGAAGAGAAGTTTAGATGGTCTCAAGCTAACTAACGTCCATGCTAACTAAGGCTTCCTACAGTCAAGATGGCTCTGATACCAGCTCTATGGGAACCCCGACTCACAAGTCGTGATCACCGAATGCACGTGTACAATGATCCCAGAGATCAATGCTCACTGAACACACAGAAGCTGAATAACAAGAGTCTTACATCCATACATACCATCTTACACAAATTATGACCATTATGGTCAAGTCTTACATAGATAAAGCCACAGGGGTTGAATACCAAATAAACTTAAGCAGCGGAAATCTTCGTCAATATGTAGAGCCCATGCCATCTGCCTTAACCCTACAAGCATTCTGACTAGGAAACGTCCTAGTTTGCATGTTCGTCTCCAAAGAACTCTTCTTCTAACTCCTACTCTTCCATGCCTGGCCAATTAAATAACCAGTGGAAAGCTAATGACTACTTTGAATGTACTCGCAAGCAACCCATGATTTGGTTCAAAGTAACAATGCAACTGTACAACAAGTAAGGAACCTAGCTTCAAGCTAGTTGAGATGTCCTATCAACTTGTGAGATATGCATCAATGAACATGGGCAACCTTGATAATAGGTTACAGATATCAACATAAATAGGGTTTGGATAAATGCCATTTCATTCAACATGTCAAGTCACCACCTTAACACGAATAGTTCTCTTCCACACATACATGCACCGAGATTGTAAAATTTCCGGACATAGTTTAAGTAGCACCTCCCAACTGTCCATGACCGTGGACATGGCTATTCGAATAGTTTGACACTCTGTAGAGGTTGCACACTTTACCCACAAGATCCGGGAAGCTTTAGTGTCATCCACGATCCCGCAGTACCTCAAGTACTCGGGGGAAGCACCCGATCATTACCCTTCCCTAGACGACACTAACATAGGGTCCACTCGTTGATACACGGCCCTCGTGTATAAGCAAAAGATCATGGGACTCGGCCCTTTTCACATTATTACGCATACACGAAGGGACCAACGGTGCCCTGTGAAAATAGTCATGGCCGCCTATCCAAGCATGACCCCGTCCCGGGAGTGACCTCAAGTCACCCCCGTCACTAGTAATGTGGGCACCATGCTAGTATCAGCCTAAGTAATCAATAATGCCCCGTCCCATAAAGGGGTAGAGTGGTTGCACATGTTTGGTTGGGACGGTAATCACACATTAATCTAATCCATCATTTTACACACACACACCAAAAGCTCTCTTTGGTACACCACTGATCTTCCTCAAGTGGTGACCTTAGTTCAACATTTCCAAGGGCATTAGGGGCACCCGATGGGGTTTTCGAAAGATTGTAACCACGTAGAGTTCTTGGTACACATGCATCATTATGCATCAACTAGTCTCTTGACAATGCAATAATGAACAAGGTAAGGTCATGAGTAGGGGTATGCATCATGGGGGTGGTTCACAACAAGTTTACCACCGTCATATTTCATCATCATGCAATCGGAAAAAGGGTAACGATGAACAAGAGGGGTGTCATTGTCAAAGGCTGCTTGCCTTGTCTGGCTTGGTCCTCAAGTTATTCAAATCCTTCTCCTTCTTCTTCTTCAGCAACTTCGTCTAATACGGGATCTAATCGTCGCAAGAAAATAACGAGAAAATAAGGCAATAGTAAAACAGAAAAACCAAAGTGCTCAGAAAAATGTCAACTTATTTTTGATAAATACTAGGGGGAAATATAATAAGGGAAAAATTACTAGTTATGGATTTGGAGTTGTGGAATAGGATAAATGGATTTTCAGAGGGGAATATGAATGCTCAAATTTTAATTTAAATTTGAATAGTGCAGAAAAGTTTGATGTATATTTATGGAAGTTACACCATTAAATAGGTGGGATTTTTAGAAAAATATGGGAGTTGGAATTATGGCATTTGGGTGAATATTTTATCCTGTGGAATTTTTTAAAACAGACAGAAAAGGAAAAAGAAAAGGAAAAATGGCACTGTGCCACTGGGCCAGAAAGGCCACAGTGCAGCAGGCCCAGAGGGGATTCAGCCCGTGCGAGGCCGTCACGTCGAAGGCATAAAGGAAAAATATGCCTTCAGCCGACGCAGCGAAACGGTTCGCGCGCGTGTGTGTGTTTTAAACCTGACGGGTGGGTGAGGGAGTCCTGGATTAGGGGGTATCCGGACAGCCGGACTGTGGACAACGTCCGAACTACTGAAGCGTGAAGATACAAGACTCAAGACTTCGGCCCGTGTCCGGATGGGACTTTCCTTGGCGTGGAAGGCAAGCTTGGCGATCCGGATATTATGTTTCCTTCCTTGTAACCGTCTCCATGTAAACCCTAGCCCTCTCCGTGTCTATATAAACCGGAGAGGTTGGTCCTTAGAAGGCCGATCATAATTACAATTATACCATCATAGGCTAGCTCTTAGGGTTTAGCCTCTACGATCTCGTGGTAGATCTACTCTTGTACTACCCATATCATCAATATTAATCAAGTAGGAAGTAGGGTTTTACCTCCATCGAGAGGGCCCGAACCTGGGTAAACATCTGTGTCCCTTGCTTCCTGTTACCATCAGCCTTGATGCACAGATCGGGACCCCCTACCCGAGATCCGCCGATTTTGACACTGACATTGATGCTTTCATTGAGAGTTCCTCTGTGTTGTCGCTGCAAGGCTTGATGGCTCGTCTCATCTTCAAGGACGACATTACTTCGGAGGGAGCTCTGGCTGTAGGCCAGACGCTCCGGCTCGGCGGCTTTATCATGGCCGCCCCATCAGCGACAGCGTCGACGATGGCCTCTTAGGTCATCAATCATAACCTTCGTGTCAGTTCGGAACTAGCCAAACAAATGGATCCAATGGAGATCTCCTCCCTTAATGAACTCTTGGATCGCATCACCGCTCTGGGTGTCGCTATGAACTATGACCGGATTGGGCTTAAACCCGACCGAAGGGACATCAGATCCCTACCGGCCACCCACGAGATAGCGATTGTGGAGGAACCACACGCGGATCATCCCCCAACTTTGAGGACGAGTTATGTTCAGGTCACCGAACTCCTTGAGCCGAAAATCTGCTCGGAGGACAACCTGACCCAAGTCCCCGACTTAGAATCGGGCATTGGGCCAAAGAAATTGGGTAGCACTCCGGATTCCGAGTTGTTAGGCTCGGAACCGCCCGCGCCCTTGGGCGTTGGATCGGATCATAATCCGGATTCTGCTAACAACACCTATCTAGACTTAAACTGTCTCTCCCGCATCAGGCAAGAGCCCCAGGAAACGGTACATCATTACTGGGCTAGATTCCTCCTTGCGCTTAACAAAGTTAAGGACTGCCGCGAGAAGAACATGGTCTCACTCTTCTGCAAAAACTGCACGGACGAAGGGCTCCTCAATGCTATAAGCCGCCGCAAAATAGTACGCTTCGCGGACTTGGCAATCATAGTACAAAAGTACTATGCAATGGAAAGCGCTTGGAAGACCCAAACGGAATTTTGGGATAGTACTGCTCTCGCCAAGACCTTTGTCTGAACTAAACGGACGAACTCTCGTAAGTCGTCTGATCCAATCCCCAAGAAACCAATGCCCACCCCAGGGTGGGGATCCGTATTGGAGGAATGGCTCGACGGGCCATGTAAGCTCCACAGCATTCCGGATACAATACCAACTCATAGTCTTAGGGCATGTTGGATACTCTGGCAGGTGGCAAAAAGTGACGAGGATCTTCTTGTAAGCCATAAAGCGGAACAACATCCTACCAGCAGACACAATACAGTACTAATAGTCTTGGAGACTTTTGCTTCGAACAACAGGCGCAAGAGGGCTCATCGAAGCTCTGTGGAAATTTGCTTTGTGGCAAAGATAAACCTATGGAATGACACTGCTATAACTTTCAATGCCAGTGATGAACCTCGATTCCAGACTGTCTGGGCACCAACCGCTCTGGTCCTTAGCCCAATCATGGACGGCTTTCGGCTCACCAAAGTACTCATGGACGACAGAAGCGGGTTAAACTTGATCTATGAAGAAACACTCAACAAAATGGAAATTGATAAAGGTCGCATTGAGCAAAGCGGCACCACCTTCAGGGGAATCATCCCTACTCGGGAAGCGCGGTGCGCGGGAAAAATCACACTCGATGTGGTATTCGGCACCCCAGAGAATTATATGTCTGAAGAAATCACATTCCAAGTGGCTCCCTTTAGCAGCGGATACCACGCCCTTCTAGGGCGGGACACGTTTACAAGCTTTCAAGTTGTACCCCATTACAGGTACATGAAGCTTAAAATGCCCGGACCCAACGGAATCATCACTCTAGCCAGTGATCCGGACGTTGCACTTCGCGCCAAAAACAAAACCGCAACACTAGCCCTGGAAGCATTATCTGAAGCCCTAGCAGCAGAAGAGTTAACAACACTGCGGGCCACCGTGGACAGGGACGATGTGATACTCAACAAACGACCCAAGTCCACCTCATTTAAACCTGCAGACGAGATAGTCAAATTCCAAGTCCACCCAACGGACCCCACGAAGACAGCATCCATTGGGACACAGTTGAGCCCCGTGATGGACGCCGCACTGCGAGATTTCTTACGCGAGAATTGGGACATTTTCGCCTGGCACCCTTCGGACATGCCAGGCATCCCACGCCAGCTGGCCGGACACAACCTCAATATACTAAAGGGATACAAACTGGTCAAACAAACCCTAAGGCGGTTTTCAGAACCCAAAAGGCAATCCATGGGGGAAGAGCTAGCCAAGCTGATTGAGGCCGGATTCATCAGAGATATTAAACATCCGGATTGGCTGGCAAATTTGGTAATGGTACCAAAAAAGGACAAATCTTGGCGCTTATGCGTCGACTTCAAAGACCTCAACAAGGCTTGCCCCAAGGATCCCTTTCCCCTCTCTTGCATCGATCAAATAATCGATGCCACAGCTGGACACGACTCGCTGTGTTTTCTCGACGCATACTCCGGATACCATCAAATAAAGATGACAGAGTCTGACCAAGCTGCAACAGCTTTTATAACACCATATGGCCCTTTTTGCTTCAACACTATGCCCTTCGGGCTCAAGAATGCCGGCGCAACCTATCAACGCATGATTCAAACATGCCTGGAAAAACAAATCGGCAAAACAGTGGAAGCATATGTGGATGACATGGTCATAAAAACTAGACATGTCGAAACCCTAATAGATGACTTGAGGCTTACATTCGATAACCTTCGGACATACGACATCAAGTTGAATCCGGAAAAATACGTTTTCGGTGTCCCCTCGGGGAAGCTGCTGGGCTTCATTGTTTCCAATAGAAGAATCGAAGCGAATCTAGCAAAAATACGAGCTCTGTCGCAGTTGGCTATACCAACAGATCTCAAGCACATCCAGAAGCTAGCTAGATGCGTGGCCGCTTTGAGCTGCTTTATATCCAGGCTAGGAGAGAAGGCATTGCCTCTTTACCGCCTCCTTTGGCACACCGAACACTTTGTATGGACGGATGCAGCCATGACCGGACTTGATGAGATAAAGACCTTATTGGCCAGTAATCTAGTCCTAACAGCGCCACACATCAGCGAACCTATGCTACTATACATAGCTGCAACCCATCAAGTGGTAAGCGCAATGCTCATCGTCGAACCAGAGGTGGACGGACACATATTCCCGCTTCAAAAGCTGGTTTATTACGTATCCACTGTCCTCACCCCATGCAAATCCCGATACCCACACTATCAAAAAATAGCATACGTGGTCTTCATGGCATTCCGGAAGCTAAGACACTACTTTGAAGAGTGTTCGATTACCGTCGCCTCCGAAGTACCACTCAATGACATAATTAATAACCGTGATGCTACGGGCCGGATTGCTAAATGGTCTATCGAGCTCCTCTCGTTCGACATAATATACAAACCATGACGGGCCATGAAGTCGCAAGTACTAGCTGACTTTGTCGCCGAATGGACAGAGGCTGAACTCCCTAAAGAGTACGACGCGTACTCCAACTGGATCATGCACTTTGACGGCTCCAAAATGCTGGCTGGACTAGGAGCAGGGGTAGTCCCGACGTCTCCCATCGGGGACACGGTCCAGTACATCCTACAAATATTATACACAGACTCCAACAATGCGGCCGAATATGAGGCCCTGTTGCATGGTCTTCGGATGGCTGTCTCCATGGGCATCCAACGCCTGGAAGTGCGCGGGGATTCGAACCTCGCAATATCACAAATAAATAGAGACTTTGATGCCAAGGATCCGAAAATGGTGGCCTATCATAATGCCGTCCTCCAAATGTCAGCTCGGTTCGAGGGGCTCGAATTCCATCATGTGGCTCGAGAAAACAATCAAGCGGCGGACGTCCTCGCCCGCATCGGCGCCAAACGTGACCCTGTCCCACCTAATATATTCCTGGAAAGGCTGTTCAAGCCATCCGTAATATGGGAAGGGGAGTCCAGCAATACCAGCATGGATTCGAACACACCCCCAGACTCTGAACTATCCAACACAATCGGAGGCTCTGCCACCGAAACAACACCTTCGGCCCACGAAATCATGCCCGTAATCGCCCCGTGGACCGAGCCTTTCTTGGCCTACCTAAATAGGCAAGAGCTCCCGAAGACCAAAATGAAGCACGCTGCATGGTCCGGCGTTCTAAAGCTTACAAAGTCCACGAAGGGGAACTCTACAAGAAAAGCGCGACCGGAGTGCTCCAAAGGTGCATCTCCGAAGAGGAAGGGCGGCAACTCCTGGTTGAAATCCATGCCAGACTGGGCGGACACCACACCGCAGCTCGAGCGCTAGTCAGCAAAGCCTTCCGTACAGGCTTCTATTGGCCGACGGCCCAAACAGACGCACATGACCTTGTCCAACATTGCGTCGGCTGCCAGCTCTTCGCCAATCAGAGTCATATGCCCCCTACCGCTCTCCAAACAATACCCATAACTTGGCCCTTCGCAGTCTGGGGGCTGGATATGGTCGGACCCCTTAAAGGGCAAGCCATAAGAAAAAATACCCATTCGTCATGGTGGACAAATTAACCAAATGGATCGAAGCCAAACCAGTTAAAACGGCCGAATCCAGACTAGTAATAGACTTCATATCCGGGGTCGTACACCGGTACGATGTCCCCCATAGCATCATCACTCATAATGGCTCAAATTTCACAGCCGATGAAGTGAAAACTTGGTGCGGCAAAATGGGCATTAAGCTCGACTACGCTTCCGTCTACCACCCCCAAACAAACAGCCAGGTCAAACGGGCAAATGGTCTCATCATGAGCGGCATAAAACCCAGATTAGTGCGACCTTTAACAGAATTGGATACGCACTGGGTAGAGGAGCTCGACTCCGTACTCTGGGGGCTGCAGACCACACGAATCGAACCACCGGATACACACCATTTTTATGGTGTACGGTGCGGAAGCAGTACTACCCTGTGACATAATACATGATTCGCCAGGCGTATGCATGTACGAAGAGAAGGAAGCCGAGCTCGATCGGCAGGATAGCTTGGATGCCCTGGAGGAAGAGCGCGATGTCGCAAAAGCCCGTTCCACATTCTATCAGTAGTAGACTCGATGATATCAAAGCAGAGAAGTGCGGGCCAAAACTTACAATATTCGCGAGCTCATTCTACGCCTACCGGAGAAGAAGAAGGACAAACTCAAACCCAAATGGGAAGGTCCCTTCGTCATTGACAAAGTTCTCACTGGAGGAGCGTACCGTCTACGTAATGCATCCGATAACAGACTCGAGCCGAACCCATGGAATGCAGCCAGACTCCGGAGATTCTATGCCTAACGCCTAACTCAGTGTTTGTCTCCTTACCCCTCCTTTTTAATTATGCTCCACCCTTTTTCTCTCCTTTCTCGACCCGTTTTCTCTTCACACAAAGTATTTAATACAGTGCGGACTCCCGGACCATTCCGGCCGTACTATGTGTGTGAGCTGTACCTGGGGGCTTCCTATTCGGAAGCTAGACATAATTACTGTACACGGCTTTTTGCCCATCGCATATGTGTTCCTTATTGTGCCTTTTCTTCACCATTATATGCATCGATATGACTTAAGATGTGGCCAAGCTGGGTTGCCTGGATCTTGTGTTTATGCCCTACGTTCCTGTTAATTCGGCTAGGGCATAAGGGGAGCACCTCTACGATTGTTACCGCCAGTTAAGCCGGATGTGTACCTCAGACTGGGTGAAGCCGAAAGCTAGTTTCCTTAAGAGAATATTCGATCGGTGAACAAAGGATGTATTCGTTGGTTACAACAAAAAAAACCAAAAGCTTTGTATCCTGCGCCATCGCTCGCAGTCTGGACATGTGCATCGACACATGCATACCCAGGGAAAGGAACCCCTAACGGAACTATTCTCCCTGGAAGATGTTTCTTGCTATCCGTGCAATATAACATAGCTAGTTGGGTACTTGTCTGTTCAAGCACTTATGACCCCTACGCCTGGTCTCCACGCATACCCTTTTTTGTATAACTGAGCGGGTATTCGGACACACCCCGGACTATAGGATCCGGGGGCTGAAGCGAAAAGGTCCGCCATGACAAATGATTTCAATCCGGCTAGGGGCTACTTATGCCAATTAAATTACACAGTCAGAAAGACTGACTATATTCCTCCTCTATACCATCTAACAGGCTATCTAGCCTACAATCCTGCTGAGAATACTTAGCGGCTAACGCTACCTGGTCGTATACCAGGCTCACGGGAATTTCTTGCCCATCGGGCCCCACCAGTCCTACTTCGGCCATATGGTTCGGGTCCAGCTTGGTGTAGCGCGTCTTCACCATCGCCCAGGCTTCTCTTGCTCCTTGCCGGCATGCTAATATCTTCCACAGACAAAAGCACCGCCGGGCTTCTTGAAGCAGGTCCGCGAGCTCCCCCATGCCATTCGGCAGGAGGCTTGATGGCCACAAGGCCTGAGCAACGCCGTGCATCACCTGCCGAGCACGCTCGTGCATCTGCGACAGTTCTTGCAGCAAATCACCTGCAGATGAGGGCATCTCCTCTTCAGGGCGACCCGTTAACATTCCTGCAAGGAAAAATCTTTTCAATAAACTTCCTCGTCGATCTAGCAAACAGTTCGCTTGAGCTCTTACCATAAATGATGCGTCGAAGCTTTTTGTTCTCCTTCACGGAGTCCGCCAGTCGAGCGCGGACGTCCTTTAATTCCACGTCCAAACGAATATTGGCATCGTGAAGCTTGTTCTTCTCTCACGTCACCTGCGTAAGGATGCGCTCGCCATCCTTTAGCTGCCGTTGAAGATGCGAGTTGTCACCCACTACGCCCTCCGGATTCACCCCGGGATTGTCTGCAGAATTTACTGTTAGACTAAACGCACCAGCCATTTATTAACTAGTACATCTGCGTATAATGGAGACAAATATTACCAGAGGGGGCCTTTCGGGATCCCTCTAACTTGGCCACCACGTCAGACAACTGGGCCTTGCATGCCTCCAGCTCCCGCGCCAATTGTTCATTCTTGTCCACAAGGACCTGTGGATATATTGATCCTTCAAACAGTTGTCCCAACTATTCTAAGTCTCAGGGGCTACTTATCAAAATTTCTTACCCGTATGTCTTTGGTATACTGGTTTGTCACTTTGGCAAGCCCGCCTCGAGCAGCTCGGACATATGCGTCCGCCTAATGGAAGGCATTAAAAGCCTCTTCGGAAAAGATGTTGTTCCGGAGCACGGCCCTCCGGCGCCGGTGATTCATGGCGCTCTCCACTTTGGAGTCCGTGGCCAAACACATATCCGCATCCTCCGTCGGGGAGCTATGCGGTGCTGGCCCCGTGTCCGCCTCCGCCCCCGAAGCCGGTTCTGGAACCCGGCTGGTGGTGGCGTGATTGGTGGGGTCTCCGGATATAGTCTGGTTATTTCTCTTCCTGCCAGACACAAAGGGCGCTGTCATATTTCAAATTCTATAATTGCAGGACATGTTATTACTTTACCTCTGCAGCTGAGTGTCCATCCTCACCGCCTTCCTCTTGAGCTTACTTGATCCGGACGCCCGTGGTTGACGAGTCCCTAGGGGCTCGGCCCCTCGCTCCGGCCGTCGTTTCTGCAAAAAGAACGACGCCTCAACGGTAAATTATAATACCTGGGGAGAGTCCCCTTCGAAGGATAGGGTTTTTTAGCTCGGCTTACACGCGACGCAGGGATCAGTCCAAGGTAGTCGGCCATAATGGCCACCAGGGCACCATCCCAGCTCGCCTGATAAAATACCCCATTGACAAGCTCCACAGTAATATCTGGATCTACTTTGAGTCCTGGATCTAGGGTCCTTCTATGGTCCTCTGGTTGGGGGGAGGGGCTGAAGATTCCTTCCACGGCCCTCCTCAGTTCCTGCTCAGAAGCATTGATGCAAGTAATCTTAGCAGAAGAACGCTAGAGCAAGGGAAGCAGGGAAAAGAATGTCAACTTACCCACGCTGGGGGGTTGTGCATGGAGAATCCGTCCCGCGTTTTTATGCAAAGGAATTCCTCCTCTTCCCCTTTGTCAAAGCGGCAGCGGAGTCCGGACCCTTACGGCCGCAGCGGGTGGCGTCGTCTTCCCCGTTGAAATGCCACATGGGCTTCCCCCGATATTGGAGTGCACTCCCTGCTTTATGCATATCGCCATGACCTCGACTATCATCAGTCCGGATTTGGCCAGCAACTTTATCCTGTTCATCAGGAGGTATATCTCCCTGGTGTCCTCTTCTTGAGGTCCCCGGGGGCGCCAACTTAAGCATGCCCTCGGCGGGGCGTTGCTGAACTTGGGGAGACCTATCCGGACTGGATCCGAAAGGGGAACGTCATTTATATAGAACCACTCTGAAGACCAATTTTCTGGCGCCTTCTCAGGAGTGCTGGACAGGTATTCGGTCTCGGCGATGCGCCATACTTCGGCCCGCCCACTTGACACAGGGACTCTCCCTGGGTGCGGGGGACGAGGCAGGACAGCTTCCTCCATAATCCGAAGTGTGGTTCGCAGCCTAAAAACAACTCGCAAAGGGCGACATACCCCGCTATGTGCAGAATAGAGGCTGGGGTAAGATTGTGTAACTGGAGGCCGTAGAACTCCAGGAGCCCACGAAGAAACGGGTGGATAGGAGACCCGATGCCCCTCAACAAATGCGAGATGAGGCATATCCGCTCCTCCGGAGACGGGTTAGGAGATCCCTTAGCTTGTTCCCCTCCGTCATAAGTGGCTATTCTATCTCGGACGGGGACCATGAATGCCGATGGGAGAAACCCTTGGGTTTGTAACTTCACCAAATGGCTGTGGGGAACTGAGCACTCTCCCCAATCCCCCAACTTAGAGAGAGAAGGGCAAGCAGAAGAGTTGCGACGGCCGGCCATGTTGGAATGGCTTTTCACGGAGCGCTCTAGGATGCTAGCTCAAGGGAGGAGAGTGAGGTTTTGATTTGAGAATCCCTGTCCCTTCAAATAGAAGGTTGGCTTGGAGGATCGAGGGTGGCAAATGCAAAAATACCTTGACTCCTCGCATTCGCTCGACACGTGGAGATGGTCATTACTGAGGCGCTGAAGCCGAGGAGCACAACATTGATTGGAGGCCGCTATTCGTCGTAACAGGTACTTTGGAGTATTCGGAGAAGGAACCCGCCTTCCAATGCCGAAGACAATACTGCGCACCGGACTCATCATCATTGAAGCCTGGTTCAAGGGCTACTAAGGGAGTCCTGGATTAGGGGGTATCCGGACAGCCGGACTGTGTACAATGTCCGGACTATTGAAGCGTGAAGATACAAGACTCAAGACTTCGGCCCGTGTCCGGATGGGACTTTCCTTGGCGTGGAAGGCAAGCTTGGCGATCCGGATATTATGTTTCCTTCCTTGTAACCGACTCCATGTAAAACCTAGCCCTCTCCGGTGTCTATATAAACCGGAGAGGTTGGTCCTTAGAAGGCCGATCACAATTACAATCATACCATCATAGGCTAGCTCTCGTGGTAGATCTACTCTTGTACTACCCATATCATCAATATTAATCAAGCAAGAAGTAGGGTTTTACCTCCATCGAGAGGGCCCGAACCTAGGTAAACATCTGTGTCCCTTGCTTCCTGTTACCATCAGCCTTGATGCACAGATCGGGACCCCTACCCGAGATCCGCCGGTTTTGACACCGACAGTGGGGCTCACCCGTCAGACTGTGAGGCTGACCGATGGGCCCCACGACCGTCATTGTCAACCTTGGGCCAGAGAGGGCGGCGAGCTCACCAGCGCAGCTGTGGTCGACGGCGAGGCGATCTGAGGGCACCGGAGTGCTCAGACGGAGTTGCCATTCGGGTGGAGGTGGTTGCGGTCGTCGGGGTGGCCTGGTTCGCCGGCGATGAGGTTAGGCGGCGGAGGAGCTTCGGGTGGCGACGGTTCTGGCTGATTCCGGCAACTACAGAGAGGGGAATAGGGGGAACACAATCAGGGGTGTTTGGGGGTTCCAGATCGAGGCAGAGGAGGAGCGGGGGAGGCCTGTACCTCGCGAACTCCGGCGAGCCGAAGCCGCGGAGCTCGAGCTCGATCTCGAGCTCGGGTGCTTCTGGATAGGATTGGGTGGTTCAGGGGGGTGTTTTGGAGCTGCAGAGGTCGACTGGTGAGGAGAGGAGGGCTCGGGGAGGTCTTATATAGCCGGGCCAGGGCTTGCCGTGGACCCATGTGCCGGCGAGGTAGTTGCCATCATTGTATGTCACGGGGGCGCGTGTGGGTATGTCTGGGGTGCTCGTGGGTTCGGTCCAGAGCGAGGGAAAGAAGAGAGAGGAAGCAGGAGGGGCCAGAGGCGCCGCACGTGTGAGGCCGCTTATTGGAGCTCTCGGGCGGCCGGTGCGCATGCGAGCAAGGGCAGCAGGAGGGAGAAGGAGGAGGGGGACAGAGGCGTGGCGTGCTGAGGACGTCGAGGAGCACCGGCGGGCGTGAGGGGAGAGCCGAGGTGGTCGGAGGTGCCTGGCAGGGGGCGGCTACAGTGCGGGAGCGCACTGTAGTGCGCTCCAGAGTGCCCAAATGGCCGGCATGGCCATTTTCTATGCAATGTGGGCGCGGCCAAAGATGTCTTGTAGCTCTAGGGGGAAGTAAATAAGAGGGGAGGAGCATTGGCTGCCCTGGGAAGCTAGTAGGAGAGGAGTGGGGTTGAGAATGAGAGGGAAAGGGGCTATCCACAGGGGTAAATGAGGTGGTTTCACCCCTCAATCATTGAGCTGAGATGCAACCGTTGTTACTGGGGGTAGAGGAGGACTTGGAGGAGCTGTGGTAAAAAGTTGAGGCCATGGAGAAGAGTGGAAGTGGTCAAAACAGGGGTTTTAGTAAAATGACAGAAGGTCTTTGTTGCTGGTTTGAGAAATAAGATGAACTCCTCTTGTCATGAGGCTTAAGAGGGTCAAATGACATGAGATAATAACAGGTTCCACCAAGGTTGAGTCCATTTGGGCAAAGTTGCAAATGCAACTTTTGTAAACCCTAGAAATCAACATAAATGAGTTTTCCAAGATCTAGACATGCAAGACTAGTCTCCTTGATGCACCACTTGGTGAAGTGTCATCATTTGAGGTTCTGAACATGTCCACAAAGTTGAGATCAAAAGGAGAAAGTTGCCAATGTAGAGTTGTTCAAATTTGGTTCTGGACAGGAAGGGTTTTGGGGCCCTTTGATCAGGTTAACTTGTTCTCCAACTTGTGCCACTTGGTCTAGATGAATAATTGGAACATTTGAGCATGTTCACAAGGTTTGAGAACATTTCGAAATGTTTGGCAACGTAAAGTTGCTCAAACTTCAAAATGGACAGAAATGGTTTTGAGGGGATTTCATGATGTTATATTGTTCTCCAAGACATGAGACTTGGTAATATCATCTCATATGTCATATGTGACATGCTAGAATTTCATTGGAAATTTTAGAGAATATTTATTTCAAAAGCTTGAAATATCCAGAAAGGGTTTTTGAGGGGTTTGACCAATATTTTGAACATGACCATGTGTTGAAACTCTTATATATGGACAATATATGTCCACTGAGTTTCCCTAAATTTTCACAAATATTTTTAAAGTATTAAAATAATTTTAACCTATTAAAGACCATTTCTGGCCTAAAGAAAAAGCCTTTAAATAAAATAGCAAAATGACTTTTAAAATTATACTTTTGTGGTTTTTGGGAGTCCTATACTTAATAGGAATCAAACATACTCTTTGAAAGATCTTTCATACCCCAAATCAAGTACTTGCAGTGCAAACCTCAATTCAGGGGTTTTTGGAAAACTAAATTTAGAAAATACTTTTTGGCCAAATTATTTTTGTAAGAAAATTCTATATTGTACTATTCACATGGTATGATCATTGGGCAGAAGTTTTGGATCAAGGAAAGGAAGTATAGAAGGTGAAGCTATGTTGACTTTTAAGAGCACTTGAAAACACAGAGAGAAAATCAACTCAAATAAAAAGTCAAATACTGCAAAAGTTTTTGTCAAACCACACTTTATCATGATTTATCATCTTAAGTGTTGTGCCATGAAAATCAGGGTGTGACAGTTTAGTCCGTAGGACGACAACAATCATAACCATAGGCTAGCTTCTAGGGTTTAGCCTCTAGTGATCTCGTGGTAGATCAACTCTTGTAATACTCATATCATCAAGATCAATCAAGCAGGAAGTAGGGTATTACCTCCATCGAGAGGGCTCGAGCCTGGGTAAACATTGTGTCCCCCTCCTCCTGTTACCATTAGCCTTAGACGCATTGTTCGGGACCCCCTACCTGAGATCCACCGGTTTTGACACCGACACCCACTATCTATCTTAGGGTTCAGGGTGGGGCGGGGGGCCTAGAGGGCTGGTCGGGGTGGCGGTGGACCGGCGGTGGGGAGTTGTTTCGGGGCGGCGAGGCGGCTGTGGGGCCGGCGGTTCGACCGGTGGTGGCTGGCGGCTCAGGGGGGTGCAAGTTGAAGATGAACTGCAGGCCCTCCCTAAACTATATGTCAAGTGCCTCTCTGCTACCATTGCATTGAATTTTGACAGTAACATTCAGATTCCACAGTAAATTTTAGTTTCGACAGTTAAGTTCTGAGTCAACAGTTTTTACCTCATCTGTTGTAATTAGGTGGTTTTTGGTGATGTAAATTTTACATATATTTTACATCATCTATTGGAGATGCTATTAGAATCCCACTTGAGATTGACGATGTCTGTCTTGTACTGCTTCAGCCTTGACGTCTTATGGCCCACCGGAGCTGCTCCAACGATAGAACGATCCATCACAATAGAGGAGTGCCCTGAACACCGTCTAAAGATTCTTCAGATCTTCCTCCACACATCCCACAACCACCTCTGCCTCAACTGCTTCAGCGACCAACCCAATGATATTGAGGTTGACACGGCTACGGCAAAGAGGTTGTACACTTGTTGCATCACTTATTACTATACATTCATGTCGATCCATTAGGGCTATTTTGGTTCAACGGAAAAACATAGCAATAGGGAATTTTCCATTGGCACTCTACTATTCAACTATTCATGCATTTTGTTGAAAGGAGAAGCAAAACATCCACCCGGACCTACTTTTCAAAATCCTATGCATGAAAAGAAGACCAAGTGCATTAGTGACAGAATAACATTCTAACTGTACACGCTTTCATATGGTTTCACTTTATTTTGGCCATGTTTCTTTGCATTCCGCTGCTCTTCCAATTCCTGTAAACCAAACACCCAAGTTGAAAAAAATCCTATGTTTACAAATGCTTTGTTTACCATGTGCATTCCTATCCTATTCCGGTGTTTTTCCTATCCCTGCGTTTTTAGAATCATGCAAGCCAAATGAGCCCTTACAGAGTTACATCAGTTACAGGTAGGTGTTGAAGGGAACTTTGTATGGTTTGTCCTGCTCCTGCCGCGACGTCGTCCACCTCACCTGAGTTGATCCATCGACAGAAGCATCCACCAAACCAGACATCACGACTCCTGACCGTCTTTCACTGCCTCAGATCTCCTTCCCTGCCGTCGGCACCCACCGCAACGGCATCACCATCATCGACTCAGCAGATGAACCTGAGGAGTACACGGGTCCACAAGAGAGGTCGCACTCTTTTGTTTCTGCTTATGTTATGCATTGCTTAAGATTACCTGCTACTTTATCGTCCTGTTCACCTCTTGGACTCCAAGTCAGGTCCAAAGTAATGTTCAAACTTGAGTTCTAAATTAGTTGTGGGGCACATATCGAGGAAGCAATGAATAGTATCTCTGTCTAATATCTGGTTCACCTAGGGTATGCCTATGTTGTTCATCTTTGGTGGGAAAAAAATAGTAAAGCAATCATCATCTGTCGTTTTATTAAATTAAAGCAATCATCAGCCTGCTATCACTATTTTTGGATCCATCCACTGGTTTTTACCATCACTCTAAATTTTTGCATGCTCTCCTTACATAATCTCACCATATTTTTTTTGTATGCATGTCAGATATTGTACACAGTCATGCTGAACAAGTAGAGAAAAAGAGAAGAGTTTTGTGCGGCAATACAATGTCATGCAGACATTGCTCCATGGTGGGTTCAATGGCAAACCCTCCCCACCCTTCTCCAGATTGGAATCGAGAGGAAGAGATCTGTTCTGAGGCGGATTCAGACGCCGCTGACCACTCCTATATACCCCCAAGGTGTTTGCTCTACCTTGGCATGATGATGTTAGTCATATCATGCATATGTTGCCTTGTAGTGCCTACTTTTGACATCATATATGTCATCTGCTTAGTTTAGACATGTTCTGTAATGCCACCTGTTTAGTTTCTATATTATATATGGGAATTATGCAGTCTCATGTCTTTTAGCCAGCCATAATATATGTGAAATGTGCAATGCCATCCTGTTTAACCAGGCACCATATATTTGAATGATATCTTGCCCATCCTTTTCTTCATTACATTTCCATTTGTCGACAATGTTTGTACATTAAACTACTCTTCCTGTGAATCAGCCATTTGGGTGGGAGATGGAAAAATCTGGAGTGAAAACAAGGCCTTCAGAGCAGACAGTGCTACCTGTCGAAGCATATCTCTTGTTGGGTCTCGATAGCTCCTCAGAGATGGATTCAGAGACAGATGACCAGCCCTATTCCCCCACCGAGGTGTATGCTCTAACTTGGCACGGTTAGACTGCTCATATCATGCATATGGTATCTTGCGTTGCATAGTTTAGACATCATATACACATTATTCAACACCATGTTCTTAGTTCAGACATCATATTGAATGCCCTCTGTTTAGCATATAAATCACATATGTGAATTAAATGATGCGATCTTGATTACTTAGATAACATGTAGGTGAATTATGTCATGCGATCCTGTTTAGTTATTCATCATATCTTTGAATTATGTTATGCTATGCTATCCAGTTTAGATAGACATCATATATGTGAAATTATGTCATGCTATCCGTTTAGTTAAACAATATACATGTCAACTATTTCATGCCCTATTTTTTCCACGCTATCTATTGCATCTGTCTCTCATACAATGTCTGTACATTCAAATATGTTTCCTTTTTATCAGCCATTTGAATTGGAGCGGGTGATGCCAGTATCTAGCAGACTAAAACACGATCTTCAAATAAAATAGTGCTACCTCTTGGTGGAGATAGCACCCCGGTTGTACATGCACGAGAACCAGCCCTACCACACATAACCCAAACTCTCGCAGATTGTATCCCTACTACAATGGACAGAGAACCAGCTTCACCCAATCTAACCCCAACCCAAGTAGATAGTAACCCAGTTCCTGTTGACACAGCACCATCTCCACCACAGAGCTCCCAAACAAGAGCAGTTAGTAAGGCAGCTCCAGTGCCCAAAGGGCCAATACTACCACGGCGAACCCCAACTCCACCAGTTAGTACGCCTATTCCTATGGAGGAAGCACAACCAGCTAGTCGTAGTTTAGCATCTATCACATTTGAAGTTGTTAAATCGTATGTGCGTATCTTCCCATCTTGGAAATATTATACTGAAGATGAAGGAAAATGCCAGTTGCAGGTTTTTGTCCAGGAGTTATGTGTAAGTAATGTTATTCATGGCAATTACTTTGCTTTGTCCCATACATCCTACCTCCATGATGTTAATAATACAGCAAATTTTCCCATTTTCTCTATAGAGAAGGACGACGGTGGAAACTCAGGATGAGGTAACCTGTGCTAATACCTCTGCTATCTTCAAGAATGCTTGGTGGCAGTATCGGAATTACCTGAAGAAAACGTACTTCACCGGCAAAGAAACTCATCAAATTCCCTTACGTTCTCCTGAGACACATTTAGTGGACAATGACTAGGAATGCCTTGTTCTGTACTGGTCCCAAACCAAGAATGTGGTAAGTCTATGAGCTCATTTTCTATTTTTAAATACTATATTCTTGCGTCTTATTGTACTCTGTTCATGTAGAACAAGTTCCTAAACCTGAAGAACAACTGTTCTAATTTAAGATGCCATTGCTATCATAGTTCGAAAAAGCGCTAGGCGTTAATTGTGTGTTTTGCCACCGCCTTGCGCTTTACTGACCAAAGCGCATGCTGATGTGCAGTTATGCACAGATTAAGCGTGGTTGTGCACAATGCATTTTGCCAACGCCTAGACCCTAGGCGCGCTTAAGCGCTCGCTTAGGTGCGCCTTGTTTAACTATGATTGCTATCATGCATACTGTTGTGCTCTTATATCACTGTATTTACTCACACAAACTTATTTTTAAATTGAAGGATCCAATCGAAACTCCAATGGCACAACAGGTATGTTCATGCATGTTTCTTTAACAGGTTTGCTCTTATCAATAGCTCTGTTGATTTCAATTTCAATTATGTATACAATTGACTTCTCATATCATGCACATTACTAGCCTCACAATAGAGCCAATAGTGTTGTTGTACATGTAGACCCGTGGTACCCATCTGAAATCTTGTTGTGCCGTGTAGTTTCTCACGCTTTGTATTCTTTCACTACTGCTTTGTCTTGAACTGATATGATTT
This sequence comes from Triticum dicoccoides, assembly GCF_002162155.2. Taxonomy (NCBI): domain Eukaryota; kingdom Viridiplantae; phylum Streptophyta; class Magnoliopsida; order Poales; family Poaceae; genus Triticum; species Triticum dicoccoides. Next base: position 432,117,843 of record NC_041393.1, on the reverse strand, counting down.
GAACCGTGTCTCTATTTTGACTTGCCAAGACAATGCAGTGACCATAGGTCATAGATATATGTTTGTTTGATGTTTTTATTATGTACTAGTACTTGGCAATAGAAGACTTGGTAGTTTAATCCTGTCCACCATACTAATGAACTGGTTCACCGAAATGAGTTTCATATACTAGTACATGCTAAACCTGTTATGTGTCTGCTTGTTTCTTCTTTTAGAATGCTGAAAGAATATTGGGGAAGAGTGCTTTATTAAGCAATGGTAAAGGAAGTAATGCAGATAAGGTTCAGGATAGTGACACATTGTTGTTGATCTCCAACAAAGCTGATAAAACAGCTAAGGAAGACTATCTTGAAGACAGTGAGACAACCCCAGAATCCTATCTTGGTTTAGTGTTCGAGTTACTAGCCACTACCGCCTGCACAAGCTATTCAAACTCACTGTCTGAATCAGTTCAGTTTCTTGAGTATCAACTACAAGCTGAAAAACATCGATCAGCTGTGCTGCGACAAGAAGCGGAAGGACTGCGGAAGTCCCTGGAGCATTCAGATGCATACTTTCTGGTGCAACAGCAAGCATTGGAGGATTTTAGCGGCAAACAAGACAAAGCTAATAAGCTTGCTAAGCTTATTGCGAGCATGGTTGATACCCAGGATAACGTTTCTTGAGCTCTTCTGAAGTTGTTTCAGTTATGCTCTTGTTTTGCTGCCGCGTTTATTTGCACTGGTGGCCAATTTTGACGGCCAGTGTATGTAATATGCTGCTTTGTTCCCTATATTTGCACTGGTGGCAAACTTTGATGCCCAGTGGATGTAATATGTGTAATAGCGGTAATAGGCTAGCGTTAATTGCTTGCTTATTTATTTCTTTATTGTCTTATTTTGTTGTTTGCTTGTAGTCACAGCAGTTCTTTTTCTGTGTTTTTCTATTGGCCACAATAACCTATTTTTGGTAACTAGGCCAAAATAGTCATGGAAACACACGGACTGTTGTAACCATGGGCCTTCTACGGGCCGTAGGATCCATTGGCCTTCTATATGGGCCATAGGATCCATGGGCCTTCTACGGGGCGTATCATTATTTCGCCAATCATGGGCCATACTATTCGTGGACCATAACGGGTCGTTAATAGGCCGTATTTGATAACTCTATGAAAATATCCCAATGGTTTTTTTACAAGAAAACGGCCCAACGTATTAACGAGCCACAAATGGGCCGACTGTAACGACGTGCTAAATTTGGCCCACAAGCAGAAAATGACAGTAACGGGCCGCAAGTAACTGAATGTTGGAAATGAGCCCAAGAATAAATGGGCCCTGAGAAGGCCGAAAGATAACTTGTGCTGGAAACGGCCTAATGGAATAATGGGACATTAATGGGTATAAAGTGATGCACTGTTTATTACGGGCCAGTTTCACCACGAGCCATTAATGGGCCAAGAGTTACAAAGGGCCTCATATGGGCCGAAAGTCGTCATGGGACATACATGGGCCGGAAGTTAAAACAGGATGGAATCATATTGGACGGCCCAGATGACACTACTGGGCCTAATTCGGAGAGGTCATAATAGGCCCTGGGTTAGCAGGCTGAAAATGGGCTATATGTGAATAGGCCGTTAACATGCTTTCCGTGGGCCGGCCCACCACCTTTTGACCAAGTCAAAAGGGTTGGCCTTTTCACAGGAATGGGCCTCTGTTGGGTCGTGCCATGTGTCGACGTATCATAGGCGCCTTGGGTCCAATGAGTTGATGACATCTGTCCCAACGGTGAGCCGACACGTGTTTCCTCCAGTCAATGATGATTTTACATGTGGAAAATCCCCATTGGTCGGGGCTGTTAACGGGTTATCGGATCCAAAACCGGACCCGATAGCTTAACGGCATTCCGTTACGGTGGATGCCACATGTCGGTCACCCTTGACGAAAGCACTTCTGGGACGCGCGATTTATCATCATGGAAGTGGACACTTGCATGATGATAATTTTGGTAATGTCATGGAACACTTCTACGACAGCACATGTATGACTATCTTGACTCTGTCATAAAATCGTCATGGATGTACATGCATGACTGAAAACGCGACCTACTATGACAAACACGTATCATCACGGAAGTGTTTTTTTTTCTGTAGTGTGAGGGAGTCCTGGATTATGGGGTCCTCGGGTGTCCGGGCTATGCGATATGGGTCGGACTGATGGGCCGTGAATATACAAGGTAGAAGGCCTTCCCCCGTGTCCGGATGGGACTCTCTTTTGCATGGATGGCAAGCTTGGCATCCGGATCTGTAGTTTCCTTTCTCTGTAAACTGACTCTGTACAACCCTAGGTCCCTCCGGTTTCTATATAACCAGAGGGTTTAGTCCGTAGAGGCTATCACAAAATCATACAGGCTAGACATTTAGGGTTTAGCCATTTCGATCTCGAGGTAGATCGATTCTTGTAACCCCTATACACATCAAAGTCAATCAAGCAGGAAGTAGCGTATTACCTCCATTAAGAGGGCTTGAACCTGGGTAAACATCGTGTCCCCCATCTCCTGTTACCTCCGATCCTTAGATGCACATTTCGGGACCCTCACCCGAGATCGGCCGGTTTTGACACCGACAGAGGGACCCCGTGGAGGGTTGGTTGAAGAGGACCCCGTGGAGGACTGGTTGAACATGACCCCGTGGAGGGCTGGTTGTAACACCCACGATGCGGCTATATCTCCCACGTGTCGAAGCACGACTTAGAGGCATAACCGCATTGTGGTTTTGTCGCAAGAAGGGTCATCTTCACACAATCCCATGTAATGAACAAGACTGGGATAAAGAGTTGGCTTACAATCGCCACTTCACACAATGAACATTTAATTCATACATCATTCAGAGTACACACATAGTCCGACTACGGACGAAGCCAAAAGAAAAGAAGATAACCCAACTGCTAGATCCCTGATCGTCCCAACTGGGCTCCACTACTGGTCAACATGAAACGAAACATAGCAACGACCAAGGTCTTCGTTGAGCTCCCATCTGAGCTCGGTTGCATCACCTGCACTGGTATCGTCGGCACCTGCAACTATTGTGATAGTATCTAGTGAGTCATGAGGACTCAGCAATCTCAAAACCCGCGAGATCAAGACTATTTAAGCTTATGGGTAGGAAGTGGTAAAGAGGTGGAGTAGCAGCAGCGACCAAGCATGTATGGTGGCTGACATACGCAAACAAGAGCGAGAAGAGAGCAAATGGAACGGTCGTGAAGCTAGCAATGATCAAGAAGTGATCCTGAACTCCTACATACATCAAACATAACCCAGAAACCGTGTTCACTTCCCGGACTCCGCCGAAAAGAGACCATCATGGCTACACACACGGTTGATGCGTTTTAATTCGTATCTGGTGTCAAGTTCTCTACAACCGGACATTAAAAATTCCCATCTACCTATAACCGCAGGCATGGCTTTCGAAAGATTATACCCTGCAGGGGTGTCCCAACTTAGCCCATGATAAGCTCTCGCGATCAACGAAGGAATAGACCTTCTCCCAGGAAGACCTGATCAGACTCGGAATCCTGGTTTACAAGATATTTCGACAATGGTAAAACAAGACCAGCAAAGCCTCCCACTGTGCCGACAAATCCCGATAGGAGCTGCACATATCTCGTTCTTAGGGCACACCAGATTATCCAAACTTCTGGTAGGCCAGCCCAGAGTTGCCCCTGGTGGCCACCGGCGGTTGACAGGTTGGACCAACACTCACGACAAGCACTGGCCCGGGGTGGGGGGGTAAAATAAAGATGATCCTTGAGTCTGCAGAACCCAAGGGAAAAAGGCTTAGGTAGGCAAATGGTAAAACCAAGGTTGGGCCTTGCTGGAGGAGTTTTATTCAAAGCGAACTGTCAAGGGGGTCCCATAAATCACCCAACCGCGTAAGGAATGCAAAATCCGGGAACATAACACCGGTATGACGGAAACTAGGGGCGGCAAGAGTGGAACAAAACACCAGGCATAAGGCCGAGTCTTCCACCCTTTACCAAATATATAGATGCATTAATAATATAAGAGATATTGTGATATCCCAATCATAATCCTGTCCATCATGAAGCAATCTTCAACTTCACCTGCAACTAACAATGCTATGAGGGGCTGAGCAAAGCGGTAACATAGCCAAGCAACGGTTTGCTAGGAGGGGTGAAAATGTTAGAGGCTGACATGACAATATGGGAGGCATGGTAAACAAGTGATAGGCAGCGCAGCATGGCGATAGAACGAAGCAACTAGCAAGCAAAGATAGAAGTGATATCGAGGGTAAAGGTCATCTTGCCTGAAATCCTGATAGGAAGAAGAACGAGTCCATGAAGAAGACAAACGAACGTAGTCGAACGAATCCTCACAACTCCGGAACAAAACCGAAGCTAACGAGAGAAGCAAACCGGAAAGAAGCAAGCAACATGGTAAACACACAAGCATAAACATGTCATGATGCACAAACAAGTATGATGCATGTCCGGTTTAAAGAGGCATGGCATGGCAAAGTGCAACAAACAATACTACAAGTTAAGTGGAGCTCAGTATGCAATGAGTTGCATATTGACGAAACACCACATTCAAATATTTAGTTCTCTCTCGGTTATGCTAACCAACAACATTAAATGTTTTTAAACATGGCAAGAGGTGAAACATAAGTAAACTAACTAGTTAGGCAAGTTTAAATGAGGCCGGAATAACAAACAACAATTCTGGAAAGTCCCCATGTCATTTAGTAGTTTAAAGCAAACACAATTTTAAGCATTTAAATGTTGTTATCATGATGCGGATGACATATACAAGTTTTATGCAAGTTTATGAAAATGTTAACATGAGCATGATACGAGGCATTTGGTCACCATGGCGGAACGAAAGGGGTGCCACGGCGGCGAAACAAAAATGGTGCCACGGCAACATATCCGAAAATGATGCCACGGCAACATATCCGAAAATGATGCCACGACAACATATCAGTTCCGATAGCTCATGGAGATACCGGTGCAAAAGGAGGCGCGCGGATGCGTGAGCGAGTCATGCAAGGATGATGGGGTGCTCCCGAAGTCCGGGTTCCCACGGGTCGACGACATGGCAAAAGAGGGGCATCACAAGGACGATTCGATCACGGTGCAAAACTCGAGCATCTCATTCAACACATGCATTCGGTCCACGGTGGTCGTTCTTGGCGGTTATACCTTTGAAGCGTGCGTTTCGGGGCGGTTCGAGTTTGATGCGGTGTAGATGGAAGTAGACGTTCTCGCAACGGTCGTCGTGGGAAGTAGTTGTTCACGTGGCGACGGTAGTGGTACATCTCGTAGTGGAAGTAGTTGTACTCGTGTCGTAGTGGAAGTAGACGTTCTCGCAACTGAAGTTGTACACGTCAGTGGTAGTCGAACTTGACGGTCTTGGCGACGGTAGTTGTACAACGTTTTTCATAGATGTTCAGGTCGACGGTAGTGGTACACGTGACGTCGGGGTACTTGTCGGTCCGGTCTTGGCGGTGTAGATGTACACATTGTCGGGGTACATGTCGCATCATCGGGTGTAGTTCTACATGAAGGTCTTGATGAATCCGAAGGGGACTTGGCGATCCAAAATTGCTCCTGTTCGGGTAGGCATCATGACAACAGCTTGAGGCTGAGGCCATGTATGGGGCGCGCTCGGGTCGATGGGGACGACGACAGAAGGCACGAAGCAGGGGGCAGCAGAGGGACTAGGCGCGGGGAGGACCGAAACCGAGGCGGGGGAGGTCTTGGCGCAGGACTCCGGCAATGCAGGGCACCGCGGCGGTCGCGGGGGCGCTGGATCCGGGCGGCGGCCGCGGCTCGGGAGCCTCTCCTGATCGGGACGAGGACGGAGAGGGCCGAGCGAGCGATGAGTTCGGGCGCTGCGGGTGGAGGGAGAGGCGGAGGCGAGGGGATCGGGCGATGCGGGTGCCTGGCGGTGCTGCGAGGAGGAACGAGGGGAGAGATGGGGAACGGGCAGGGGAGAGGGGATTGATCGGCTAGGGTTAGAGCTGGTTAGGTGGGCTGGGCCTTAGAGGCCTAGAGGGGGCGCGACTGGGCCTTGGGCCGGCTGGGTTAGAGCTGGGCCTAAGAGGCCGGCTAGGCACTCTTTTACTCTTTTATTAAGAGAGAACTGGAAGAAAGGAAAAGACATAAGAAAAGGTTTAGAGGAAGAATTTGGGCATGCGGGTAATTTTCCCGAGCTCACAAAAATGAGCTTGAACCAGGAAAATAGAAGTGGGCATGACCGAAAGTTTAAATTCAAACTCATTTGATTTAAATTCAAATGATTTGAATAGGAAGTGAGGTTTGGGAAGGTCCAAAAATGTTCGGATTTTTGGTGGAGCTCCGGAAAATGATGAAATAATTAATGGGCAAGGTTAGAGAGACCAAACTTGAAGCAGAAAAGGAACAAAATTATTTTGCAAGTGTGTTTTGGTGATTTCCAAAATAAAGAAATATTTAATATAGCTCCCTAATATTGGAGGATATGTTATAAAGAGAAGTCACCATGTGAGTTCCCTCGGTTTAAAAAGATCAAAAGATCTATGCAATTTGTTTAGTTGAGTTTTAAAAATTAAATGGCATGATGGCATGATGACATGATGCAATGCAAAAATAAAAGAGAAAGCACAAAAGACACATGGAAAAACTCGGAATAGCTGTAAGTCTTCTGAAGCATCGGTCTCGGGGCGTTACAACACTCCACCACTACGAGAGGATCTCGTCCCGAGATCTAGAATGGCATCGGAGGGAAGCGGAAGAGAAAGAGGTAAGACAAAGTTGCTTCTTTGACAAACGAGTGAAACCAACGAACCTTGAGAGGTTGAACAAATTGAAAGAAAGAATACAAAGGAGATGAACGAGATTGCAAACAATCCGTTAGAAAAGAGGAACAAGGAACATTACATGAACTTGAAGGGATGACACAACATTCCGGTTAAATGGATAAGCACGAAAAGAACATGATCCTCAATACGAGAAGATGGGTGAAGAGAGCAACATCAGAATGCCTCCGGAAGAAGAATAGAAGATAGATCATTGGAATAACATAATGGAGAAGAAAATGCCAACTTCTGCCACAAATGAGCTTGGAAAGCACCCTTTCAAGAAGGTTATGACAGAGTCGTTGGAAAATCAACAACGAAAAGCACAAGCTTGCTGTGGGCTTATGGCAAACATCTCAAAATGATGATGTGACAACCGGCCACTAACAGAAACAATTGATTGCTTGAGATCAACGAAGAGATGAAAACTGCTTTCGCCGAGAGGATAGGAGAAAACTTGGATCATTGGTAAGCACCACAATACAACATTCCTTAGGGAAGGCTTTAGGTGAAATATGACACAAGATAACTCCAACGAAGAGATATGGATTTAAAATACCTCATTCTTGACAACATGTGAATCATGAAACATGAAGGAAATTGTCAAGAGTGACATAACACCACCTCAAAAGATAAGGTAGGAAGAATTGCACTTCAAAATGCAAGATGAAGAATGCGTGAACTCCTCTGAAAAGAATCTCGATGAACACTTCGAGAAGGAATTAAATCCTTGATGAGCCATCATGTAGAGCCTCCAAGAAAAACCCTGTAATAAAAGGATGATAGAAAGAAAGAGAAGTTAAAAACACAAGGTGAAGCCTTGCGATGATTTAGATGGAGCTCCGCGACGATATAACCGAGAGAACTTGGAACTCCAGAAAGAAAAGATGAAGCACTAGAGCCGAGAATTACTTTATCAGGAACAATCTCCGAAAGAAAAGAATTGAATCACCTCGAGGAAATAAGAATAAGATTTATCGTATGCTTATCCTTCATCAAATTAAATTGATGACAAGCAATGGATTTGGCATACTACTTATTCTCGTAGAAAGGATTAAGAGAGATATAGCGCCAACTTGAGGAAGGTCTTCAACAACCACCGGTAGAACTGAAACAACAAAAGAACGAATGAATTGATACGCTAACGAAGGAAGATAAATCTTGAACGAACCACCGTAATAATTGAAAATGAAAGTAGAAAAGGCACAAATCACCGGGAAGAATTTGTAAAATGAATGAAGATACTTGACAAAATTTAGATATAAGAGAACAAAGAGATCGTGAACTGATTAGAGGATATTTGAACGATGCACCGGAAGAATTCAAGAACGAGAGTTGAAAGCTGAGAATGAATAATTCTGAGATGATTGGCTCCGGAGAATGAAACTGAAGAGACTCTTGAATTGCTCTGGATGGGTGAAAAGAATTCTCACAATCAAAAACAATTATGAGGATGGCATGAAGCTAGAACCACGAATCTTTGGAAGAAAGGGTAAGGATTTATAGGAACTCTTCTTCGGTCTTCAAAATTCGAGAATGACAACGAGAAACATCACCATGAATTGTTGAGATACTCCGGGATGAAAATTAGAAAGGTTGAACCAACGATGAAAAGAATTTGAAAGATCTTGGAGAAGGACATATGACTGATGATAATTCATTCTTACGTCAAACTTGGAAATGAATTTGAGAATCGCTCCTGATAACTAGAAGAGTCAGGTAAGATCCTGGGAAAAGACCTGTGGGTTAGGGCCCACTAAAAGGATACACCGTTGAAAGATTGATTGAAATAGATATTGCACCAGTAGAATTAAATGACTTGAATGAGATAATAATCTCCAAATAGCTTGAACTGATTGAGAATGGAAACAGAATCTTCCGAGATATCTTGAGCACTCCGAATAAGAATAGAGAGAGGTGAACAATTATGAGAGGCACCGGCATGGGATAGCATTTGAACGAGGATAAGGATATGATCAACACCGAAAGCTTGAGGTAAATCCACCGAAGAAGAAAAGAGACGAAGAATAATAAACTTGAAGCTCGTGAGCATCTTCATGAGGGATCACCGGATCAGAACATTGATTGAAAAGGTTGAAGTGACTTCACATGAATAAATGGATACATGATTAAGATATATGAGTCCTTGAAGAAAATAAAGGGTGGGAGGGCGGGAAAACAAAGGCAACTTGGAATGGATGAAACAAACACCGTTGAGAAAACTTACAATTGATCTTGCGGATGGGGAGAATGATGGGATCATCTCGAAGAGAAACACACCGGTAGGAAAAGAATTAACATGACAACATCAATGATTAAGAAGGATTAGCATTCATATAGAAATATGAGAACACCATTTAGGAAAGGTATGGATTCAACATTTGATTGCGAAGCAACTCGAATACCACAAATGAAACAAAACAAAGGATTTGGCTTGCAGAATAAGCCGGAACAAACATATGATAGAGATTCTGTCCGAAGTTTTTGTGGTGGGGCCCACACGATCTCTCGTGTACAACACCATCATGTACAAGGCAGTGCACATGACATACGAAGTGTCCCCGAACCAGCATAGCCAAGGGTTCTTTAAGACACAACGAGACCACTGTAAAAACGACCGTGGAAAGGCGGACCACTAGACGTCAAACCCCAATCTCATATCATGCATCTGTCGAAAAGATATTGTAGGAGCTACTTGAATTCCCACCTATAAAACTCTCGAAACTTTCTGGTTATGCAATCAGGTGTTGGGGATACAGGGGAAGCAATATATATCTCACCCAAAACTAACAATTCCTACATCCAAGCTGTATCCATCCGTCAACACATAACCAAGAAACCTTCGGAAATCGTGTACCTCAACTTTCGAAAAGCATCCGTTATATGAGTTATGGCAATACTCTCGAGCTCGCCCCAGTACTGGGTTATCGAGGTTATCTCACCAACAACTGCATAAAAGAGATTTTCGATGTCGGCAAAACTCAGGTATTCCAGAACTGCAACGATAAAATTATGACGACAACACCTCGGAGCTCAACTCCCCGGGTCAAAGCCACATAATAGACAGGAGGCACCAAGAACAATGTTCTTGTCACAAAACCATCGAAACGATTCCAAGATACCCGCGTGATCCTAAAAAAAATTTAGTGAAATTTGAGGAGAGGAAAGTCAAAACATCTACGTCAGGAGACCTCACCAGAGCGACGAAGGGACTGAGGAGTAAAAAGAATCCTACTCTCCGATATATATAATCCTAAGACTCAAAACATTTTTTTTCTAGACTCAACAACGCCAGCAAACAATCAAGCAGGGGGCTCCTAAGTCGGGGATGGCTCTGATTACCAACTTGCAACACCCACGATGCGGCTATATCTCCCACGTGTCGAAGCACGACTTAGAGGCATAACCGCATTGTGGTTTTGTCGCAAGAAGGGTCATCTTCACACAATCCCATGTAATGAACAAGACTGGGATAAAGAGTTGGCTTACAGTCGCCACTTCACACAATGAACATTTAATTCATACATCATTTAGAGTACACACATAGTCCGACTACGGACGAAGCCAAAAGAAAAGAAGATAACCCAACTGCTAGATCCCTGATCGTCCCAACTGGGCTCCACTACCGATCAACATGAAATGAAACATAGCAACGACCAAGGTCTTCGTTGAGCTCCCATCTGAGCTCTGTTGCATCACCTGCACTGGTATCGTCGGCACCTGCAACTGTTGTGATAGTATCTGGTGAGTCACGAGGACTCAGCAATCTCAAAACCCGCGAGATCAAGACTATTTAAGCTTATGGGTAGGAAGTGGTAAAGAGGTGGAGTAGCAGCAGCGACTAAGCATGTATGGTGGCTGACATATGCAAACAAGAGCGAGAAGAGAGCAAATGGAACGGTCGTGAAGCTAGCAATGATCAAGAAGTGATCCTGAACTCCTACTTACGTCAAACATAACCCAGAAACCGTGTTCACTTCCCGGCCTCCGCCGAAAAGAAACCATCACGGCTACACACACGGTTGATGCATTTTAATTCGTATCTGGTGTCATGTTCTCTACAACCGGACATTAACAAATTCCCATCTTCCTATAACTGCAGGCACGGCTTTCAAAAGATTATACCCTGCAGGGGTGTCCCAACTTAGCTCATGATAAGCTCTCGCGATCAACGAAGGAATAGACCTTCTCCCAGGAAGACCCGATCAGACTCAGAATCCCGGTTTACAAGACATTTCGACAATGGTAAAACAAGACCAGCAAAGCCTCCCGCTGTGCCGACAAATCCCAATAGGAGCTGCACATATCTCGTTCTCAGGGCACACCGGATTTTCCAAACTTCCGGTAGGCCAGCCCAGAGTTGCCCCTGGTGGCCACCGGCGGTTGACAGGTTGGACCAACACTCACGACGAGCACTGGCCCGGGGGGGGGGGTAAAATAAAGATGACCCTTGAGTTTGCAGAACCCAAGGGAAAAAGGCTTAGGTAGGCAAATGGTAAAACCAAGGTTGGGCCTTGCTGGAGGAGTTTTATTCAAAGCGAACTGTCAAGGGGTTCCCATAAATCACCCAACCGCGTAAGGAACGCAAAATCCGGGAACATAACACCGGTATGACGGAAACTAGGGGCGGCAAGAGTGGAACAAAACACCAGGCATAAGGCCGAGTCTTCCACCCTTTACCAAATATATAGATGCATTAATAATATAAGAGATATTGTGATATCCCAATCATAATCCTGTCCATCATGAAGCAATCTTCAACTTCACCTGCAACTAACAATGCTATAAGAGGGGCTGAGCAAAGCGGTAACATAGCCAAGCAACGGTTTGCTAGGAGGGGTGAAAATGTTAGAGGCTGACATGACAGTATGGGAGGCATGGTAAACAAGTGATAGGCAACGCAGCATGGTGATAGAACGAAGCAACTAGCAAGCAAAGATAGAAGTGATATAGAGGGTAAAGGTCATCTTGCCTGAAATCCCGATAGGAAGAAGAACGAGTCCATGAAGAAGACAAACGAACGTAGTCTAACGAATCCTCACAACTCCGGAATGAAACCGAAGCTAACGAGAGAAGCAAACCGGAAAGAAGCAAGCAACATGGTAAACACACAAGCATAAACATGTCATGATGCATAAACAAGTATGATGCATGTCCGGTTTAAAGAGGCATGGCATGGCAAAGTGCAACAAACAATACTACAAGTTAAGTGGAGCTCAGTATGCAACGAGTTGCATATTGACGAAACACCACATTCAAATATTTAGTTCTCTCTCGGTTATGCTAACCAACAATATTAAATGTTGTTAAACATGGAAAGAGGTGAAACATAAGTAAACTAACTAGTTAGGCAAGTTTAAATGAGGCCGGAACAACAAACAACAATTCCGGGAAGTCCCCATGTCATTTAGTAGTTTAAAGCAAACACAATTTTAAGCATTTAAATGTTGTTATCATGATGCGGATGACATATACAAGTTTTATGCAAGTTTATGAAAACGTTAACATGAGCTTGATACGAGGCATTTGGTCACCATGGCGGAACGAAAGGGGTGCCACGGCGGCGAAACAAAAATGGTGCCACGGCAACATATCCGAAAAGATGCCACGGCAACATATCCGAAAATGATGCCATGACAACATATCAGTTTCGGTAGCTCATGGAGATACCGGTGCAAAAGGAGGCGCGCGGATGCGTGAGCGAGTCATGCAAGGATGGTGGGGTGCTCCCGAAGTCCGGGTTCCCACGGGTCGACGGCATGGCAAAAGAGGGGCATCGCAAGGACGATTCGATCATGGTGCAAAACTCGAGCATCTCATTCAACACATGCATTCGGTCCACGGCGGTCGTTCTCGGTGGTTATACCTTTGAAGCGTGCGTTTCGGGGCGGTTCGAATTCGATGCGGTGTAGATGGAAGTAGACGTTCTCGCAACGGTCGTCGTGGGAAGTAGTTGTTCACGTGGCGACGGTAGTGGTACATCTCGTAGTGGAAGTAGTTGTACTCGTGTCGTAGTGGAAGTAGACGTTCTCGCAACTGAAGTTGTACACGTCGGTGGTAGTCGAACTTGACGGTCTTGGGGATGGTAGTTGTACAACGTTTTTCGTAGATGTTCAGGTCGACGGTAGTGGTACATGCGACGTCAGGGTATTTGTCGGTCCGGTCTTGGCGGTGTAGATGTACACATTGTCGGGGTACTTGTCGCATCATTGGGTGTAGTTCTACATGAAGGTCTTGATGAATCCGAAGGGGACTTGGCGATCCAAAATTGCTCCTGTTCGGGTAGGCATCGTGACAACAGCTCGAGGCTGAGGCCACATATGGGGCGCGCTCGGGTCGATGGGGACGACGACAGAAGGCACAAAGCAGGGGGCAGCAGAGGGACTAGGCGCGGGGAGGACCGAAACCGAGGCGGGGGGGGGTCTTGGCGCAGGACTCCGGCGACGCAGGGCACCACGGCGGTCGCGGGGGCGCTGGATCCGGGCGGCGGCCGCGGCTCGGGAGCCTCTCCCGATCGGGACGAGGACGGAGAGGGCCGAGCGAGCGATGGGTTCGGGCGCTGCGGGTGGAGGGAGAGGCGGAGGCGAGGGGATCGGGCGATGCGGGTGCCTGGCGGCGCTGCGAGGAGGAACGAGGGGAGAGATGGGGATCGGGCAGGGGAGAGGGGATTGATCGGCTAGTGTTAGAGCTGGTTAGGTGGGCTGGGCCTTAGAGGCCTAGAGGGGGCGCGACTGGGCCTTGGGCCGGCTGGGTTAGAGCTGGGCCTAAGAGGCCGGCTAGGCACTCTTCTACTCTTTTATTAAGAGAGAACTGGAAGAAAGGAAAAGAGAGAAGAAAAGGTTTAGAGGAAGAATTTGGGCATGCGGGTAATTTTCCCGAGCTCACAAAAATGAGCTTGAACCAGGAAAATAGAAGTGGGCATGACCGAAAGTTTAAATTCAAACTCATTTGATTTAAATTCAAATGATTTGAATAGGAAGTGAGGTTTGGGAAGGTCCAAAAATGTTCGGATTTTTGGTGGAGCTCCGGGAAATGATGAAATAATTAATGGGCAAGGTTAGAGAGACCAAACTTGAAGCAGAAAAGGAACAAAATTATTTTGCAAGTGTGTTTTGGTGATTTCCGAAATAAAGAAATATTTAATATAGCTCCCTAATATTGGAGGATATGTTATAAAGAGAAGTCACCATGTGAGTTCCCTCGGTTTAAATAGATCAAAAGATCTATGCAATTTATTTAGTTGAGTTTTAAAAATTAAATGGCATGATGGCATGATGACATGATGCAATGCAAAAATAAAAGAGAAAGCACAAAAGACACATGGCAAAACTCGGAATAGCTGTAAGTCTTCTGAAGCATCGGTCTCGGGGCGTTACACTGGTTGAACAGGACCCTGTGGAGGCTAGATGAACAGGACCCCGTGGAGGGCTGGTTGAACAGTAGCTAGTAGAGGCTGGATGAACAGGACCCCGTGGGTGAACAGTAGCTGGTGGTGGCAGGAGGAAGTCGATGGTGGATAAACTGTAGTAGGTGGAGGCTGGAGGAAGTTGACGGTGGATGGACAGTAGCCCATGGAGTCCCATTTTGCGGCACACCACACCCCTCCCGATGAACAGGACCCCGTTTCGACCGTAGGCGCTCCAACACAAGTCTGTTTCCTCTGTTTTGTGGTACGCCACACCCCTCCCGATCAACAACACCCCATTTTGACCATAGGCACTCGAAAAGATGTCCATTTCCTCTGTTTTGCGATACGCCAGATCCTTCCTGATGAACAAGACCCTGTTTCGATCATATGCGATCGAACGGAAAGGTTGTTTCCTCCGTTTTGTGGTAAGCCACACCTCGTTTCGGTTGTTCAGTCCAAGCCGGTTAGCTCCCGATGAACATGACACCGTTGCTGCCGTCCACTACATCTCCATGTACACGAGCCATGGCCATACATATGCATGAGTAGGTGTTTGAGACCCCGTCCGTACGTACGTATGTGGCCATATTTTTTGCGATCAGGTTGTACATACATGTACATAGTTTCGAAGGGACTACCTGAACTGCTACGTCGGGGGCTCTACTACTACATGTGCTGCTTCTTGCTCGGCTACGGTTCATCGTTGTAGAGACACCGTGACTAGTATGTACGTACACGTTCGCGACCAGACAGATAATGCTACGTACGCTTCGACCGGGTGGGTCCTAACTGTCAAGAAGGATAAGGACAAACTTCCTTGCGTACGAAGATATAGCTGGTGGGTGCCGCCTATCAAGGGAAGGAATCATTTTTATTTTGTGAGTAATAAGGAAGCACTTCCTTGTGTTCAAAGATGTAGCTGGTGGGTCCAGCTGTCAGCCTCACAGCCTAAAATCCTCTTCCGATGGCTATCATTCGTTGACCACATTGACCACACCATGCCGAGAGCACCAAGGTGGTGGACGACGGCGAGGCCTAGGAAGGGAACGACATGGAGCCGGGGAAGATGCGGTAGTGGATGCCCACGCGGAGGGTAGTACAAGGGTTTACTGCTTCGGCTGCGGTGTGAGGCTGCCGTCGCCGGAGAATAATAGGAGTTGTGGGTGGGTAGAGGGATGGCATGGCCAGCGGTGGCAGCACAGCCGGCCACGGGAGGCAATAACAGGCGGTCTAGCCGGCACTGGTTTTGGCGGCTGGAGCAAGAAGATCAGACATTGAAGAAGCAGTGTGGCCATTGGATGTTAATCCAACGGTCACTACTGCTAGAATCGTTTGTTGACTAGGTTAACAAAGCCCTGCGTACGTGTCAACTTAGTAGGCCACAAGTCAGCCTCCGAATCAGGTGGGTCCGAGCTAGCAGGAGGGGAATCATTTTTCTTGCGTGTAATAAGGAGGAACTTCCTTTAGTGCGAAGATGTAGCTTGTGGGTCCCAGCTGTCATGGGGGGGGGACTTTTTTCGCGTAATAAGAATGAACATCCTTGCATGTGAAAATTGTAGGTGGTGGGTCCAACATGTCAGGGGGAGCAATCATTTATTCCCGCATAATAAGGAGGCACTAGCTTGTGTGCGAAGATATAGCTGGTGGTTCCCAATTATCGGACTCTCGACATACTCCATGTTATCTCTCGTTGTTGACCACGCATCACCGAGCGGTCCATGGCAGTGGATGATGACAAGGCCTAAGATGGGAATGATCTAGAGTCGTGAAACAAGGGGCACTAGAGTCCCTAGTGTAGGGAGTACGAGGGACTGGTTCGGCTTCCAGGTGAGGCTGCTTCACCGGAGAATAACGAAAGGTGTGGGAGAGTACATGTATGACCTGGCCACCATTGGGAGTAGGGTGGGGTGGTGAGGCCTGCACGACAGCACAGCCAGCCATGGGAGGCAGATGCGGGCGCTCCAGCCGGTGATGGTTTTGGCGGGTGGAGAAAGAGCAACTAGACCAGAGACTGAAGAAGCAGGATCGCCGTTGGATGTCAACCGAATGACTACATATGTCAGAATAATTTGTTGACTTTTTGTTTTAGACCATAAAATTGTTTTGTTCACCAAATGGACAACACCATGCGCAAGCTTCGTCTAGTGGCCCAGCAAAGTTAGCTTCAAAATTTGTGGCAAAATGCAGCCCATTTATTTAGGTTTTACAACCCATTTCATTTTGTTTGCCAATACATCTCTTTCTTGGGCTTTGACTCAGAAAATAATCTAATTCCTAGGCTGGGTAAAAATAATAATGCCGATTTACTATTTATGATAATTTACAGTGCATTTGATTATTTATTCTAATACACCTATTTACTGGGCTGGGTGAAAAATAATATTGCGTACATGCAACCCATTTATCATATCTGATAATTTACAAGCCGTTTGATTTTAGTAGAAATGGACCCATTTTCTGGGATGGGTGAAAAAACAATGATGGTCTAGACTAAGCATTTTGTATAAAAAATAATAGTGAGATAGGAATATTATAAAAAAATTAAGTTGGGCTTGGTAATCTTATTATATAAAAAATGAACTGAGCTATGCATTTTATTAAAAGAAACATAGGCTAGCCTGCGCTTATTTTAGGATCTTGTGTACAACTATCGGCCCAGTTGCATTTCTGATGTTCAATGAAAAATCCCTGTGTAGTACAATACAACTTTACATGGCTACTCAGCCCACATTCAACGACGCTTGAAAAGGCCCAAACAAGGCTTCTGTACAACTTTTTGAAGTCGCTGAGCTCAACTAACAACTTAAGAAAAAAGTTAGAGTACAGTGGAACCTAATTGAAAGCTGTCACGAGCGAAGAAATAATTCAATGGTCCCACTTGTGTGTGTGTGTGTGTGTGTGTGAGAGAGAGAGAGAGAGAGAGAGAGACCCATCGGTCGATGCTCGTAAATACATCTTTCAGCCATATGCATTGTTGATGCTCAGCAAAAACGTATATAGTTGACACAATCATATAGAACATCATAGCACACTGAACTTGCATACAAAAATTTCATGCAGGCAGCACAATCAGGGTGGAAGTAGTGGATCCTACGGGTAGGGCAATGTTGAAACCAACAAACTCATACATAACCGTTCATCGTCCTTATCAATGACAGGGAAATATCTTGAATGATGTGCAAAGAAAATAGACAGACAACACAATAAGTTCTGCTAGCACATTAAGTTGATGTACACCCCTTTCTAAAAAATGTTCAGGTACAAAAATAGAACAGGTCACAATCAAATGTACTAGCACATCAGTGCTTCACACCGATAGCTCGAATTTAACTAGTAACTGAGAAGATTCAGTTGTTACCTCAAATTGGAGCACATCTAGGCAGCCAGCCCTGCCTCTTCTCCCAAAGAAGCAGTGGCCTCCGCCGCATGATGGAGTAGGCCCTGTGCCATTCATCGTTCCGAGCAACACGGGAAAGTCTAACGTTGACTCCTGTAATGGATGTCGTCGATGGACCCTGGCACTAGCAGTAGCGGCAGGACTTCGATTGATGGATTGACCACTTCTTCGACATGCACGAACACTCGATACAGGTACATCCCTAACGTGGTCTGTGACGGCCTTGGTGGAAACGAATAGTACAACCCCGGTTCCTGCACCGGTATCTCAACAGCAATCACCTTCGGTATGGTGGACGACTTCTTCATCCATGCCATAACCGTCAGAGCCCAGCTGTCTGGAGGAACAAACATACTTATGAGCGCACCTCCTAGGTCGTTGATAAGCTCATTCATGGACTCGTTGTTCCAAGCAAGTAGAGGCATGCCATGGAAGGTAAGCTTTGTTAAAAACTTAAGCTCAGAAGGCACCGAGCCCCATCCTGGGTGCCACAGATCAAAGCTAACCAGCACGCCATCACAGAACAAATGTCGGGAAGATTCGAACACATGACTACAGTAGAAAGTTGTCCAGAACCTGACGGAGAAATCAGCTGGTGGCAGACAGACTTCGACGATCAAGTCACTTATTTGGATGCCATGCGCAATGCCAAGAGCTTTGACAAGGTAGTCCAGTAAGACACGAGGCCGGTCGCCATTGATGGTTACCATCAGCACTTTGCCAGCAAACTGGTCATCAAGTGCCGCCATGCCACTGTTGAGCGACAGCACACAACACCCAAAGATAGGACGGACCTCAGGATCTCCCGCTCGGAGATCCACGTTGACCGGCAACATGATATCTAGTGCGCTTGAGTACTGGAGGGGGATTTGGGGGAATTGGAGTAGGAATTGAGATTCTAGAGGTGGGGGAGGGGCGGGAGATCGGGGATGAAAAGGTAGCATGAATTTTGAACACACGCCAATTTGCTCTCGGCGTGCAAGCGCACGAAAACACAGGTGGCACCTACATGTCGGCCTAAGAGTCCTTTTCTTTCTTTTATTGAGCGCCCGACCTAAGAGTCATAATTGACCTTCTTGGCATTGCATTACTAGTCGGCCCATATTCAATGTCACCTCACTGGCCCAAACAAGTGTACATCATCGAAAAGACACTAAGATCAAATTATATAACTTGCAAAAAAGAGATATACTCTAAACACTGGAGATTGGTGATGCCCTCATTTAGCGCACCAGCAGTTCGAGACAATAAACAATTCGAAACAATGATATATACAACATTCAAACATGGACTAGTGACTACTACTGACATAAACAACAAGACATGATAGTTCATAAGAAGTCTTGCTACACCACCAAAATGCACCCATCTGTAGTGCTCAAACACTCGTGATCCAGACGAGAATGACATTCTAAATAGAGGAAACTATTACATAGTAAGAGTGACATAGACAAGGATGACCAAATGACAAGGAGTATGCATACAAAAGAGAGAACTAACCGTCCAGAACAAGCAGCAAAGACAACAAGTCATTCGAAGAGGGATGGTCCAACACCATCATAATTTGCAGCCCCGCTTCAGCCACCAGTGATTCAGAGACACCAAAACTCCACCCTTTCGATGAAACAACCCAATTACCTATCAACCTGAAGGCTTGAACCACATCACTACCTGTTGGACTTGAGACATCCAAGGATCAATGTTAATCCAAATGCCTTTGTCATTCTCACCTTCTTTTCGCTGCAGGCTGTATCGTTGACAATCAGGGGAGTCTGCTCCCGAAGACCTAGGGCTCGCTGTGTAGACACAGTTTTCCCTAGCAAACAGAGCCTCTCTGCCATCAAGGTCCTTGCCGATGGTGATCTCCTAGTTAATCAGATAATTGAGTCCGAGAAACACAGAGTGTGAACCAAGGCTGTTTACCCACCTCCAATTCAAAAATCCTGAAGGCCCCAACAAGCGGGTATCCTGCTCATAGACGTAACAACCACTGTCCGGATACTCACATATTTCATGGTGCTCGTACACAGTGGGTTTTTTGCAGTATAACTCTTCGGCTCATGTGTGCGAATGATCATCAGTCTTTTGCCATCGTCTGATCGAGCAAGGAACTAGTTGTGCTTCCCTGTTTTTGGCAAAGGTGGTGTGACTACAAAGGGTAGTAACTGTAGGGACACTGGTTCATATCAAAAAGGACAAGCATTGTTAATGTAAGATCAGCATTGTTCAGAGTATGAGTAGGATAATGCAAGAAACAACATTGATTTGTCCCTGTTGGAACTGAGGGTAAAATACAGGGAAATGTATACTGGGTTCGAAAATATAGAAGTGCCATGTATGGTTATACTCATGTTACCTCACAATCGATTCTTCACAGGAAACTACCATGTCATGCATATTATGTAATCATGTTCTGTCCTCACAAACAAATTCTTCAAGGAAACTAACAGACCATGCATTGTTATATACTCATGATCTGTGGGCAAAATTCTTGTGAGGATATTATTCTAGCCATTGATTGCTGAAGGGCGAATATAGGTATGTACACATGGTAAGCATTACAAGATTTCCCTACTTCCAAATATAGAGTTCTCCATATGCACATTTACTTCCTTAATGTATGGTTAGATGAAACCGACAGTGTGATACATCTTTCTACATCATAAAAATGTGGAAACAAACATGGCTATTGATAAACACTCATATTTAGCAATATATAGATTACTATAAAGTAAGGAGAATATCCATATCTTCCTAACCATTTGATTATTCAAGGGTACAAATTGGCTGTAATGACATGGTCACAATCACATGAATTAACTCATTCCAAATATAGCTAATTTACGATGTCTATAATACATTGCCATAGTTCTACTCAAATTGTGCTCAAACAGTGATATGCCAATCATCACAAAAAGGTTCAAACAGTGTCGTGCCGTTATCATTAACATTAGACGAAAACAACTTACACACACCGTCCCAGCAATACGTGGTGCCATCTGCTTTGTCGATCGCGTAGATGATGCCATTGTGTTCAATAGCATCACAGAAGTGTGTATCAGCTTTGACAATCCACTGCGAGCTGAGTTGTCTCCAGCTAAAGAAGGCACTGGCGGAAAGATAGGCAAGTCCACGGTCGAACAAGGCAATTAGCTTGAAGTCTGCATAATCCGCATGTCGTGTGGGCACTTGGCAGATTACAATCTTCTGCAAAACAAGGTCCGTCCAAATGATGTGGTAATCTAGATGACTTGGACTACGACGGTAAAACTCTATATAATCCAACAGAGGAAGGATAATCTCATGGGAGGTCTGGAAGTTCACGAGCACCAACTTTCTCCTGTCTTCTCTGATGGTAGCCTTCCAGTGGGAGTTCATGCCGACCCAGTACATACCTGTCAAGAAGTTTCGGACGATGGTGATCAGATCGAAGTCAAGGGAAATGATGTATAGTGACCCACTACATACCTGCAAAGAAGTTTTGGCTAATGGAGGTCGGATTGAAGTCGAGGGGCATCATGTACGCCTCCGTATCGTGGTGAGTAAATCTTGCAAGACTAGATAGAAGCAAGCAAGGTGTCTTGAAAAGCTTAGGCCTTGCCTCGATGATGGCTATGTGCATGTGCCTCGAGCATGTAGCCAGCCGCACGACGCTCAACATATCCATACATGAACAACAAAGGTCGAGGGTGTCATTGGGGAGATTGCTCCAGTCGCGACTCATATGGATGTTGTGCAGTTCGCGTTCGGCCATGGTGGAGTTTGGAAGGTGGGGTTTTGGGGGGGCTTGATTTACGGGGGAGAAGGCTCTCGGTGCTGGAGCGGATAGAGAGGGAATAGTGGTACTATAGGGGAGGCGAGCGAGGCGAGGGTACGTGGGCACAAAGTCAGATGATGAAGAGTGACCTTAGGATCTCCGGTGAGACAGAGATGGAGATGGATTAGTGCTAGACGGGGAGAGGGAGACGAGGCGAGGCATGCTATACAGTGGCGGTGATAGTTACTGCACAGTGCACAAGGTGAGGCTGACTTTGGTAACCCGAACACGCCGCCTGGACTAGTGTTACCTCGGGCGCAGGGTCTTATCACTTCACCGTGAGGACCGGATGAATACTATTTTTGCCATCAAGTGTACCACAGTTTTACTACTACTAGTAGTAACATACGAAGTAGGACTGTATAGCGGAAATAGGTCTCACGTGCTAGCATGCCTCTAGGTTCACTTCATCCTCCAGGTAGCATCCATACTGCAAGAAGAACCAAATTCTCGTGCGTGCGGAAGCGTGAAGAAGGGCTTTATCTTTTTTAGGATAACCGCATATATTCCTTAACCAGAAAAGGTTGTGTCTCACAGGCACGCTCCAAAACCAATCCGAACCAGCTACAACATATTTTTTGTGTGCAAAGAGATGGATACGTTTTATATCTGTTCGTCCACCCAAGTGGGTTTTGCATAGATCCCACCTGTCAAGAGGGGTGCAAAAATAAAAAGTAATCATAAAATGTTTCACCACGGTGATTCAAAAGAGTGACCTCAACTAACCAGTGGCGCGTGTAGCGATAGAAGGATAGGCACGTACACGGACACAGACCACTCCTCAATACGCTACCCACATAGCCTTTTCGTTTTGCAGGTTGGTCTACCTAGACGTCTAATCAACTGCCTGCATGCCACTTCTCCCATTTACTTCTCCATCGGGAACCGATTTTCCTCGGCTTCTTCACCTCTCCTTTATTTGCATTCAAACCCCACCAGACTGGATTCACATCCTCCTTGAGTAATTCCCAAGCTCCTTTAAATAATCATCTTCTTCACTTAGAATTTCCATCTTAATCCTAATTCTGCATACCATAGCCCTCCGGTCCAGCGGTTCCAAATAGCGAAAGAGATCCCTATGCAGGTTTTTAGCGTCAAACATGTCCTCGTAGAAGGCTCATTGAGCATAGTTGCCACCATCACCGACCACCCAAGGGTTGTTTGGGAGTGAATCAACAATGTATCCAACTCCCTCCAAAAGGTGGAGATGAAGGTCGCCGGTCTCGACGCAGAGTACATGGAGTGTGCCACTAGGAAGATCCAACACGCCGTCGGCCTTCAGCTAAGCCTCAAAGATGAAGTTTTGGTGTATCACATCATACACCCACCCTCCATACTAGGTGAGCTCCACACTTCATGTCTCGGGAGGACATATACTTCTGTGAGGCAGCCATTGAAGGGGAGAAAGAGAAGCTGGCACCGTACAACCTTGACTTGAAAAACATCGCTGACCTACAAACAAGAATTCCTGTAGAGGATTGTGATTGAAAAAACACCATCCCTGTTTGACGCAAATTATGTGCTCGGTGTTGGAAATATGCCCTAGAGGCAATAATAAAAGCATTATTATTATATTTCCTTGTTCATGATAATTGTCTTTATTCATGCTATAATTGTGTTATCCGGAAATCGTAATACATGTGTGAATAACAGACACCGACATGTCCCTAGTGAGCCTCTAGTTGACTAGCTCGTTGATCAACAGATAGTCATGGTTTCCTGACTATGGACATTGGATGTCATTGATAACGAGATCACATCATTGGGAGAATGATGTGATGGACAAGACCCAATCCTAAACATAGAACAAGATCGTATAGTTCGTTTGCTAGAGTTTTCCAATGTCAAGTATCTTTTCCTTAGACCATGAGATCGTGTAACTCCCAGATACCGTAGGAGTGCTTTGGGTATGCCAAACGTCACAATGTAACTGGGTGACTATAAAGGTAGACTACGGGTATCTCCGAAAGTGTCTGTTGGGTGACATGGATCAAGACTGGGATTTGTCACTCCGTATGACGGAGAGGTATCACTGGGCCCACTCGGTAATGCATCATCATAATGATCTCAGAGTGACCAAGTGTCTGGTCACGGGATCATGCATTAAGGTACGAGTAAAGTGACTTGCCGGTAACGAGATTGAACGAGGTATTGGGATACCGACGATCGAATCTCGGGCAAGTAACATATCGATAGACAAAGGGAATAGCGTACGAGATTGATTAAATCCTCGACATCGTGGTTCATCCGATGAGATCATCGTGGAGCATGTGGGAGCCAACATGGGTATCCAGATCCCGCTGTTGGTTATTGACCGGAGAGTCGTCTCGGTCATGTCTGCTTGTCTCCCGAACCCGTAGGGTGTACACACTTAAGGTTCGGTGACGCTAGGGTTATGAAGATATGTATATGCAGAAACCCGAATGTTGTTCGGAGTCCCGGATGAGATCCCGGACGTCACGAGGAGTTCCGGAATGGTCCGGAGGTAAAGAATTATATATAGGAAGTGCTATTTCGGGCATCGGGACAAGTTTCGGGGTTATCGGTATTGTACCGGGACCACCTGAAGGGTCTCGGGGGTCCACCGGGTGGGGCCACCTGTCCCGGGGGGCCACATGGGCTGTAGGGGGTGCGCCTTGGCCTAGATGGGCCAAGGGCACCAGCCCCTATAGGCCCATGCGCCTAGGGTTTCCACCATGGAAGAGTCCATGTGGTGGAAGGCACCCCTAGGTGCCTTTGGGGGGAGGGAAACCTCCCCTTGGCCGCCGCCCCCCTTAGTAGATGCCATCTACTAGGGCCGGCGCCCCCCCTGGCACCCATATATATAGTGGGGGGAGAGGAGGGATTTTACACCAGCCCCTGGCGCCTCCACCTCCCCCCGTTACGTCTCTCCCTCGTAGTCTCGGCAAAGCCCTGCTGCTGTGACACCCTGCGTCCACCACCACGCCGTCGTGCTGCTGGATCTTCATCAACCTCTCCTTCCCCCTTGCTGGATCAATAAGGAGGAGACGTCTCCCGTCGCGTACGTGTGTTGAACGCGGAGGTGCCGTCCGTTCGGCGCTGGTCATCGGTGATTTGGATCACGTCGAGTACGACTACATCATCACCGTTCTTTTGAACGCTTCCGCTCGCGATAGACAAAGGTATGTAGATGCATCCAATGACTCGTTGCTAGATGAACTCCTAGATGATCTTGGTGAAACGATTAGGAAAATTTTTGTTTTCTGCAACGTTCCCCAACAGTGGCATCATGAGCTAGGTCTATGCGTAGTTCTTCTTGCGCGAGTAGAACACAATTTGTTGTGGGCGTAGATTTGTCAACTTTCTTGCCGTTACTAGTCCTTTCTTGCTTCAGCGGTATTGTGGGATGAAGCGGCCCGGACCAACCTTACACGTACGCTTACGTGAGACCGGTTCCACCGACTAACATGCACTAGTTGCATAAGGTGGCTGGCGGGTGTCTGTCTCTCCTACTTTAGTTGGAGCGGAATCGATGAACAGGGTCCTTATGAAGGGTAAATAGAAGTTGACAAATCACGTTGTGGCTTTAACGTAGGTAAGAACACGTTCTTGCTAGAACCCTAATTCAGCCACGTAAAACTTGCAACAACAATTAGAGGACGTCTAACTTGTTTTTGCAGCAAGTGGTTTGTGATATGATATGGCCAAAGTTGTGATGAATGATGAATGTTCTATATGTGATGTATGATATGTTCATGCTATTGTAATAGGAATCACGACTTGCATGTCGATGAGTATGACAACCGGCAGGAGCCATAGGAGTTGTCTTTATTCTTTTATATGACCTGCGTGTCATCAAGAAACGCCATGTAAATTACTTTACTTTATTGCTAAACGCGTTAGCCATAGTAGTAGAAGTAATAGTTGGCGAGCAACTTCATGGAGACACGATGATGGAGATCATGATGATGGAGATCATGGTGTCAAGCCGGTGACAAGATGATCATGGAGCCCCAAGATGGAGATCAAAGGAGCTATGTGATATTGGCCATATCATGTCACGTTTATTATTTGATTGCATGTGATGTTTATCATGTTTTGCATCTTGTTTACTTAGAACGACGGTAGTAAATAAGGTGATCCCTCATACTAATTTCAAGAAGTGTTCCCCCTAACTGTGCACCGTTGCGACAGTTCGCTGTTTCAAAACACCACGTGATGATCGGGTGTTTTATTCAGACGTTCACATACAACGGGTGTAAGACAGATTTACACATGCAAACACTTAGGTTGACTTGACGAGCCTAGCATGTACAAACATGGCCTCGGAACACGGAAGACCGAAAGGTCGAGCATGAGTCGTATAGAAGATATGATCAACATGAAGATGTTCACCGATGTTGACTAGTCCGTCTCACGTGATGATCGGACACGGTCTAGTTTAACTCGGATCATGTAATACTTAGATGACTAGAGGGATGTCTAATCTAAGTGGGAGTTCATTAATAATTTGATTAGTTGAACTTAATTATCATGAACTTAGTCTAAATATTTTACAATATGTCTTGTAGATTAAATGGCCAACGTAGTCCTCAACTTCAACGCGTTCCTAGAGAAAACCAAGCTGAAAGACGATGGCAGCAACTATACGGACTGGGTCCAGAACCTGAGGATCATCCTCATAGCTGCCAAGAAAGATTATGTCCTACAAGCACCACTTGGTGATGCACCCGTTCTCCCTGCAGAACAAGATGTTATGAACGCTTGGCAGGCACGTTTCGATGACTACTCCCTCGTTCAGTGCGGCATGCTTTACAGCCTAGAGCCGGGGCTCCAAAAGCGTTTTAAGAGACATGGAGCATATGAGATGTTCGAAGAGCTGAAAATGGTTTTCCAAGATCATGCCCGGGTCGAGAGATATGAAGTCTCCGACAAATTCTTCAGCTGTAAGATGGAGGAAAACAGTTCTGTCAGTGAGCGCATACTCACTATGTCTGGGTTGCATAACCGCTTGACTCAGCTGGGAGTTAAACTCCCGGATGATGCGGTCATTGACAGAATCCTCCAGTCGCTTCCACCAAGCTACAAGAGCTTTGTGATGAACTTCAATATGCAGGGGATGGAAAAGACCATTCCTGAAGTATTTGCTATGCTGAAATCAGCAGAGGTAGAAGTCAGGAAGGAACATCAAGTGTTGATGGTCAATAAAACCACTAAGTTCAAGAAAGGCAAGGGTAAAAAGAACTTCAAGAAGGACGGCAAGGAGGTTGCCGCGCCCGGCAAGCAAGCTGCCGGGAAGAAGCCAAAGAATGGACCCATGCCCGAGACTGAGTGCTTTTATTGCAAGGGAAGCGGTCACTGGAAGCGGAACTGCCCTAAGTACTTAGCGGATAAGAAGGCCGGCAAAACAAAAGGTATATGTGATATGCATGTAATTGATGTGTAACTTACTAGTGCCCATAGTAGCTCCTGGGTATTTGATACCGGTGCAGTTGCTCACATTTGTAACTCAAAGCAGGGGCTGCGGAATAAGCGGAAACTGGCAAAGGACGAGGTGACGATGCGCGTTGGGAATGGTTCAAAGGTCAATGTGATCGCCGTCGGCACGCTACCTCTGCATCTCCCTTCGGGATTAGTTTTAAACCTTAATAATTGTTATTTAGTACCAGCTTTGAGCATGAACATTGTATCAGGATCTCGTTTAATTCGAGATGGCTACTCTTTTAAATCTGAGAATAATGGTTGTTCCATTTTTATGAGAGATATGTTTTATGGTCATGCTCCTATGGTGAATGGTTTATTCTTTGTGAATCTCGAACGTGATGCTACACATGTTCATAATGTGAGTGCCAAAAGAAGTAAGGTTGATAATGATAGTCCCACATACCTGTGGCACTGCCGCCTTGGTCACATAGGTGTCAAACGCATGAAGAAGTTCCATGCTGATGGACTTTTAGAGTCTCTTGATTATGAATCATTTGACACATGCGAACCATGCCTTATGGGTAAAGTGACCAAGACTCCGTTCTCAGGAACAATGGAGCGAGCAACCGACTTATTGGAAATCATACATACTGATGTGTGCGGTCCAATGAGTGTTGAGGCTCGCGGTGGCTATCGTTATGTTCTCACCCTCACTGATGATTTAAGTAGGTATGGGTATATCTACTTAATGAAACACAAGTCTGAAACCTTTGAAAAGTTCAAGGAATTTCAGAGTGAGGTTGAAAATCAACGTGACAGGAAAATCAAGTTTCTACGATCAGATCGTGGAGGAGAATACTTGAGTCACGAGTTTGGGGCACACTTAAGAAAATGTGGAATAGTTTCACAACTCACGCCGCCTGGAACACCTCAGCGTAATGGTGTGTCCGAACGTCGTAATCGCACTCTGTTAGATATGGTGCGATCTATGATGTCTCTTACCGATTTACCGCTTTCTTTTTGGGGCTATGCTTTAGAGACTGCCGCATTCACTTTAAATAGGGCTCCGTCGAAATCCGTTGAGACGACACCGTATGAATTGTGGTTTGGGAAGAAACCTAAGCTGTCGTTTCTAAAAGTTTGGGGATGCGATGCTTATGTCAAGAAACTTTAACCTGAAAAGCTCGAACCCAAATCGGAAAAATGCGTCTTCATAGGATACCCAAAAGAAACTATTGGGTACACCTTCTACCTCAGATCCGAAGGCAAGATCTTTGTTGCCAAGAATGGGTCCTTTCTAGAGAAAGAGTTTCTCTCGAAAGAAGTAAGTGGGAGGAAAGTAGAGCTTGATGAAGTATTACCTCTTGAACCGGAAAATGGCGCAACTCAAGAAAATGTTCCTGAGGTGCCTGCACCGACTAGAGAGGAAGTTAATGACAATGATCAAGATACTTCTGATCAAGCCCCTACTGAAATTCGAAGGTCCACAAGGACACGTTCCGCACCAGAGTGGTACGGCAACCCTGTCTTGGAAATCATGCTGTTAGACAACGGTGAACCTTCGAACTATGAAGAAGCGATAGCGGGCCCGGATTCCGACAAATGGCTAGAAGCCATGAAATCCGAGATAGGATCCATGTATGAAAACAAAGTATGGACTTTGACTGACTTGCCCGTTGAGCGGCAAGCCATAGAAAATAAATGGATCTTTAAGAGGAAGACATACGCGGATGGTAATGTGACCATCTATAAAGCTCGGCTTGTCGCTAAGGGTTATCGACAAGTTCAAGGGGTTGACTGCGATGAGACTTTCTCACCGGTAGCGAAGCTGAAGTCCGTCCGAATCATGTTAGCAATTGCCGCATTCTATGATTACGAAATATGGCAAATGGACGTCAAAACGGCATTCCTTAATGGTTTCCTTAAGGAAGAATTGTATATGATACAGTCGGAAGGTTTTGTCGATCCTAAGAATGCTGACAAAGTGTGCAAGCTCCAACGCTCGATTTATGGGCTGGTGCAAGCATCTCGGAGTTGGAACATTCGCTTTGATGAGATGATCAAAGCGTTTGGGTTTACACAGACTTATGGAGAAGCCTGCGTTTACAAGAAAGTGAGTGGGAGCTCTGTAGCATTTCTCATATTATATGTAGATGACATACTTTTGATGGGAAATGATATAGAACTCTTGGACAGCATGAAGGCCTACTTGAATAAAAGTTTTTCAATGAAGGACCTTGGAGAAGCTGCTTATATATTAGGCATCAAAATCTATAGAGATAGATGAAGACGCCTCATAGGTCTTTCACAAAGCACATACCTTGATAAGATATTGAGGAAGTTCAATATGGATCAATCCAAGAAGGGGTTCTTGCCTGTGTTACAAGGTGTGAAATTGAGCTCAGCTCAATGTCCGACCACGGCAGAAGATATAGAAGAGATGAGCGTCATCCCCTATGCCTCAGCCATAGGTTCTATTACGTATGCCATGCTGTGTACCAGACCTGATGTTAACCTTGCCGTCAGTTTGGTAGGAAGGTACCAAAGTAATCCCGGCAAGGAACACTGGACAGCGGTCAAGAATATCCTGAAGTACCTGAAAAGGACTAAGGAAATGTTTCTCGTTTATGGAGGTGACGAAGAGCTCGTCGTAAAGGGTTACGTCGACGCTAGCTTCGACATAGATCTGGATGACTCTAAGTCACAAACCGAATACGTGTATATTTTGAATGGTGGGGCAGTAAGCTGGTGCAGTTGCAAGCAAAGCGTCGTGGCGGGATCTACATGTGAAGCGGAGTACATGGCAGCCTCGGAGGCAGCACATGAAGCAATATGGGTCAAGGAGTTCATCACCGACCTAGGAGTCATACCCAATGCGTCGGGGCCGATCAAGCTCTTCTGTGACAACACTGGAGCTATTGCACTTGCCAAGGAGCCCAGGTTTCACAAGAAGAGAAGGCACATCAAGCGTCGGTTCAACTCCATTCGTGAAAATGTTCAAGATGGAGACATAGAGATTTGTAAAGTACATACGGACCTGAATATAGCAGATCCATTGACTAAACCTCTCCCTAGAGCAAAACATGATCAACACCAGAATTCTATGGGTGTTCGATTCATCACAATGTAACTAGATTATTGACTCTAGTGCAAGTGGGAGACTGTTGGAAATATGCCCTAGAGGCAATAATAAAAGCATTATTATTATATTTCCTTGTTCATGATAATTGTCTTTATTCATGCTATAATTGTGTTATCCGGAAATCGTAATACATGTGTGAATAACAGACACCGACATGTCCCTAGTGAGCCTCTAGTTGACTAGCTCGTTGATCAACAGATAGTCATGGTTTCCTGACTATGGACACTGGATGTCATTGATAACGAGATCACATCATTGGGAGAATGATGTGATGGACAAGACCCAATCCTAAACATAGCACAAGATCGTATAGTTCGTTTGCTAGAGTTTTCCAATGTCAAGTATCTTTTCCTTAGACCATGAGATCGTGTAACTCCCGGATACCGTAGGAGTGCTTTGGGTATGCCAAACATCACAACGTAACTGGGTGACTATAAAGGTAGACTACGGGTATCTCCAAAAGTGTCTGTTGGGTGACATGGATCAAGACTGGGATTTGTCACTCCGTATGACGGAGAGGTATCACTGGGCCCACTCGGTAATGCATCATCATAATGAGCTCAGAGTGACCAAGTGTCTGGTCACGGGATCATGCATTAAGGTACGAGTAAAGTGACTTGCCAGTAACGAGATTGAACGAGGTATTGGGATACCGACGATCGAATCTCGGGCAAGTAACATATAGATAGACAAAGGGAATAGCGTACGGGATTGATTAAATCCTCGACATCGTGGTTCATCCGATGAGATCATCGTGGAGCATGTGGGAACCAACATGGGTATCCAGATCCCGCTGTTGGTTATTGACCGGAGAGTCGTCTCGGTCATGTCTGCTTGTCTCCCGAACCCGTAGGGTCTACACACTTAAGGTTCGGTGACGCTAGGGTTATGAAGATATGTATATGCAGAAACCCGAATATTGTTCGGAGTCCCGGATGAGATCCCGGACGTCACGAGGAGTTCCGGAATGGTCCGGAGGTAAAGAATTATATATAGGAAGTGCTATTTCGGGCATCGGGACAAGTTTCGGGGTTATCGGTATTGTACCGGGACCACCGGAAGGGTCTTGGGGGTCCACCGGGTGGGGCCACCTGTCCCGGGGGGCACATGGGCTGTGGGGGGTGCGCCTTGGCCTAGATGGGCCAAGGGCACCAGCCCCTATAGGCCCATGCGCCTAGGGTTTCCACCATGGAAGAGTCCATGTGGTGGAAGGCACCCCTAGGTGCCTTTGGGGGGAGGGAAACCTCCCCTTGGCCACCGCCCCCCTTAGTAGATGCCATCTACTAGGGCCGTCACCCCCCCTGGCACCCCTATATATAGTCGGGGGGAGAGGAGGGATTTTACACCAGCCCCTGGCGCCTCCACCTCCCCCCGTTACGTCTCTCCCTCGTAGTCTCGGCAAAGCCCTGCTGCTGTGACGCCCTGCATCCACCACCACGCCGTCGTGCTGCTGGATCTTCATCAACCTCTCCTTCCCCCTTGCTGGATCAAGAAGGAGGAGACGTCTCCCGTCCCATACGTGTGTTGAATGCGGAGGTGCCGTCCGTTCGGCGCTGGTCATCGGTGATTTGGATCACGTCGAGTACGACTACATCATCACCGTTCTTTTGAACGCTTCCGCTCGCGATCTACAAAGGTATGTAGATGCATCCAATGACTCGTTGCTAGATGAACTTCTAGATGATCTTGGTGAAACGAGTAGGAAAATTTTTGTTTTCTGCAACGTTCCCCAACAGTCGGAACAAATATTGAAAAGGGTGATGAGAAACTGGGATTAAGGTCGTCTGGATGGGAGTATTATCCCTTGACCTACGAGCGAATAAAATATGTTGCCCTCGATGCCCGTGTGAGTTTCGAGATAGCTGCAAGGTCGAAAGAGCTTGTTGCGAAGCCGTCTCCCATAGAAAATGAGAAGAAGAAGAGGAAGAAGAAGAAGAAGAAGAAGAAGAAGAAGAAGAAGAAGAAGAAGAAGAAGAAGAAGAAGAAGAAGAAGAAGAAGAAGAAGAAGACGAAGAAGAAAAAGAAGAAGAAGCTGCACCAGCAACATGGCATTATAGATGGATGAACTATTTCCTCTCTTGTAAAAAATATATTTCCTCTTTGTGTACATTGATATAGATGAACTATTTCGCTGGTGTGCATGTCTTTGGAACAAGTGTACATTGATATAGGTTTGCTTGATTGTAATTAACTATTTATCCGCCTAGTTTTCTCTACTACTACTCCTTGCAATGAGCGGTATGCAATGCATGTGTCATGTCTATCACAATGCATGTGTTAGTAGACATGACAGCTTGTCCATGGAAGTTGAACCACGTAGACCATCATGTTTCTACCACTACCACACGTGATTCTCACGACGCCGCTCCAACCCACGCCACCACGTGCCCCGACGTGCGCCTCACCCCTCTCGGCCCCACGGCTCCTATGCCTTTGTGTGCATGACATGTGGGCCAGCCGAACTGTGGCAACCATCAAGTTTCTACCACAGCCACACGCGATTGGACGCAGCTTGCATGCTCCGCTCCTGGCTCTGATCCATAATCCTGCATCATCCAATTTTCATCCAGCGGCTGTGACACATTTCGTCCCGGGCATCACTCCTTAGCCACAGATAAAATAAATAAATGAAGGCCCGTCTTTGCATTCTACTTCTGTAATGCAGGTAGTACCCGCCGATGTGGCCATCTACGCCTTGTAACACCCGACATCCAGCTGTGGCACCCTCGCCACGGCCAGGCCACCACCGGCCGGTTCATCTCGAACGAGTGAGTCGCGAACGCCGCCGCGACAACGACCAGCTGGGCATCTCAAACCACACTGATGCCGATTCCCTGTAGCCGACCTACACTGGCCCGTGGCCACGCGCCATTGAGCCATGCATCAACGTACGATGGCAGGAACAGCTCTAGCTTCACTGGCTCAACTACGTCGAGTACATCACATTCGCAAACTGGTATTCGTTGAGCAGGTTGCTCCCACCCATGAGCACATACCTATATGTATCCAGCATTCCAGCCTTGCCACTAAGTGGTACATCCTCGGGATGGTGCAAGCGTTAAGAATCTCGAGCCCAAGTCGAGCTATGTGCCCAGGGTAGAGCACGAGCAAGTAAACATCATGCGTCACATCACAACAGACAAGCACCTCGACTTGCGTCAGCCGGGCAGAGACTTTTCTTGGCCACAAGCTCCATGGTCTCATCCAAGATCGGTGTGGTACTGTAGTCGAACATGCATGTAAAATACTACGGGAGCAGCTGCATGTGCATGGCCCAGACGACGATGTTGGCATGGAGGAGGTGCTGCTCGTTGGTGGCGCAACATGCTACATGGGTTAGGCAGGCATCTGTTGCCACGCTCGGAGGACGAGCAAGAAAGGAATGGGTCTTGCATGTGTGTACAGATTCATGCAGGAAATTATTTCCTGGAAATACGACCTTTGTTTACCTTTTTTGAGGCTATAGATGACCCACACGAGGAAATCTATTACAGCATAGCCGTTGGATTAAAATTAGTGGTGCGGGAGTACAGATCGGAGCATGGCAGGGGAGCAAGCAAGCCTCGTCCCACTCGATTCCCATGACGCCGCTCGAACCCATGACACCACACGTCCACCGACCTATGACTCACCCCTCTCGGTCCCACCGCCCCTCTGCTTTTATGATAATGACATGCGGGCCAGCCACATTTAGGGTCAACATATCATTGACTCAAAGGCAGGTGCAATAGCCACTGAAGCTCGGTCCCGTGGGCCCCGAGAGGGAAATGTAGCTGCAGCGCCAGGCCTTGTGGTGCTCCCACAGTACGAACTCGTGCCAAACCCAGAATTTGTTTCTTACTACTACCAATGTGCCAGCCCGTGCGTTGCAATGGATCCAAAGTAGTAGAATAATACTTGTTCACAAACTTGAAATATAAACACTCTAGTTTTGATATACATGTATCAGTAAAAATAAATTATGCTTCACTAAATACATATTCCTCAGGCTGGTTCGATGAGGTGAGGGGCGGGTGTGGCTGGTTTCAAGATAATAATAGATTTTTAAAACATTGGAGCAGATTCTGTCTAACATTTTGTAGCGTGGCACGTCATCCGGTGCACCTAAGCGTCTGGAAAAAAAGTGGAGTGCACTCTAAAGATATTTACATGCTCCCATTTAGTGGAGAGCACTCTAAACACATTATCTACTTATTTTTCTCTAGCCTTTCCTAGCCATGCAACCAAGCCACATAAGCTAGTCATGCATGCAATCCATAAATTGCAATACACTCGAGCATGCAATGCTGCCAGATCATCTATTATGCTTGTTAGTCATAGGTTGTTTTTGCATTAGGCCAAATATTAATGTTCCATAAAACTAAACTCCAAATGTCTACCGGAGCCGAGGTAGAGGACGTACGATTGGGGCAATGGAGGCATCTTCGTAAGAGGAGGAGAGCTCGAAGGATAATCTTGCATGTCCGCCGCCACCTGCATATCAGCACAGGACTCCTGGAGCTCCCACTAGATCTCGTGCTCCTCCAGGGAGCGGCGGAGTCACGGGATTTTCCTAACTACGATGGGCACCATGCAGTACTCCTCGTAGTCGGAGGCGCGGTGCTCGCGTCCCGATTCGTAGGGTACTGTCTGGAGCACCCGCTCAACCACCTTGTGAGCCGCGAGGATGACATGCTCACGGATGTGTTGTTGGAGCACATGCTCGTGCGCCTGAGCGGCGAGGATGTGATGTTCGTGGGCGTGCTACCGGAACATGCGCTTGTCCACGTCGAGAGCGGCGATGATGCAATGTTCACGGGCGGTGATGATGCGATGCTCGTGAGCATGCTGCTGGAGAACACACTCGTCCACATTGTGAGAGGCGAGGATGCGATGTTCGCGGGCGTGCGGACGGAGCACACACTCGTACACGTCGAGTGCGGCGATGTTGCGACGTTCACGGGCATGCTCTCGATGATGTAATGCTCACAGGCATGCTGCTAGAGAACCCACTCATCCACATCGTAAGCGGCAAGGATGCGATGCTCCTTCATGTGACCGACGAGGGCGTGCTGCTGGAGCACAGCTACCCCTTGTGGCCGACGAGGGTGAGCCGCTAGATCATACTGCCCTTCGCGTGGACAATCAGCATGCGCTACTCCCGGCCGTAGAGGGCGTGCTCCACCTTGGCGATGTCGGAGACTCCGTCTTCTTTGCAGGCTGCGGCGCCGTGGACTTCGGCAACGGCTACATGCTCCAGCGGGTGTTGTGTCCGTATGGGAGCTTCGAGCTACAGTACCAGTGGGGGCGGGGGTGACCTTTTAGTGGTTTCACATGGTCTAAGGAGAAAAATAGAATCAGAAGTAGCACAATATGTTGGAACGTGTCGGAGGAAGGTTGGTAGGAGCAGTACAACAGACATCACATGCACACCATATTTTGAGAAGGGTTTAATGTAATTTGTGTGAAATGAGTCTCTGTGATGTACGAGTAGTACATCCATATCATTGACATTCATGCACGCAACAAACATTTGTGTGCACAATTTCACCCTATTTTCTTATTCTGTTTGGGAGTGGATTTGATTTTTGTAATCGGAGCTCATTTTTGTACTTGGTTTCAATTTAGACTATGCATGTATTATTGCAAGAGATATATATAGAGAGATTATTTGTGTGACTGAAAGTGCAACCAATCCCTGGGTGGTTTTGGTAATTCTTAACAACATATAGCTCACTGAACTAATACTCTTTCAAGATGATCATTTCAGAAAGTTCAATGATTGGCATGGCATGGACTAGGAATGTGGACCCCTCAAAATGCTAAGGACACATATTGGCAAAAGCTCATGACTCTACATTTTCATTTTAGTGATCCAAGATCACATTGAGTCCATAGGAAAAGCCAATACTATTAAATAGGGATGAGGTGTTGCTTAATCGCTTGCTTGCTCAAAATGCTTAGGGATATGCTCCAAAAGCCCTGAACCACATTCTCAATTCCACATATGTGCCAAACCTAAAGTCAGACTCGGCCCCACCGATTTGATCTATCTGGCGCCACCGAGTTCATTTGAGATAGCCATAGCCAGAAACCCTAATCAGTTTGGTCTCACCGATAGGGATCTCGATCTCACCGAGATGGGATTGCAAATTGTCTGTTTCCCTTCGTAAAGTTTTGGTCTAACCAAAATGAGCGATCGGTCCAGCCGAGTTCGCAATGCAAACTCTCTGTTTCCTTTTTGTAACGTTTCGGTCTCATCGAAATGAGCAATCGGTCCCACCGAGTTTGCCTGACCAACTCTCTGTTTCCCTATTACTGAAATCGGTCTCACCGAGATCAAGTAATGCCCTAACCCTAGCACATCGGTCCCACTGAGTTGATCACGTCGGTCCCACCAAAAACTCTAACGTTCACATTTTGAACCATATCGGTCTAACCGAGTTTCACTATTTGGTCCCATCGAGTTTGGTAAATTGTGTGTAACGGTTAGATTTTGTGTGGAGGCTATATATACCCCTCCACCCCCTTCTCCATCAGAGAGAGCCATCAGAATGTGCCTACACTTCCACTACTCATTTTCTGAGAGAGAACCACATACTCATGTGTTGATACCAAGACATTCTAATCCAACCACAAGAATCTTTATCTCTAGCCTTCCCCAAGTTGCTTTCCACTCAAATCATCTTTCCACCATAGCCAAATCTGTGAGAGAGAGTTGAGTTTTGGGGAGACTATCATTTGAAGCACAAGAGCAAGGAGTTCATCATCAACACACCATCTATACCTTTTGGAGAGTGGTATCTCCTAGATTGGTTAGGTGTCACTTGGGAGCCTACGTCAAGATTATGGAGTTGAACCAAGGAGTTTGTAAGGGTAAGGAGATCGCCTACTTCGTGAAGATCTACCCAAGTGAGGCAAGTCCTTCGTGGGCGATGGCCATGGTGGGATAGACAAGGTTGCTTCTTCGTGGACCCTTCGTGGGTGGAGCCCTCCATGGACTCACGTAGCCGTTACCCTTCGTGGTTTGAAGTCTCCATCAACATGGATGTACGATAGCACCACCTATCGGAACCACGCCAAAAATCTCCGTGTCTACATTGAGTTTGCGCTCCCTCCAAACTCCTCCCCTTTACCTTCATATGCAATGATTTACATTCCGCTGCTATACTCTTAGATATGCATGTGTAGGTTGATTGCTTGACTTGTGCTAAGTTGCTAAAATCTGCCAAGACTTAAAATTGGGAAAACACTAGATTTTTATTTTGTCAAGTAGTCTAATCACCCCCTCCCTGCTCTAGACATACTTTTGATCCTATTGTGACCTAGAGGGGGTGGGGCAGCGATACCTAACGGGAGAGGGGCATATGCATGTTCGAAAGACTTTGTGTGTCATAGAGAGAGGAGTGTGCGAAAGGGAGAGAGAGGGTCTGTGTGTGTGTGTGTTAGAGAGAGAGAGGCGCGTTTAATGTGGGGATCGACAAGGTTACGAGGTTGCTGATATGGGAGAGCGATAGTGTGTGTGCGATGAAGGGACACACAGACAGCGTCTGTTTGCTTGTGAGAGAGCTGGATAGACCTCGACAGCACGGTGATCTTGTCGTATGCACAA
The DNA here is from genome assembly GCF_002162155.2 of Triticum dicoccoides. Lineage (NCBI taxonomy): Eukaryota > Viridiplantae > Streptophyta > Magnoliopsida > Poales > Poaceae > Triticum > Triticum dicoccoides. The sequence goes on along the minus strand of NC_041393.1, from coordinate 432,080,271 downwards.
AATCAACCTGAATAATGAGATGGAGTTCCTCCAAGCAACCGAATAATCTGCTAGAACTAAGATAATGCAATCGTTATTGCCAATATGAAGTAATTAAGCATAATGGTGGGGTTTCTGGTACTGAACAAAAGGCGGTAGTCCTACACACACCCCGCAAATGCAAATTATAGCCAAAACAAAACAATGTGTACACAACAACGCAAGTTCTAACGTAGAAAAAGGGTAGTAGCCTTATTTATGTCTATAGATTATATTACTATATTTTTTATTTGTATAGTTGTATCTATATCTATTCCACTCCCTCCCTTTGTAATTTACTCCGCACATATATAGCTTTGACAGCATCCAACATTTATAAAGCTTGACCGAATTTGGTGAAAACAATATGAACATTTACACTAACAAATTTACATGATGTGGAAATAAAATCAATGATGAATCAAATGATATATATTTGGTGGTGTATATGTTAATACTTTTTCCTACAAATTATTGAAAGTATACAAAGTTTGACTTTAGAGAAACCCAATATGCGGTATATGTATTATACATTCTATATTCATTATTTCTGGAGTCAGTGCGTGTATTTGCACGTACACGCTATAAACCGTTGATTGATGTTGATCCAATGGTCCAGGTGGCTGTGATTCGGATCTACTATAAGTACCATACATGTTCTTCTCGAACGACCAGCACGACAGTGTGATCATCCACACAAGAAGCTCTAAATAAGACATCCAGACATACACGTGGCTTCATGGGTGCCCCCCACATCATATTATTCATACTACATTGGCTAAAATGAAGATAAATGACCCAAAATAAGATCTTCTCGTTTTTGTTCCTATGATGCTGTGTCGTGCACGTACCTAGTTGTATAGTGGTAGTGGTAGTAGTAGTAGAAGTAGTAGTAGTAGTAGTAGTAGTAGTAGTAGTAGTAGTAGTAGTAGTAGTAGTAGTACAAACTTCGCAGTAGGTGTAGTACGGAGTGCTCCTACTCTATCAACTAGTCCCGTCTGACACCAAATTTCTTGGCTTCTGTGCTATAGCTTGATCTTCCCCTCCTCATTTCTATTTTCCAACGCGGCGAGCGGGGTGCGGTCTACCGATAATCAGTTTGCTCAATTGCGGTCCCACATCAAAGTGAAAATGCTATACAACACGCCTTCCCTAGGCATGTGGCATGCCGGATGGGCCGTGGAGTACTCTCGATTCCCAGGCGCGTGGCGGTGCGATGCGAATGCGACAAGCCTTTTCCTTTTACTAGCAATGTGCCCGTGCAATGCAACGGATCCAAAGTAGAATAGTACTTGTTCACAAACTTGAAAGAAAACACTCTTGTTTTGATATACATATATACCACTAAAAATATATTACTTTTCACTCAAAATATATTTCTGAGGCTGTTTTGATGAGGTGAGGGAGAGATGTGGTTGCTTTCAAGATATAAAGGTTTTTTTTTGCACATTGGAGCAGAGAAGTGGGCCATTGTTGCAAAAATGCCACAACTTACCTCACAGCCATTAGATGCATATCTAATGGTCAGAAATGGCAGATGCCAGACACACCACCATCACCAACCGAGTCTTTTATGGGAGTAGAGAAACATGTATAAATTTTAACATTTGGTTCTGCTCCTTGGCATGATCGATAGATAGAAATAACGATTGGAAATGCTAGGGCGGGGCTTTTCCTGCCAGATAAGCAGGGTAGTAGCTAGGTTGGCACATCGTCGGTTTGGTCACAATCGGTCCCACATGTTGTAGTGACATAAAGCCTAGCCAATGTGCGTTGATCGGGGGGCGAAACAACAGTGTGGGTATGCGACGGGGAAGGGACATGCTTCAAGTACATGTTCCAATTTCTCGTTTTTAACTTACAAACGTGACAGGCGTGTTGCACGTGTAGTTTTGAATTTATAGGTTCGGTCTCGATTTTTGAATTTAGGAGTAGCTCATAGGTTGGGTCAAGCATCGAACATAAACTACAAAGTTGATGCTAAAGGTAAGCACAACTTATAAATTGATGGATGGAGTTCTAGTTATAGTAATTCATATAATTGCCTCCAAATGTGAGCAAAGGGATCACACATGTCTGTATTGACTGGAACAAGAATGCAATAGCATAATAAGAATTAAGGGCATGATGATGCGATTGCAGTGGTGGTTACAGGAGGCAAGAAGAAAGATGTATCCATCAACATACGACCTCCTCCACCCCGACTCAGTGCACCGGGCCACCTACCGGCGGCTTAGGAGCGGCGGCTTTTGTGGCGAGGTCAAGGTGCTTCTCAACAAAGGCATCCAAGGCTTCCAACCGATTGATGAAGGCCAACACCGTACCATCCTCACCGGCCTTGTAGATACCTATGTACACGACTTCCTAGTACACGTGGATGTGTAGGTTGATGAATTCTTGCAGGGCGAGGCGCCTCGCGGTGAGCGCAACCTCCAGGTGGACATTCTTCATTGCATCAGCGGGCAGTCCCAGGGCCACCAATGCTTGAAAGAGGTTCTCGCCATGGAGGCCGATTAGGGTGGCAGGCAATGAGGAGCCCCAGCGTGTGGGTTGGAGGAATATGGCGATGTCTACCGCAAGCTTCTTACCGATGGTGTACTTGTTGATGGTGGCAACAATCATCTGGTCCAACTCAGAGTCATAGCTGGCGTCGACGATGGCCATGAACCGGACGGTCACCAACACCGTCTGGAGACGGTCCTTGGTGCAATGACATAGGCCAACGTCGTGGACCATCTGGAACACCCGCTGGCCGCTCGCATGCATCGCCGCCATGGGTCTGGAGTGAGCACTTTTGTGCTTAGTGTAGGTGCTTAGGTGCGTACGATGTGGTAGATGCATTGGAATGGAGGGGCGCCTTTACATGAGTGCAAATTGCGTAGCATTCACATCGTGCTACCTCTCTTCCCCGTCCTCCTCCCATTACTTCCCTCATGTATTCAAGATGCTAATTGAAGGAGGATGCATCATTGGCCGTTCAACATTTCGGGAACCGCTACCCTCTCCCTCGTCTGCATAAAGCCATATCGGGAACTGTCCTGGTTTACTAGTAGCTGTCAAATCAAATAATACTATGCTGCCTGCTGCACGCGCGGCTGAATACGCCTCCTCACCTCAATCAAACGCCTCCGTTAAACCCACATGCAAACCAAGAAACCTATTCCGGCCACACGTCTGTTCATGAGCTGGCCGGAATTAAACGCAACACCGGCCGAGCTCCTCCCGTCTGCTCTTAGTTTAAACGAGGCCAGACGTCGGCCATGCTCCTATCGTCTGCCCTCTATTTCAACGAGGCCAGACTGCGGGCAAGAATCGCACCCCTCCGCCGCTCCCCCATCTCCTCCTTCACCATTTTCTCCACTCTTGTCATAGCTTCCGAGGAGCCATTCTCTGGCATACTACCTGGCTGGGTGGCCCGTCGAGCCCTCCGGATACGAGCGAGGACACTCGGTGCTTCACCTACCTCGCTTGGCCCGACAGAGCCAGTTGCGGCCCCAAGCCGATGCGTGGTTCAACAACTCGCCGCCCCAGTTCAACTCGAGGAGGAGTGGCGAGTTGCTCCACGACGGCACGGCGGTGAGCACGGCGGGACGGGCATCGTCGCTACCGCGTCGTACCGTGCCACCAGTGTCTGCGGCCGCGCCCCCCGTGTTTGTGGTGGCCGTGCCTGCCGTGTCTATGGGTGTGCCTCCCGTGCCTGCGGCAGCACCATGCAGGCAAAGACAGAAGCCTCGTGGGCGGAGAGCGACGAGTCGGTGGCCAGCTTCTCCGTGTCCGTAGTCATCATTGAGAAGAAGTAGAACACGGGAGGCCGCCGCCACTTGGGTCCCATGAAGGCCACTGCCGAGGCAACGACTGCATATACAGGTGGTTTCTTTGCTACTTCGTCTCTTCCGAGGACCTTCGTCGACCCTGCAAGTGTCTGCTAGACATGAGGAAGACAAAGGGATCTGCGAGCAGCCATTTAAATTAGGTATTAATTATACCACGAGAACCAGAATAGCACCGCTTAGTTCATGTAAATATAATGAAATCCGTCATGTTTATATGAAGATCCGGCTTTTTTATACGAAATCCTTCATGCTTATATGAAATCAGTCCATGTTTGCATGAATTTCCTTTAGCTGGTTAGAGTTGTGAAAATATATGCCGTTGGCGTTGGATATTGTCCTTCGCGGAAGGAAGCAGGAGGAAATTTGCCGGCTACCGTTGGAGATGCTCTTATGCTGGAAATAATAGAGTCACATCCAATCCATTTGAGTTAATTGCGTGGATGATTCTCCCTCTATAAAAAGTTAATTGCATATACAGTGTACATGACTTGCAGGGTGACTACAGATTCGTACAAAAAGTTGAAAAGAAACAAATCCATCCTTAATCTTGTATTCTAAGTACTCTATGGGTTCCACTGTCAGTATAGTAGCGAAAGAAGTATATATTAAAAAATATAATATAAAAAATTTAAAGTTAAAGATAGAATTCGAACGCATGTCATCGCGTTGCGAGCATCTGACGCTAACCAGCAGATGTTCGTTGTGGATGCTGCTGGAGATATATCTCTATGTCTACTCTTATACTAGAAAATAGAGTTGGTGATGATGGTGTGCCTGCCATCCTGCAATATAGGCCGTCCGATTTATATCTAGCGGATAGGAAGGAAACTATGTCAATTTTGCAAAAAGATACCCACACCCCTCTCCACATTTCCAAATAAGGCCTTCCCTCGTTCATCCTTTTCTTTCACAAGATAAACTACTCATACAAATGCATCTTGATGTTTTGTGCAACGCACGGGCATCTTACTAGTTTCTTTTTAAATAGTTACTATGATAATTGGGTTGAAGTGATATATTTTATGTCTGCCCCGAATGATCTCAAATTCACTAGTAGTAACAAAGAAAAGGTGGCCTTGTTAATTAACAGAAAATAGGGTGAAAACTATCACATGAGGCCAATAAAAACAAGGCACACTAGGTTCAACGTCATCATCACTACAGCTGTGCGCGCGCAAGAAGTCTACATATCGAGGGGGCTACAGAGAGAAAGACGTATCGAGTGTGCGTGAGCGAGGCACAGAGACACAGTAGAGAGAGAGAGAAAGTGTGTGTGTATGTGTGTGTGTGTTTGTTTGAGAGAGAAGCCAATTGATAGATTAAGATCAAGATCTAGTTGTCACCCTTCTGCTGTCATTGTTGGGGG
>NC_041393.1:432069098-432074864 GCF_002162155.2 Triticum dicoccoides | reverse complement strand
AGAGAAAGATGTATCGAGAGTGTGCACACGGTAGGCACAGAGGCACAACTAGTGAGTATGTGTGTGTGTTTGAGAGAGAAGCCAGTAGATAGACTACTGTCAAGATCGAGGTGCCACCCTACTCCTTCAGTGCCGGGTAGTGTTGTGTGTCTGAGAGAGAAGCTAGTAGATAGATTAGTATCAAGATCGAGGTGTCACCCTACTCCTTTGGTGTCGGGAAGTGTGTGTGTGTGGGTGTGGGGGGGGGGAGGCGCAGTGACACTTAGATATAGGGTGAAGGAGTTTCTGTGACACATATCTATATTAAGGGATAGGTAGATAGCATGTGTGTGAGCCATAGTTAAAGCATCACGGAGATAAACAAGCGGTGTGCATGTAAGTGCTAGAAAAAAATAAAGAGAGAAACAATGTCTATGAGTGTGCGTGCGCGCGCGCGCGTGTGTGTGAGCGAAATCTCAAAACAAAAGGTGCTATGCTGGAATCCCATTGTATGTATTCATATGGTTCCAAGAGTCGAGTTAACCTTAGGCATATGTGTGCGAGACATAATTATACTTTGAGACATTAGTGGCGGTGGGTGGGCGGAATTAAAGGGGTGGCGCGAGTTCGACAGAGAGAGCGAGTGTGTTTCTGTATGAGAGACTTGTAGGATGGGCTAGAAAGACGAATTCTAACCTTGACAGAGGGAGAGAAATACACAAAGTGCGTGTGTGTGATTCCGATGCCCACAGGGAAATAAGATATGTACGCGTGTGAGCGAGATTGCACAATTCACTCACATATCACTACCTAGCGATCGTGGACGTGCATCGCTTGAACATAAGTCAATATCTACTTCGTATCATGGGCAAAGATACAATATTGATTCAACACTATAAAGATTGGACACTCACATATCACATTTTTTTCCAAATAATCATTTTCAATTGCGCATGCCAAAGTTACAGTGATGTTTCTTCAAACAACCACTGTAGCTATCATGTACATGCACCATTGTTAGTCTTTCATTAAAATTCATTAGTCTTGGATGATTTAAGGTTCTATTATGAAGTAATATATGTATTATTCATGTCTGAATTCAATGGGTACGCAATTTATGAAATGGAGGCCATGTAATCATATGAGGTAATACTTTTAACTCGCGGACTACAATATCCATTTCTTTTGTGGGACTACAATATCCATTTCTTTTTGTGCGCCTCTACAATAACATGTCAATGCATTATGTTTAAATTAAATAACCAATGGCAGTAAATTATGTATTTACATGAGAAATACACAGGCCGAGCGTTTGATCAGTTTTTTGTGAACGCGCCTCTACACCCGTACGATTGGCCGCGCCCGTGTGAACATCCAAGTTATCGGTGCATCATCTCGAGTTTTTTTCGTTTTCTAGGGTGGACTTCATAACAGTTATTAGCTACTGACATGTGCCCCTGATACGTCCATTTTGCATCATGTTGACCTACTGTTATTATAATGTTTTTATGCATAATAATGCTTTTTGGAGTAATTCTACTGACTTTTCTCTCATAATATGCAAGGTTCACACAAAGAGGAAGAATTTCGGGAGCTGGAAATATGTAAGCTACGTCAGGCTACCTATTCTACACAAATCCAAATGAGCTGAAACTTCACGAGGAATTTTTATGGAATAAATAAGAATTATTGGAGAGAATAACTACCAGAGGGGGCCCACCATGTGGGCACAACCCACCTGGGCATGTGGCATGCCGGATGGGCCGTGGAGTACTCTCGATTCCCAGGCGCGTGGCGGTGCGATGCGAATGCGACAAGCCTTTTACTTTTACTAGCAATGTGCCCGTGCAATGCAACGGATCCAAAGTAGAATAGTACTTGTTCACAAACTTGAAAGAAAACACTCTTGTTTTGATATACATATATACCACTAAAAGTATATTACTTTTCACTCAAAATATATTTCTGAGGCTGTTTTGATGAGGTGAGGGAGAGATGTGGTTGCTTTCAAGATATAAAGGTTTTTTTTGCACATTGGAGCAGAGAAGTGGGCCATTGTTGCAAAAATGCCACAACTTACCTCACAGCCATTAGATGCATATCTAATGGTCAGAAATGGCAGATGCCAGACACACCACCATCACCAACCGAGTCTTTTATGGGAGTAGAGAAACATGTATAAATTTTAACATTTGGTTCTGCTCCTTGGCATGATCGATAGATAGAAATAACGATTGGAAATGCTAGGGCGGGGCTTTTCCTGCCAGATAAGCAGGGTAGTAGCTAGGTTGGCACATCGTCGGTTTGGTCACAATCGGTCCCACATGTTGTAGTGACATAAAGCCTAGCCAATGTGCGTTGATCGGGGGGCGAAACAACAGTGTGGGTATGCGACGGGGAAGGGACATGCTTCAAGTACATGTTCCAATTTCTCGTTTTTAACTTACGAACGTGACAGGCGTGTTGCACGTGTAGTTTTGAATTTATAGGTTCGGTCTCGATTTTTGAATTTAGGAGTAGCTCATAGGTTGGGTCAAGCATCGAACATAAACAACAAAGTTGATGCTAAAGGTAAGCACAACTTATAAATTGATGGATGGAGTTCTAGTTACAGTGATTCATATAATTGCCTCCAAATGTGAGCAAAGGGATCACACATGTCTGTATTGACTGGAACAAGAATGCAATATCATAATAAGAATTAAGGGCATGATGATGCGATTGCAGTGGTGGTTACAGGAGGCAAGAAGAAAGATGTATCCATCAACATACGACCTCCTCCACCCCGACTCAGTGCACCGGGCCACCTACCGGCGGCTTAGGAGCGGCGGCTTTTGTGGCGAGGTCAAGGTGCTTCTCAACAAAGGCATCCAAGGCTTCCAACCGATTGATGAAGGCCAACACCGTACCATCCTCACCGGCCTTGTAGATACCTATGTACACGACTTCCTAGTACACGTGGATGTGTAGGTTGATGAATTCTTGCAGGGCGAGGCGCCTCGCGGTAAGCGCAACCTCCAGGTGGACATTCTTCATTGCATCAGCGGGCAGTCCCAGGGCCACCAATGCTTGAAAGAGGTTCTCGCCATGGAGGCCGATTAGGGTGGCAGGCAATGAGGAGCCCCAGCGTGTGGGTTGGAGGAATATGGCGATGTCTACCGCGAGCTTCTTACCGATGGTGAACTTGTTGATGGTGGCAACAATCATCTGGTCCAACTGAGAGTCATAGCTGGCGTCGACGATGGCCATGAACCGGCCGGTCACCAACACCGTCTGGAGACGATCCTTGGTGCAATGACATAGCCCAACATCGTGGACCATATGGCACACCCGCTGGCCGCTCGCATGCATCGCCGCCATGGGTCTGGAGTGAGCACTTTTGTGCTTAGTGTAGGTGCTTAGGTGCGTACGATGTGGTAGATGCATTGGAATGGAGGGGCGCCTTTACATGAGTGCAAATTGCGTAGCATTCACATCGTGCTACCTCTCTTCCCCGTCCTCCTCCCATTACTTCCCTCATGTATTCAAGATGCTAATTGAAGGAGGATGCATCATTGGCCGTTCAACATTTCGGGAACCGCTACCCTCTCCCTCGTCTGCATAAAGCCATATCGGGAACTGTCCTGGCTTACTAGTAGCTGTCAAATCAAATAATACTATGCTGCCTGCTGCACGCGCGGCTGAATACGCCTCCTCACCTCAATCAAACGCCTCCGTTAAACCCACATGCAAACCAAGAAACCTACTCCGGCCACACGTCTGTTCATGAGCGGGCCGGAATTAAACGCAACACCGGCCGAGCTCCTCCCGTCTGCTCTTAGTTTAAACGAGGCCAGACGTCGGCCATGCTCCTACCGTCTGCCCTCTATTTCAACGAGGCCAGTCCGCGGGCAAGAATCGCACCCCTCTGCCGCTCCCCCATCTCCTCCTTCACCATTTTCTCCACTCTTGTCATAGCTTCCGAGGAGCCATTCTCTGGCATACTACCTGGCTGGGTGGCCCGTCGAGCCCTCCGGATACGAGCGAGGATGCTCGGTGCTTCACCTACCTCGCTTGGCCCGACAGAGCCAGTTGCGGCCCCAAGCCGATGCGTGGTTCAACAACTCGCCGCCCCAGTTCAGCTCGAGGAGGAGTGGCGAGTTGCTCCACGACGGCACGGCGGTGAGCACGGCGGGACGGGCATCGTCGCTACCGCGTCGTACCGTGCCACCAGTGTCTGCGGCCACGCCCCCCGTGTTTGTGGTGGCCGTGCCTGCCGTGTGTATGGGTGTGCCTCCCGTGCCTGCGGCAGCACCATGCAGGCAAAGACAGAAGCCTCGTGGGCGGAGAGCGACGAGTCGGTGGCCAGCTTCTCCGTGTCCGTAGTCATCATCGAGAAGAAGTAGAACACGGGAGGCCGCCGCCACTTGGGTCCCATGAAGGCCACTGCCGAGGCAACGACTGCATATACAGGTGGTTTCTTTGCTACTTCGTCTCTTCCGAGGACCTTCGTCGACCCTGCAAGTGTCTGCTAGACATGAGGAAGACAAAGGGATCTGCGAGCTGCCATTTAAATTAGGTATTAATTATACCACGAGAACCAGAATAGCACCGCTTAGTTCATGTAAATGTAATGAAATCCGTCATGTTTATATGAAGATCCGGCTTTTTTATACGAAATCCTTCATGCTTATATGAAATCAGTCCATGTTTGCATGAATTTGCTCTAGCTGGTTAGAGTTGTGAAAATATATGCCGTTGGCATTGGATATTGTCCTCCGCGGAAGGAAGCAGGAGGAAATTTGCCGGCTACCGTTGGAGATGCTCTTATGCTGGAAATAATAGAGTCACATCCAATCCATTTGAGTTAATTGCGTGGATGATTCTCCCTCTATAAAAAGTTAATTGCATGTACAGTGTACATGACTTGCAGGGTGACTACAGATTCATACAAAAATTTGAAAAGAAACAAATCCATCCTTAATCTTGTATTCTAAGTACTCTATGGGTTCCACTGTCAGTATAGTAGCGAAAGAAGTATATATTAAAAAAATATAATATAAAAAATTTAAAGTTAAAGATAGAATTCGAACGCATGTCATCGCGTTGCGAGCATCTGACGCTAACCAGCAGATGTTCGTTGTGGATGCTGCTGGAGATATATCTCTATGTCTACTCTTATACTAGAAAATAGAGTTGGTGATGATGGTGTGCCTGCCATCCTGCAATATAGGCCGTCCGATTTATATCTAGCGGATAGGAAGGAAACTATGTCAATTTTGCAAAAAGATACCCACACCCCTCTCCACATTTCCAAATAAGGCCTTCCCTCGTTCATCCTTTTCTTTCACAAGATAAACTACTCATACAAATGCATCTTGATGTTCTGTGCAACGCACGGGCATCTTACTAGTTTCTTTTTAAATAGTTACTATGATAATTGGGTTGAAGTGATATATTTTATGTCTGCCCCGAATGATCTCAGATTCACTAGTAGTAACAAAGAAAAGGTGGCCTTGTTAATTAACAGAAAATAGGGTGAAAACTATCACATGAGGCCAATAAAAACAAGGCACACTAGGTTCAACGTCATCATCACTACAGCTGTGCGCGCGCAAGAAGTCTACATATCGAGGGGGCTACAGAGAGAAAGACGTATCGAGTGTGCGTGAGCGAGGCACAGAGACACAGTAGAGAGAGAGAGAAAGTGTGTGTGTATGTGTGTGTGTGTTTGTTTGAGAGAGAAGCCAATTGATAGATTAAGATCAAGATCTAGTTGTCACCCTTCTCCTGTCATTGTTGGGGGGG
>NC_041393.1:432033697-432068708 GCF_002162155.2 Triticum dicoccoides | reverse complement strand
GAGAGAGAAGCCAGTAGATAGATTAGTATCAAGATCGAGGTGTCACCCTACTCCTTGGGTGTCGGGAAGTGTGTGTGTGTGGGTGTGGGGGGGGGGGGCGAAGTGACACTTAGATATAGGGTGAAGGAGTTTCTGTGACACATATCTATATTAAGGGATAGGTAGATAGCATGTGTGTGAGCCATAGTTAAAGCATCACGGAGATAAACAAGCGGTGTGCATGTAAGTGCTAGAAAAAAATAAAGAGAGAAACAATGTCGATGAGTGTGCGTGCGCGCGCGTGTGTGTGTGAGCGAAATCTCAAAACAAAAGGTGCTATGCTGGAATCCCATTGTATGTATTCATATGGTTCCGAGAGTCGAGTTAACCTTAGGCATATGTGTGCGAGACATAATTATACTTTGAGACATTAGTGGCGGTGGGTGGGCGGAATTAAAGGGGTGGCGCGAGTTCGACAGAGAGAGCGAGTGTGTTTCTGTATGAGAGACTTGTAGGATGGGCTAGAAAGACGAATTCTAACCTTGACAGAGGGAGAGAAATACAAGAAGTGCGTGTGTGTGATTCCGATGCCCACAGGGAAATAAGATATGTACGCGTGTGAGCGAGATTGCACAATTCACTCACATATCACTATCTAGCGATCGTGGACGTGCATCGCTTGAACATAAATCAATATCTACTTCGTATCGTGGGCAAAGATACAATATTGATTCAACACTATAAAGATTGGACACTCACATATCACATTTTTTTCCAAATAATCATTTTCAATTGCGCATGCCAAAGTTACAGTGATGTTTCTTCAAACAACCACTGTAGCTATCATGTACATGCACCATTGTTAGTCTTTCATTAAAATTCATTAGTCTTGGATGATTTAAGGTTCTATTATGAAGTAATATATGTATTATTCATGTCTGAATTCAATGGTTACACAATTTATGAAATGGAGGCCATGTAATCATATGAGGTAATACTTTTAACTCGCGGACTACAATATCCATTTCTTTTGTGGGACTACAATATCCATTTCTTTTTGTGCGCCTCTACAATAACACGTCAATGCATTATGTTTAAATTAAATAACCAATGGCACTAAATTATGTATTTACATGAGAAATACACAGGCCGAGCGTTTGATCAGTTTTTTGTGAACGCGCCTCTACACCCGTACGATTGGCCGCGCCCGTGTGAACATCCAAGTTATCGGTGCATCATCCCGAGTTTTTTTCGTTTTCTAGGGTGGACTTCATAACAGTTATTAGCTCCTGACATGTGCCCCTGATACGTCCATTTTGCATCATGTTGACCTACTGTTATTATAATGTTTTTATGCATAATAATGCTTTTTGGAGTAATTCTACTGACTTTTCTCTCATAATATGCAAGGTTCACACAAAGAGGGAGAATTTCGGCAGCTGGAAATATGTAAGCTACGTCAGGCTACCTATTCTACACAAATACAAATGAGCTGAAACTTCACGAGGAATTTTTATGGAATAAATAAGAATTATTGGAGAGAATAACTACCAGAGGGGGCCCACCATGTGGGCACAACCCACCTGGGCGCGCCAGGGAGCCCAGGCGCGCCAGGGAGCCCAGGCGCGCCCTGCTGGGTTGTGCCCTCCTCGGCCCACCTCTGGTGCCCATCTTCTGGTATATAAGTCATTTTGACCTAGAAAAAATAAGGAGAGGACTTTCGGGACGGAGCGTCGACGTCTTGAGGCAGAACTTGGGTAGGAGCACTTTTGCCCTCCGGCGGAGCGATTCCGCCGGGGGAACTTCCTACCTGAAGGGGGAAATCATTGTCATCATCATCACCAACAACCCTCTCATCTTGGGGAGGCCAATCTTCATCAACATCTTCACCAACACCATCTCCTGTCAAATCCTAGTTCATCTCTTGTGTTCAACCTTTGTACCAGAACCTCAGATTGCACTAGTATGCGTTGGTGCTATACAAACGGTTTTTAACCCCTTTCCGTGACGGCATTTGGAACCGTCGCCTAGTGAGTGTGGGCGATAGGGGGGTCCTTCCCACACGACCGAGAAACGGTTGGGGATATGCCCTCCTAGCACACATGCTCGGCAAAATGTGGTCGTGTGCGACCGACGAGCTCTCAAATATGGAAATATGTACAGTAGAGGTAAAATAATACAATTATATAGGCGAAATTGTTTTCGGTCGCAAGTACATCACACACAGTCAGTCCCCGCTAAACGTTTCTGTTCGTATGTATATCCCACACAGTCGCTCCAAGGAAAATGTTTCCGTTCACAGGTACATCACACACAATTTTTCCTGTTAAGTCATTTGCGTTATTGAATGTATCACACACGGTCCATAGAAGAAACTGTGTGGCAAAGGCTGTCCATCAAACACGGTTTTTATGTGGTTAACATTTGCGCAAGGTGGCCTAACACAAACAGTTTTCAAGAGAAAGTCGTGTGTGATTGTTCATTGATCCAACATGGTTTATTCCTAGAAACTGTTTGTGTTGCCTAAGGTCATCGCCCACGGTATTTTTCAATAACCGTTTGCAATAGCAAAACCCAACTAGGAGGCTAATTCGCCATTAGCAGGCAAATTGCCTTATTATTAATAATCCATTTATTAATCTAATTGACATTCATATTAAGCACATAATATATTTCATTTCCATATTAAGGAAGCAGAATTTCATAATTGAAATACATCAGAGTACAACATGATATAGCTTCAGCACTCAGCTACCCTATTACACAACTTCACCAGCACCAAGTTTCACATGCAACATGTAGAACCTTTCGAAATTAGCATCATAGATGGTGTATTAACAGATGCATCTCATCTGGAAAACTGCTGAGCGGAAGGCAAATATTGAGCCTTCATTCATGTTGAAGGTCTTTGCAACTTTAGGCCAGTGCCTGTCGAAGATTGACCGTCCGTCCTTCGTCCTCTTCAAGAACACTTCAATATTGAACCGTGGGTGTTGCATGAAAACCTTCCTCGCCTCCTGACCATAGAGGTGGTTTGAGAGGTAATCATTAGTGAACTACTTTGGAAAGGCCTAAAAACAGGGATGTGCATAAATATCTTCTCTATATTGGAAATGCAGCAAAGGAATAAAAAAGGCAAGGTATAATAGTTAGTACCATCTTGTAGTGAACTGATGTCTTCTTCATTGTGCAGACAAAGATCTTGTTGTTTTTTGTCGCTAATTTCTTTATCCTGACAATCTTTCTTAGTTTCTTGATTTGATTGATATTCATGGACAACTCATTTCCCCATATGCAAAAAGGGTCGAACAGTGGGTCAAAACCTCTGATAGTAGGACCTACATGTGCAAGACCAAATTGTTAAAAACCTAAATATTAGAATGGTTCTTGCAATTGCACAATAATATGCTATTAGACAACGGACCATGCACGTGCTAACCTCCATTGTAAACCTCAGTGCTTCCCATTGTTTCCCTACAACACATATACAGTAGTTAGTCATCAGGTTAAGTAAGGGTTCACATGCTATCAGTAAAATGTGTTGATGAAAAATAAGCACATTGCAGATTCATCAGATTAATTCAAGCCACATGGAAAACCCGTTTATCCAAACCAAGCATGCTTAAGAACTAGGAAATATAGCACATGTATATGTTTCTCATGTATTAAGTGCAGCCAAATTCAATTTATTCCTCACATGCACAACAATACAAAATTCTACCCACGGCAATTGGACATCGCATTGCAGAAATTGAACCAAGCAGTTAACTAAACACCACAACAAATGAACGAAACATTAACTGAGCACTACATTGCACAATATAACATACTCCTAATAGAAGATTAGACAGTTAACCAAACAGTTAACTACAACCAATTGTAGCAATCGTATTTGTTTCTCATGTATTTACTACCACCAAATTCAATTTATTCCTCACATGGTATACAATAACATAATGCACCCACAACTATTGAACATCACATTGCAGAATTGAACCAAACAGTTAACTAAACACCACAACACAAATGAACCAAATGTTAACTGAGCACCACATTGCACAATGTATAACCAAACCAAGCATGCTTGACACATGGAAATATAGCAATTGTATTCGTTTCTCATGTATTTTGTAAAGATACATTCGATTTATTTCATACAAAATTGCAGCCTGAAGAATTGAACATCACATTTGCAACTAATTAACAAAACAGTTAATAAGTGAGCACCACACTACAGACATATGTCAGATTTCAGGTTCCGACAGACCCTTGAGGTTCAAACTCTGGGGTGCGCGCGGAGATCTTTCCCCTACTAGCTCACGTATCGAAATCTCACAAAGGATCTAGGCTAGAAAGAAGAACACACAAGGGACACGAGATTTATACTGGTTCAGACCACCATTGTGGTGTAATACCCTACTCTAGTGTGTGGTGTGGTGGATTGCCTCAGGGGCTGATGATGAACAATACAAAGGGAGAACAGCCTCGCGAGGGCTGTTCCTGGGCTGGTGCGATGAACTGCTTGGGTGAGCTCAGTCGCTTCTCTCTAGTCTATGCATGGTCTGGATCCCCTCTTTGCCTTGTGGTGGCTAGTCCTATTTATAGAGGGAGGCCCTGGGCCTGTCCCCAAATAATGAGCGGAAAGGGCGCCAACAATTGGCCATTTTGCAGGGGAACATCTAGTACACTTATCCTGACTAAAGTTGGTCTTCGGCTGCCAAAGTCTCTGACGATGACGCCGTCCTGGGCTCCACGATGACCTCCATCCTGCCGTTCTGCTGGTCTTGGTCTTGTTGCACCGAAATGGTAACCTTTGCCTGATGCCTTGGCCTGTGCTTCCCCCCTTTGCACCAAAGGGGAAACATGGACACTACGCAGGCCGGCGCCCGCCTGGTCTCGATTGTCATGGCTTGCGTCACGGGCTCCTTGCGAGGTGCCCTTGCCTTGATCTCTCCGCCTCCTCGCGAGCCTGCCTGAGGAGGCTGCTCCTGAGGAAGCTTCCTGTCGTCCGCCCTGCGAGGCTTGGCCCCTCGCGAGGGTCTTGAGCTTGAGCTGATGAAGCTGGGCTGCACTGGGCCCCCACTTGAGCCATGCCGCAGGCCGCAGGCAGGCAAGTCTGGGGACCCCCGTTCCCAGAACGCCGATAGTAGCCCCCAGGCCCAAGGCGCGCCCGGACTTGGCTTAAGAGAGAAGCGAAGGGGCAAGTGCGAAGCGCCGCGGGCCCCAATAGCCTGCGGCCTTTGGCGCCGCATGGTGATTGATTGGACGTGGGCGCCTCCGCTTCCTCACGACGCCTCGTCAACCGCCCATCTGACAAAAAGAGGTGCCCGGGCCAGACTTACTTGCCTCGTTCTTGCTTGCCTTGTGCCAGATCCCCTTTCTTGCTCTTCTCCTTCCTGCTTCCGAAATCCTCCAGATCTGTCTCAATCCTTCCCATCCGGCAAGCCATGGCGCCTCGGAAGACCCCGACGGAGGCCTGGTACTCGCCGGCTCTGGATCCCCCGAATGTGTCGGAGAAGAATCTCGCCCTCATGCGCCTGAGGACGGTGGCACAGGGCAATGAGGGAGCGACTGTGCTCAAGGCCAGCTCCGGACAGCATGAAGGCAAGGGGAGCACCTTCTACCCGCTCTTTGTGAGCGCCATCATCGCCGGTCTAGTGCCCCCTTTTTCCGAGTTCTTCCTTGCTGTTCTTCGCGTATACAACTTGCAAGCTCTGCACCTCCACCCCAACTCTGTTCTTCTCCTAGCGATTTTCGCCTACTACTGTGAGGCTCATGTTGGGGTAAAGCCCTCAGTGGCCTTGCTGCACCATTACTTTTACCTCCGGGTTTCCCGTGGCCCCATCACCGCATGCGCGAGCTTTATCGCATACTCCAACTCCAACGCCATCTCGAAGCTCGGGAAGAGGATCGAAGGCTTCCGGAGCAAGTGGGTCATGGCGGATGCCGGGCGCATCCACCCTCGGTTGGTGCTTTCTACGGGGAAGCCCAAGGCCGTTGATGCATGGTCTCGCGTGGAGCTTGTCGACCCTCGCGCGAGGGCGGTGCTGAAGAGGATGAACATGGACCTGAGGCCAAGCAACCTGGGGGCAGCGAAGCTGACCGAGGCCATGCTCCTGAGGGAGTTCCTGGAGCACCGGGTGGCTCCACTTCGGGAGCACTCGCTCCCATTGTGGAGGCTTGGGGAAGAGGACGTTGCCCTTCGCTTGAGCTCTACAGCCCTAGCCGACGAAGATCTGGTTGCGGCTCTCCACTCCTTGGTTGGGGGAGACGTGGCGAGGCTGGAGGGCGCCCCCGTCCCCCTGTTACTTCGCAGCGACTGGGAGCAGGTGGTGAACGCCATGCCCACCTTCAACGGCGAGGGGCTGGTGCCCGCAGAAGCTCCCGGGGATCTGGCCGCGTTGGCGACGGTGAATGTGTCCTCCGACGACTCTAGCGGGAGTGAGGAGGAGGAAGAGAAGGAGGAGGAAGAAGAGTCTGACTCTGAGGCGACTGGTGAGGAGTCGGAGGAGTCCTTCCCTTGGCGCAGGTCCTGCGCCCTCTTTCCATGCCGGATGATGACGAGGCCGGTGCCAGGCAAGGAGGGAAGGATTCTCCCTTGGTCCCGAGGAAGGGCAGGTCGGGGCTGGTGCTCCCAGGATCCGCTCTGGCTCCGGGGCGGTCTGAGGCCAGCTCCGGCCTTCCCGACACGCCCTCTGCTTCCGGGCCTCCCAAGGCTGATCCCAGCTATAGGTTCTCGGGATTCATGTTTGGCTGGAGGCTGCTTGAGTCCGCGAACATTGACCTGTAAGTGCTTGATCTGTGCTTTGCTTTGTTTCTGCCGCTGAGGCTTAACATCTACATTCTCTTGGCCAGGCTAGCACCTACAGCAAAAAGGTTGAAAGGGGCTTCTGCGGCCCCGCTCGAGGCGAGCTCGTCTACTGGGGCAGTGCCTTCATCCGTGGGGAAGGGAGGCATCGAGGCTCATGCCTCCCTTGACCGGTCGTCCTCGCGAGCCCAGCAGGGGCACTCTGATGAGGAGTCAGCCCCCGTGGCCCCACTAACTCTAGAGTTGCCTGCGCTTGATGCTGCCGCTGAGGTGTCCAAAGCCCAGGGGGCTCTTTCCTCCCAGGCCGTGATCACACTGTCGTCCTTTCCGCCTGCTCCACCGTCTCCCGTCTCTTCTGATCCTTCTGGCATCCTGGACTAGGCTGCCAACAAACTGAGCCGGCTGCAGGAGGATCTTCAGAGCGCGGACCCCCGCCTGGTGGTCAGGCACCTGGAGCTAGCTTCTGGCTGGGCCCGTTCCGCCGCCTCCGTCCGAGCGCCACTGAGCCAGGCCGTGTCGGCCTCTGATGGGGAGAAGCAAGCTGCCTGCCAGGCCAAGGCTGCTCGCGACGCTGCCTAGGGCGATGCTGCAGATGCCCGGGGCCGCTGCAAGGCGCTAGAGGTCGAGCTGCAAGGCCTGCGTGACGAGCTTGCCAAGGAGATCTGCGGCCGCCAGGAGAAGAAGAAGGAGATGGAGGCTCGGGAGGCAGCCGTCAAGGACCGGGACGCAGAGCTTGATGACCACCATGGCTGGTTGGAGATGCTGGAGCAGGCGCTGAAGGTGGAGGGGACCGAGCTAGACCGCAAGGCGCAGGTCCTGGCCGAGGATCGGGTGGCCTTCGCGAAGCTGGAGGAGAAAGCTCTTCCCGCGCTGAAGGCGCTTTATGAGGGCGGCTTGGAGAAGTCGTTGGCTGGTGCAGAGGACGGCCCTGCCGAGCTGCTTCCCTTCCTAGTCCGTGCTCTTGAAGATGTCGTGGACGGCTTTGGCCCCACGACCGAGGCCGAGGCGCGTGCCTTGTCTTCTGCAGCACTGACGCGTGTCCTCAGCCATATCTACCTTCGCGACCCCAACGTCGACCTCGACTGCCTGCTGAAACCCGTGAGCGGCGACCTTGCCGCCGCTGCTGCTGAGGCCGTGAAAGGCCGAGCCGAGGCTTTGCTGGGGAGGTTCTGTGCCTTCAGCACCTTGCCCAAGCGCGACGCCGCCAGCTCCGCGGCCTCAGAAGGTGGAGCTGCCCAGCGTGACTCCACCTCAGGCGGCAACGCCACTGGAAAGTGAATCCACCATGCCTCGTGGAGGCGTTTAAACTTGTGTTTGGTGTTCGTGAAACAATCTATGGCTTGTAATATTTGCTTTTGAATTCCTTGAGTTTGCATTTTTCCCCCTCCTATTTGCTTGTGTTCTACGTTGGTAGAGCCCGGCCCCCGCGCATACCTCAGCCGTTTAGCCCCGACCGGAAACCAGGACGGGAATAAGGACTGAGGGGCTACGGGAAAAGTTAGGCTCCTGAGTCGCGATGCTCAGGAGTCCCCCTTGACGTGCGAACAACAAGTAGGGAAGGGAGGCGTAGGAGTGGATTTGTTGTTCTATGTCGGCAGGGCCCGGCCCCGTGCATACCCTAGCCACCGTTAGACCCGACCGGAAACCAGGACGGGACCAAGGAGTGAGGGGCTACGTGACCAGTTAGGCTCCTGAGTCGCGATGCTCAGGAGTCCCCCTTGACGTGCAAACGAGTCTTCATACCTTGGCTCCGCTCAGGGAGGGGCGCGCGATAACCAGGTCCGAGGGACCTGGCTGGGTGGCGTGCGTTCGGGCGTGGCCCGCGCGTAGCCCCCGTGTCCAGCCCCCTCGCGCGGCACTCCCGAGGGGAGGCATTGCGATGGTGCCAGACACTGAGCTCTGGGCTCCCTGAGGTTGATACGGTCGTGGGCCGCCCTCAGTTGTTTATCACCAGCGGGGAGCATAGTGCTTCCGTATGTGTATGGGCATAGCCGCTCCTCGGCAGTGTCGTCAGCCAGCACGGAGCATGGTGCTTCCACTGGTACGTGGGAGGGGGCTGCCCTCCGGGAGGAGCCCCCGGGGTGTGTACAGCTCCGCCCTGACACGTGGCCGTCACAGTAGGGCTAGGAGAGGTGTATCTGGGAGCCAGCGCGGGACTCACGAGGCCCTACCTCGAGGCGGGTTGTGCCTTGCTCTGGGCCTTTATCAATGGTGTGTTCCTGCAGAGTGGTTAGAATGCAAATGCTCTACGTCCTTAGGTCCCGGCCCTCGAGCGAGCTCATCCGCCGCTGGTATGATAGGTCGCGATGTCGTGGGTCAAGGCCAGGGGGTGAGGGCTGGAGAGCCAGTAAGAGCCCATGAGTCGCAATGCTCAGGTACCCCCCTTTTAACGTGCAAGCACTTTGCATGAGGGCGGACGGTCTGCGATAAGCAGCAGATGATAACCATGGGAACTAGGTTAAGCTCGGAGGAGCAAATCCATTTAGATAGATGCAGAAAAGGCAAAAGCCACTGGGTCAGGCCCGAGCAGCTTGGGGATAATGCAGCCCGAGGGGCGCCCCCAACAAGGTAGGTAAAGAGCATAAGCAAAACAGATACATGTCGCAGGGATGGAGCCACGCGACCTGGGAATGATGCAGCCCTGCGGGCGCTCCCAGCTGAAAATGGAACTTGAAAGATGTCACCTGATACCGTTGGAGATGAAAGGATGCTGAAGTAGCGGACGACGCGCGGTGAGGAGGTCGACCCTCACGAGCTCCCGGGACCTGGAGCCTCGGGAAGCTCCCGGGGCACGGGAGGATCTTCGAGGACCATCTCCATCTCCGCCAGGACCGCGCGATGCCTGACCTCCTGAGCCTCGAGAATGCTCCTCAGCAGGCACTAGCGAGCGGCGGCCGCGTTCGGCAGGCCGAAAGGCATGCGAACGTAGCCTTGAGGTGGGCCCTCGCAACGCCCCACGTGTGAAGGCCAGAGGCGCTCCTGAGACGCGGCTCGGTTGAGCCCTGGTACGTAGATGCAGACACGCAGCCCACCATCCTCGCCGGGATGTGGGGCTACGGTGGGTAGGCGGCGGCTGCCGCGCATGACTCTTGACTCCTGTAGCTCCTGAATGTTCCTTGCGATGAACTCCTGAGGGTTTGGCCCTCCTTGCGCCATATCTTCCCGAGGGAAGCGTGCCTTGAAGCACACCTCCAAGTGGTTCCCAAGCGCCTCCCTTGTGACATTGGCAAAGTCAGTGGCTCTCCAAGAAATCGTCCCCAAGCCCTGCCCGAGGAGGGCGCCGGGCGCGCCTTCCTATGCCACAGAGGGTGGCGCCCCTTGGACGGGCGCGGATCCTGGCGCAACGCCTCTGGAGGCTCCTGCCTCTTGAGGGTTTGGTCCAGGTGAAGCCTTCTTCTTCTTAGGGACCGCCTCGGGAAGCCTCCCACTCCTGTGATCTGGGTCTTCGATTGCCGCGGCTTGGAAGGCACGCACAAGAGAGCACATTGCATCCCTTTCCTCACAAGGTACTGTGATGATTCCACTGCTTCCTGGCATCTTGAGGACATTGTAGCCATGGTGAGTCACTGCCATGAACTTGGCCAAAGCTGGGTATCCGAGGATGGCATTGTATGCCAGGCGAATGTGGGCGATGTCGAAGTCAATGAGCTCAGTGCGGTAGTTGTTGCGCTGCTCAAAGGTGACAGGAAGGAGAACTTGCCCTATTGGAACGGTGGGACCATCAGTGACTCCTGAGAAAGCTTTGGTCGGCTGAAGCTGATCATATGGCACTTGGAGATTGTTGAATGTCTTGACGGACAGGACGTTGAGTCCAGCTCCGCCATCGATGATGGTCCTGGTGACTTGCACATTGCTGATGACTGGGGAACAAAGCATCGGGAGGACTCTGGCTGTTGCTGCGCACTTGAGCTGATCCGCTGAGCTGAACGTGATAGCGCACGCAGACTACCTCAAAGGGCGTGTGGTCTCAAGCTTGGGGAGGACTGCATTCACCTCGCGAGCAAACTACTTGAAGATGCGCTGAGAGGCTAGGGCTTGTGCGCCGCCCAGGATGCAAGCGATTGCGCGCGGCTCCTGGAAGCCCCTAGCCCCCTCGTCCTGATGATGGTCTTCATTCCTTCTCGGCGGTGGTGGCAGAGGAGGGAGGCCTGCGTTGCCTTGAGGGCGGTCCTCACGAGGCCGATCCCTCCAACCTCCCTCGCGAGGCTGGTCCTACCAGCGGTCCTCGCGAGGTCGGTCACGCCACCCTTGGCGAGGGCCACGGTCTTCCCATTGTCCTCAAGCCATAGCCCCGGTCCTTGCACTCGGGGCGTCGGCAGATACGCCCATATCACACGGCCCTGAGCTCTTGACATTCGTTGGTGTTGTGAGTGTGGAGGTCGTGGTACACGCAGTACCGGCTGCCCTTGGATGACTCAGGCTGATCCATGCCTCGCTTGGTGTCTGGCTCTGCTGCGAGCACAGCAGCCCCCTTGCACTTCACGTCCTTGACCTTGGGCTTCTTCCCTTCTGGATTGGCAGCCGGAAGCTCGAGGAGGGAGAGGCGCCCTTCCTCAGCCCTGGCGCACTTGGTTGCCAGGTTGAAAAGCTCCAGGGATGTGCATAGGTCTTCGTGGATTGCTAGCTCCTCTTTCATCTTGATGTCACGCACGCCATCGGAGAAGGCTGAGATGATGGCCTCCTCAGTCACCCTGGGGATCTTGACGCGGGTGTTGTTAAAGCGCTAGATGTACTTCTGCAAGGTCTCTCCTGGCTGTTGCTTGATGCGGCGCAGGTCACTCATGGCCGGGGGCCGGTCGCGAGTGCCTTGGAAGTTGGCGATGAAGCGGGTGCACGTCTCGTCCTAGGAGGAGATCATGCCAGGAGCCAGGTTCAGGAGCCAGGTGCGGGCACCGTCCTTGAGTGCCATGGGAAACCAATTCGCCATGACCTTTTCATCCCCGCTGGCGGCTTCGATGCCCAGATCATAGAGCTGGAGGAACTCTGCGGGGTCTGCAGTGCCGTCATAGCGAGGAGGCAGGTCCGGCTTGAACTTGTCGGGCCATGCGATGCTACGCAGCTCGAAGGTGGAGGCGCGACAGCCTGCAGTGGCCACCATAGCTCTCTGCTGATGCGGGGCTTGCTCCTGGGGATTCCCGTGCACTGCTGCCTGGAGTAGTGCAGGGTCTTGACATGGCGGCGCAGGGGCGCGGTCATGGTGCACCGGTGCTGGGAGCACGCGAGCACCCTCTTGGGGACGAGGGATTTCCTGGCAGCTCCTTTCTTGTCGTGCAGGCGCCGGACGTGGTGGGTCTCGTTCTGGGGCCGCGCGCCTTGGATCCAGGGCGCCTTCTTGGGGAGGAGGTGGTGGAGGCACCTCCTGCTCCTCGCCTCCTGCGCAGGATGGAGGGCGAGGCAGCGAGAGGTACGGCATGGGAGAGCCGAGCTCCGTGATGCGGGCGAGCCAGTCCTCGTAGAGGTCGTCGACGAGACGGTAGTGCAGGAGCACACGGGCTAGGAGCAGCGCCGCACGCGCGTCTGTGGGGGCGCGACGGGCATGGGACGATGAACCAGCTGGAGTCAGCAACGGGGTGGCCGTGCGGCCTTCCCGCTGCATCGAAGGATGCAGGGACAAGGCCTGCTGCTCGTTCCCCGCCGGGCCGATGGCGGCGTTGGCGGCAGGCGACGGGGAACGACGGGGGCGTCTGCCGACGGGTGCTGTCTGGGCAACGCGGGTGGCGAGAGCAGCCCGACGCTCGGCATGAGCTCGGCAAGCGTTAGCCATGGGCACGACGGAAGATCACACGCGACTTAACTATTGAACATCACATTGTAGAATTGAACCAAACAGTTAACTAAACACCACAACACAAATGAACCAAATGTTAACTGAGCACCACATTGCACAATGTATAACCAAACCAAGCATGCTTGACACATGGAAATATAGCAATTGTATTCGTTTCTCATGTATTTTGTAAAGATAAGTTCGATTTATTTCATACAAAATTGCAGCCTGAAGAATTGAACATCACATTTGCAACTAATTAACAAAATAGTTAATGAGTGAGCACCACACTGCAGACATATGTCGGATTTCAGGTTCCGGCAGACCCTTGAGGTTCGAACTCTGGGGTGCGCGCGGAGATCTTTCCCCTACTAGCTCACGTATCGAAATCTCGCAAAGGATCTAGGCTAGAAAGAAGAACACACAAGGGACACGAGATTTATACTGGTTCAGACCACCATTGTGGTGTAATACCCTACTCCAGTGTGTGGTGTGGTCGATTGCCTCAGGGGCTGATGATGAACAATACAAAGGGAGAACAGCCTCGCGAGGGCTGTTCCTGGGCTGGTGCGATGAACTTCTTGGGTGAGCTCAGTCGCTTCTCTCTAGTCTATGCGTGGTCTGGATCTCCTCTTTGCCCTGTGGTGGCTAGTCCTATTTATAGAGGGAGGCCCTGGGCCTCTCCCCAAATAATGAGCGGGAAGGGCACCCACAATTGGCCATTTTGAAGGGGAACATCTAGTACACTTATCCTAACTAAAGTTGGTCTTAGGCTGCCAAAGGCTCTGACGATGATGCCGTCCTAGGCTCCACGATGACCTCCATCCTGCCGTTCTGCTGGTCTTGGTCTTGTTGCACCTAAACGACAACCTTTGCCTGATGCCTTGGCCCGTGCTTCCCCCTTTGCACCGAAGGGGAAACAAGGACACTGCGCAGGCCGGGCGCCCGTCTGGTCTCGATCGTCATGGCTTGCGTCACGGGCTCCTCGCGAGGTGTACTTTCCTTGATCTCTCTGCCTCCTCGCAAGCCTGCCTGAGGAGGCTGCTCCTGAGGAAGCTTACTGTCGTCCGCCCCGCGAGGCTTGGCCCCTCGCGAGGGTCTTGAGCTTGATCTGATGAAGCTGGGCTGCACTGGGCCCCCACTTGAGCCACGCCGCAGGCCGCAGGTAGGCAAGTCTGGGGACCCCCTTTCCCAGAACGTCGACAACATATAGAACATATACACTAGAGCAACAGATTGCATGGTAAAATTAGATAGCACAATTCACTAGAATTTGGGAAGGAAAGGCAGGCGCAGCACACGCAACGGGTAAACCGAGCATACTTAACCGACGTAGCTAGCAAATGGCAAGGTGCTCCTCGAAGATCTGGGGGTCAGCACGAATGGCAGCCATCGTGACCTCATCCGCGCGTGCGTCTGTGATTTGCTTCTCCGCTGCCAAATGCTCCTTGAGGTCCTGACCATACTACTTGCACCATGGCTTAGGGCGGCGCTTATTTGGTGGAGGGGTCGGTGATTTGGGTGGAAGGTGTCGCGCTCACGCCGGCGGTCGAGGCATGTGGGATGTTGAAGGAGGAGGATGATGGGGGTCAGGTGTGGATTAACTGCCTGGATAGACAAGGCCGAGCAGCGTGAAGGAGGGTCGCCGACAAGGAGGCGGCACTGCAAGCAAGGAGTGAAGGTTTCAACTTGTAAAGGAAGGCGGAAATAGGGAAATTGTGGCTTTTGGTAAGGGGGAGGGGGCGGGGAGGTAGATATTTCCGCGGAAGCCAAAAATTTGGAATGACTTCAGCAAAAAAACTGGCGCGCAAAGTGTCATCAGACACGGTCAATTATTCAGAACTGTGTATGATATGTGAACATCACAAATGATTTAGATAGCTTAACCCGTGTGTGATGAGTCTGAACATCCAAAATTTTGGTTCGAATTTCCATATGCGTACTATACACCGATGGTGCTCTAGGATATTTTGTGCTGCATCTCACACGGTTGGTGATAATAAACTATGTGCGATCTACTTGATTTTTCGTCTTGATTTGAATTACATAATGGGGTCACAGCGGCAATGGACGGTGTTTGAATTGCTAGACCTTTTATATGCAGTGAACATGCAACTATATGTGTGTCATAAAAGAATTAGAATTGTTCCGGGTTCGTTTGAACATTTTATACATTAAATTGGTTTTCTAGCCATTTCAGGTGAACAATTCAAAATTAAACTACATGCACATGCTCCGGTGCACCAACACGGGTAAAATCATATATGTGTCCATGGGTTTATGCTTATGTCCCATGCAAGAAATGGGGATGGAATTCGAACACCATGGCACCGTGGCTCTCGAGCAAACATCGACGTACTTGCTTTTGTAATTCTAGTAAATCAAAATTCGTCTGAAATTCATGAAACTTGGCATGCTATCATGGAGAGACATCAACATGTCGTGGTAAAATTTTTGTCCCATTTGGGGCAGGTTTGGGTATAAGCTTCTCATAAATCAGAGCTTCTCACAACAAGTGTGATGGTTTCGGTAGGGAATGTTTTCACCTTTCAGGACGAAACGATATCTGTTGCCTCCTCTCGATTTCAATTTTTTTCCTAGTGTCAACATAGAACAACAGGAGTGTTGTGTCAATTTTTGGGATTTTTCGGGGTTCGCTTGGGCATTTTAATACATTAATTGAGTTTTCTATGCATTCATGTGCATAATTCAAATTTGAACTACATGCACATGCTCTAATGCATATAAATTAGTTGAAAATTCAAATCTGTGTCCTTGGTTGCCATCTTAGGTCCCATGCAAGAAACGGGAATGAATGTCAAACACCCTGCCACCGTCACTCGGCCACAAACATTGAGATACCTGGTTTTTAAATTCTAGTAAATCCAAAACTCATCTGAAACTCATGAAACTTGGCATGCTATCATGGAGCGGCATCAACATGCCGTGGTAAAATTTTTGTCCCATTTGGGGCAGGTTTGGGTATATGCTTCTCACAAACCAGAGCTTCTCACAACAAGCATGATGGTTTCGGTAGGTAACGTCCCACCTTTGGGAATGAAATGATATCCATTGCCTCTTATTGCTTTCAAAAAGTTTATCATGTCAACATAGAACAACAGGAGTGTTGTGTCAATTTTTGTGATTTTTCGGTGTTCTTTTGGACATTATTATGCATTAACTGAGTTTTCAATGCATTTATGTGCATAATTCGAATTTGAACTACATGCACATGCTCAAGTGCATATAAATCGGTTGAAAAATCAAATCGGTGTCTTTGGGTGCATGCTTAGGTCCCATGCAAGAAATGGGAATGAATGTCAAACACAAGGGCACCGTTGATTGACGGCAAAATGTTGAGATGCCTGGTTTTTAAATTCTAGTGAATCCAAAACTCGTCTGAAATTCATGAAACTTGGCATGCTATCATGGAGCGGCATCAACATGCCGTGATAAATTTTTTGTCCCATTTGGGGCAGGTTTGGGTATATGCTTCTCACAAACTAGAGCTTATCACAACAAGCATGATGGTTGCGTTAGGGAACGTCCCACCTTTGGGGATGAAACGATATCCATTGCCTCTTATTGCTTTCAAAAAATTTCTCATGTCAACATAGAACAATAGGAGTGTTGTGTCAATTTTTGGGATTTTTCGGGGTTCGTTTGGATATTTTTATGCATTAACTAAGTTTTCAATGCATTTATGTGCATATTTCCAATTTGAACTACATGCACATGCTCTAATGCATATAAATTGGTTGAAAAATCAAATATGTGTCCTTGGGTGCATGCTTAGGTCCCATGGAAGAAATGGGAATGAATGTCAAACACCCTACCACGGTCACTCGGCCGCAAACATTGAGTTACCTGGTTTTTAAATTCTAGTAAATCCAAAGCTCGTCTGGAATTCATGAAACTTGGCATGCTATCATGGAGCGGCATCAACATGCCATGGTAAATTTTTTGTCCCATTTGGGGCAGGTTTGGGGATATGCTTCTTACAAACCAGAGCTTCTCACAACAAGCGTGATGGTTTCGGTAGGGGACGTCCCACCTTTAGGGACGAAACAATATCCATTGCCTCTTATTGCTTTCAAAATTTCTCGTGTCAACATAGAACAACATGAGTGTTGTGTCAATGTTTGTGATTTTTCAGGGTACATTTGGACATTTTATGCATTAACTGAGTTTTCAATGCATCTATGTTCATAATTCAAATTTGAACTACATGCACATGCTCCAGTGTATGTAAAATGGTTGAAAAATCAAATATGTGTACTTGGGTGCATGCTTAGGTCCCATGCAAGAAATGGGAATGAAAATTTCGAACACCAGGGCACCGTTGATTGCCGGCAAAATGTTGAGATACTTTATTTTTAAATTCTAGTAAATCCAAAACTCGTCTAATATTCATGAAACTTGGCATGCTATCATGGAATGGCAACCGACATGCTGTGGTATTTTTCATGTCCATTTTGAGAGAAGGCACGCTCAAATAATGGCTGCCATCAAAGGCATTTTGAAAAAATAGCTGCCACTTTAATATATCAAACATTTGTATAATTCAAACCATGTGCATTCCGTTAACCATTCACGTAACACCAGTGTCTTGGTTTTAACGGTTGTAGGAGGTGCCGTGCGGAAATCTGCTTGACCTTGATTGAACAGGAGGCATGCGAGCACAGTCTGGTGCACAGGCTGACCGAGAGGCATGCAAGCTGTCCCCGAATGCGCATGCTCACCGGGAAGTGTGCGAGCTGTACGCTGCGCAGGCTCACTGGGAAGCGAGCCCTTTGACTTCCATGGCCGCTCGACTTCCTCTCCGTGCGTGCGCCCCCCTCAGCAGCATGGGACACCACCGTCGAACGCTACCTCTCAGCGCCGCCAGCTGCCGACCTCCCACGCCCCGCCCGTCGACCCCGAGACGACATGGTGCAACATGAGAGCAGGATTTGTGCATCTCTTCAATGCAAACGGTTCTTTTGGATGACCCGTGTGCAACCACTTACAAACAATTTGGTGCGATTTGCATCTGTCATATTGGGTATGTTGCCATTTGTCAAACTGGAAAGATTGACATTTGTTGATCTAGTAACATTGCCATTTGTTAACCTTGTAACACTGTGTTTTGTCAAAATATGAAGCTAAAAATCACTAGCAGTATCTAAATTTTTGCAACTAAAACTCAGTAATTAAGCATAGATTTCATTCATAGATTAAGCAGTCGTTCTTAATTTATACAAACAGTTCAACTCGACAGAAGAACCGACTAAACTTTCCCCAATTGTTGCCAACCACGTACTGAAATAGCTAGTTCAACTATATATACTAGCTAATTTTAATTACGTTGTACAGTTCCACCACATCTATAGTCTGATGAACTGAACAACATAGCCCCTAAATACTACTACTACTACGGAGGGGCTTTGTACTACTTCCGGCTACCTCTCCTCTGCCGAGCGCACTCAGTAAGAGGCAGAGGAGGAGGAGCCTACCGACGAGCTGGACAACCGCAATACGGTGCCTGGCGCTGTTGCAGTTTCAGCGACGCTCACCTCGAACGCCCTCTGCCACTCCAGACGACCCCTCTCGAAGCGGTGGTTCTCCTTGTAGATCTCATGATTCCTCGCCTCTGAAGCGGCGTGTCCCGCGGTCACGGCGGCGGTAAGGCTCTTTGCATGCTCGACGAGGCGCTCCTCCTCCTCCCATAGGAACTCGGTGTAGCCTGCAAGTTCGCTGACGCACGTGCGGGCATCCACCTTCGCCTCCCACCCTTGGGCGGTGGTGGCGGAGCGGGTGATGACCCCGACGGTCGACGGTGGGTTGGCGGCCATGGCGGCCGTCGATGGGGTGGCGGCCATGACCACCACCTCCCGCCTTTGGGCCGCGGTGGCGGAGCGGGTGATGACCATGGTGGTCGGCAGTGGGGTGGCGGCCACGACGACCACCTCCCGCCTTCGGGCCGCGGCGGCAGAGCGGGAGATAGCCCTGGCTTTCGACGGTGGTGTGGCGGCAATGCGGCCGGCAACAGCTGCCGATGGGCAGCAGCGGCGAAGCATGTGGTGGGCGTTCCGCGCACACCCAATAGGGATGCCAGGCACACTACACTATGCTGGGGACTGCGCCGCTGCTGTGGTGTAGCCTCCCAACTAGAGCTGTCCTTTGATGACGCTGGAGTGGCTGAGCAACGATGATGGACCGGTGCCATTGGCGATTGTGGGAGAAGTAGACGAGATAAGCTACAGGGAGGGAGGTTAAAATGCGACGTGGTACTCGCCGGCCGTGAGGGTTTTTATAGCATGCCAGCAAGCATTGGGATTCTGGGGGATTTCACCGAGACGGGAGGGAAGCTTGTGCGGTACCCTGCAAGGTTGCGCAGGAATGGGCTCACCGACGATTCATTGGCGCCACCGTTTGGCCAAGAGAACACCCGCCGTGCGCTGCACAAGCTTGTGCTATAAGCCGTCTGCGGCAGCGGGGTGACAAGACATGCAAGAGGAGGAAGAAAGGCCAAGTACACACACGGCTAATAAAAAATGTTTGCAATTTTAATTACCTACTATACCCCCATCCTGGTTTATAAGTATGATTTAACTAATAGAATACGAATGCATGTCGCCAAAGATTATATAGTTGGATTCGTATTTGAACATAGTTTCCAATTATATAATTTTTATGACATGCATTAACATTTTGTGGATTAATATTGAGGGAAAAGCATGGCACAGAATACAAAGGGTATTATAGACTAGATGGAGGTGGTAGCACACGGTTGCTCTCTATGTAGTGACGCAACTGTCGGCCGGCTTGTAGGCGACCATTTCCTGCGTGTTCAACTACTCTATGTATCTGGTTGCTTGCGGTTTCGGCGGCCATGGCGCGCTCTGCTCGCGTCCCACTGCGCGTGCTCTGCTCTCGCGTCCCTCCGGGTGCTCTGCCCTCGTTCCTCCATGTGCGCTGCTAGTGTTTGGGGCCAGCGCAAGATCACGCACGTTCGTGTGCATGCGGTTGCATGGGGCGCTGTGCAACGATGCAGTTACCTGCTGCAAAAATTGCCATGCGGACACAAAGAGAATCCAGGCCGCCCGGCCCCCATTTATTCCTGTGGCCATTTACCTTATATCTCTCACTCACGCGGCACAATAAGAACACCCACGACGACACATATAGAGAGGACATCCAGCGGTTCCAATGGCGCTCCCCGTGGCTCCAATGGTGCTCCCAGCAGCCGACAATGACAACGGTGGGCAGTTCATCATGCATCACGTAGTGGACACCCACGTGAGGGGGAAGGCCCTCTCGGTGGTGTACACGAACGATTCGGTCTCAGTGGAGACCTCCATCCAAACTATGGAGCAGTTCCTTGCCGAGGACAAGTACCGAGTGGTCGGCTTTGACCTCGAGTACACCATGGGTCATGTCGGGCACGATCAGAAGGTTGTCGTCGCCCAGTTGTGCGTGCGACATGACGTCCTCGTATACCACTACCACCTTGCCACAAGGCCTTGCGAGCATTTCTCCAGGTTTATCAACAACTCCGACTATAGTTTCGCTACTATGGACACCACCAACGATCTAAAAGCGCTCAAGGTGTCAGGCTTGAAATCCCCGAATCTTGTCAACATCCAGCACCACACAAGGTCTAGGGGAGCGACAACAACAAACTGAAATCCCTGGTTGACCTCGCCTTGGCCATCATCGACCCCTACTACACGAAGATGAAGGAAGAGAGCAAGAAGGACAAGAAAGCCTGGCACATCGTTTGGCATGAGAGACTGGATGAAGAACACATCAAGTACGCGGCCAAGGACGCATACACAAGCTACGAGATGTATAGGTGGATTGTTGACATAAGGAACTATCTTCTTCCTGCCCCAGACGAGGGATCGAGCCACATAGCAGTGGCGGGAGCGTCATAAGAAGTAGATGACTAGACGTTTCTCCTACTTTAGAATGCATGCAATTGTTGATTGAGGTGTATGTAAATGATCTGTATAGTCACTTATGTAATTGGATGTTTATTTCAGTTATATACACACACATACACACACACACACATGTTATTCTACCGTAGACAGAGCAAATCACACGGCTTATTAGCAGCAATCGTCTGTGTTATTATTGGTCTGCGCACACATTCCTAATTACGGACCTGTTTCCCGCGTATCGCACACATCTCGTTCAGTTGAACTGTTTCCATTGTGTTGCCTAATCACACACAGTTCATCCTAGTGAACCGTATGTTGTATATCACACACGCCTTCATCTGGTTGCTCGTTTCTTTTGTTCCTCCTCATCCCAAACAGTTAATTGAACTGAACCGTATGCCCTGCATCACACACGCAACTAAAATCTGAACCGTGTTTGATGCATTCGTCATCGCAAAATTTTTGCATCTTTTCTGACGGTTTTTTATGCCACCATTTTCGATTATGGCATCACACACAGTTTTATAGAAAAATCTCTGGTCGTAGTGTCGCGTTTGGACCATCCTGCAGTAGTGTTGGTACCTGTGGGTGACTTGTAGTGTTGATTACATCTTGTAGTTGATCACTATATGGTTTATTTGGTGGAAGATTATATGTTCATATCCATCATGCTATTTAATGCCCCTCTAATCATGAACATGTTTATCACTTATGAGTAGTTACTTGTGTTCTTGAGGTCACGGGAGAAATCATGTTGCAAGTAATCATGTGAACTTGATATGTGTTTGATATTTTGATAATATGTATGTTGTGATTCCCTTTGTGGTGTCGTGCGAACATCGACTACATGACACTTCAGCATATTTGGGCCTAAGGGAATACATTGTGGAGTAGTTATTAGATGATGGGTTGCTAGAGTGACAGAAGCTTAAACCCTAGTTTATGCGCTACTTCCTAAGGGACCGATTTGGATCCAAAAGTTTAATGCTATGTTTGATTCTATCTTAATACTTTTCTCGTAGTTGCGATGCTTGTGAGGGGGTTAATCATAAATAGGAGGTTTGTTCAAGTAAGAACAACACCTAAGCACCAATCCACCCACATATCAAATTATCAAAGTAGTGAACACAAATCAAGCCAACATGGTGAAAGTGACTAGATGAAATTCCAATGTGCCCTCGAGAACACTTTGCTTATTATAAGAAACCGTTTTGGCCCGTCCTTTGCCACAAAAGGATTGGGTTATCTTGCTGCATATTATCTGTTGTTACTGTTCATGCTCGTTACAAATTATTATGCTACCAAATTATCTGTTACTTACAATTTCAGCGCTTGCAGACATTACCTTGCTGAAAACCACTTGTCATTTCCTTCTACTCCTTGTTGGGTTCGACACTCTTACTTACCAAAAGGACTACGATTGATCCCCTATACTTGTGGGTCATCAATGCTCTTTTCTGGTGCCGTTGCCGGGGAGTGAAGCACTCTTGGTAAGTGAAATTGGTAAGGAAAAAATTATTACTGCATGCTGAAATTTATTGTCACTTGTTACTATGGAGAAAATTCCTTTGAGGGGTTTGTTCGGGGTATCTTCACCTCGATCAGAACCACAATTAGTTGCCCCTCAACCCACTGCACCTATTGAAAATACTGAATATGAAATTCCTTCGGGTACGATAGAACAGCTGCTAGCTAATCGTTATGCATGAGATGGAACTGAACATCCTGATATGCACTTGATATATGTGGACGAAATTTGTGGATTTTTTAAGCTTGCAGGTTTACCCGAAGATTAAGCTAAGAAGAAGGTGTTCCCTTTATCTTTGAAGGAAAAGGCATTGTCTCATGGTATAGGCTATGCGATGATATTGGATCTTGGAATTGGAATCAGTTGAAATTGGAATTCCATCAAAACAATTATCCCATGCATCTAGTTCATCGTGATCGGAATTATATATATAATTTTTGGCCACATGAAGGAGAAAGTATCGCTCTAGCTTGGGGGAGGCTTAAGTCAATGTTATATTCATGCCCCAATCATGAGATCTCAAGAGAAATTATCATTCAGAACTTTTATGCTCGGCTTTCTCGTAATGATCAATCCATGCTTGATACTTCTTGTGCCGGTTCTTTTATGAATAGGACAATTGAATTCAGGTGGGAACTCTTGGAAAGAATTAAACACAACTCTGAAGATTGGGAACTCAACGAAGGTAAAGAGTCAGGTATTAAGCTTAAGTTTGATTTTGTTAAATCTTTTATGAATACCGATGCTTTTCAAAAGTTTAGCACTAAATATGGACTTGATTCTGAGATAGTAGCTTCTTTCTGTGAATCTTTTGCTACTCATGTTAATCTCCCTGAAGATAAGTGGTTTAAATATCATCCCCCTATTAAAGAAGAAATTAAAGAACTGGTAGTTGCTAAAGAAGAAACTATCATCTACAATGTTGATCCAGTTGTTCCTACTGGTTACATCGAGAAACACCTTTTCCTGTTAAGACAAAAGAACATGCTAAGGTTTCAACTGTGGTTCGTAGAAGTAATATCAAAACACCTACACCCTATGAGCAAATCAAAGTAGAACCTAGTGTTGCTATAGTTAAGGATATCTTGGTCGATAATATTGATGGGCATGTTATTTACTTTGTTGGTGAAGCTGCTAGAATTGCTAAACCTGATGGGAAAGATAAACATAGACCAGTTGTTGGCATGCCCGTTGTCTCAATTCAAATAGGACATCACTGTTATCATGGTTAATGGGACATAGGTGCTAGCGTGAGTGCTATTCCTTTTACTTTATATCAAGAAATTATGAATGATATAGCACCCACTGAAATAGAAGACATAGATGTTACTATCAAACTTGCTAATAGAGACACCATCACACCACTTGGCATTGTTAGAGATGTTGATATCTTGTGTGGGAAAATAAAATACCCTACTAATTTTCTTATTCTTGGTTCCCCACTGGATGACTTTTGTCACATTATCTTTGGTAGACCTTTCTTGAACATCGTTAATGCTAAAATAGATTGTGAGAAACAAACTGTCAGTGTTAGCTTTGGTGATGAGTCTCATGAGTTCAATTTTTTCCAAGTTTAGTAGAAAACCTCATAAAAAAGAATTGCCTAGTAAGGATGAAATTATTGGTCTTGCTTTTATTGTTGTACCTCCTACTGATCCTTTTGAACAGTATCTTCTAGACCATGAAAATGATTTGCATATGCATGAAATAAATGAAATAGATAGAATTTTGTTCGAACAACAACCTCTGCTTAAACACAATTTGCCTATTGAAACTCTAGGAGGTCCTCCTCCACTTAAAGGTGATCGTGTGTTTGAATTAAAACAGTTACCTGACACTTTGAAATATGCTTATCTCGATGAGAAAAAGATTTATCCTGTTATTATTAGTGCTAACCTTTCAGAACATGAAGAAGAAAGATTATTGAAAGTTCTATGGAAGCACCGAGATATACTCTTGATGATCTTAAGGGCATCAGTCCCACTCTACGTCAGCACAAGATTAATACGGAACCTGATGTTAAACCCATTGTTGATCACCAACGTCGGTTAAATCCGAAGATGAAAGAAGTGGTAAGAACAGAAATATTAAAACTTTTTGAAACGGATATAATCTATCCTATAGATGATAGTAGATGGATAAGTCCTGTCCTTTGTTTCCCTGAGAAAGGAGGTACTACTGTTTTTCATAATGATAAGAATGAACTTATTCCACAAAGAATTGTTACAGGGTATAGAATTGTAATTGATTTTATAAAATTAAACAAAGCAACTAGAAAATATCATTACCCTCTGCCTTTTATTGATCAAATGCTAGAAAGGTTATCTAAGCAGACACATTTTTGCTTCCTTGATGGATATTCTATTTTTTCACAAATACATGTTTCTCAACCTGATCAAGAAAAGACCACTTTTACTTGTCCTTTTGGAACTTATACTTATAGAATATGCCTTTTGGTTTATGCAATGCACCTGCTACCTTTCCAAGATGTATGACTGCTATATTCTCTGACTTTTGTGAAAAAATTGTTGAGGTTTTCATGGATGACTTTTCTGTTTATGGGAAGTCTTTTGGTGATTGTATAAGCAACCTTGATCGAGTTTTGCAAAGATGTGAGCAAACAAATCTTGTCTTGAATTGGGAGAAGTGCCACTTTATGATTAATGGAGGTATTGTTTTGGGCCATAAAATTTCAGAAAGAGGTATTGAGGTGGACAAAGCTAAGGTTGATGCAATTGAGAAAATGCCAGGTCCTAAAGATATCAAAGATATTAGTAGTTTCCTCGGTCATGCTGGTTTCTATAGGAGGTTTATTAAAGACTTCTCTAAAATTTCCAGGCCTCTTACAAATATTTTACAAAAGGATGCTCCATTTGTTTTTGATGATGATTGTTTAGAAGCCTTCGAAACACTCAAGAAAGCCTTAATTTATCCACCTATTGTTCAACTACCTGATTGGAACTTGCCTTTTGAAATTACGTGTGATGCTAGTGATTATGTTGTTCATGATGTTCTAGGACAAAGAGTTGATAAGAAACTGAATGTTACTCACTACGCAAGTAAAACTCTACACAGTGCACAAAGAAATTATGCTACTGCTGAAAAAGAATTTCTAGAAGTGGTGTTTGCTTGTGATAAATTTAGATCCTATATTGTTGATTCTAAAGTGACTATTCACACTGATCATGCTGCTATAAAATATCTTATGGAAAAGAAAGATGCCAAACCTAGGCTTATTCAATGGGTTCTCTTGCTACAAGAATTTGATTTACATATCACTGATAGAAAAGGAGCGGAGAACCCCGTAGCTGATAACCTGTCTAGGTTGGAGAATGTTCTTGATGACCCACTACCTATTGATGATAGTTTTCCTGATGAGAAATTAGCTGCAATAAAT
Source organism: Triticum dicoccoides (assembly GCF_002162155.2). Lineage (NCBI taxonomy): Eukaryota > Viridiplantae > Streptophyta > Magnoliopsida > Poales > Poaceae > Triticum > Triticum dicoccoides. The sequence goes on along the minus strand of NC_041393.1, from coordinate 432,043,301 downwards.
GTTTATCATAACACTCCTTGATATGTTGACAATGATAATTACATTGTTGCTAAATATATACCACCTAGCTTCACATACCAACAAAAGAAGAAGTTCTGCTATGATTTATGACATTACTTTTGGGATGACCCACATCTTTATAAAGGAGTAGATGATATTATTGGACGTTGTGTACCTGAGCATGAACAGGGACAAATCCTACGGAAATGTCACTCCGAAGCTTATGGAGGACATCATGCGAGAGATAGAACTACTCACAAGGTATTGCAATCTGGTTTTCATTGGCCTACTCTCTTCAAGGATGCCCGTAAGTTCATTTTATCTTGTGATGAATATCAAAGGATTGGTAATATTGGTAAGCATCAAGAAATTCCTATGAACTATTCTCTTGTTGTTGAACCATTTGATGTTTGGGGATTTGATTACATGTGACCTTTTCCTTCCTCTATTGAGTATACACATATTTTGGTTGTTGTTGATTATGTTACTAAGTGGGTAGAAGCTATTCCAACTACTAGTGCTGATCACAACACCTCTATTAAAATGCATAAGGAAGTTACTTTCCCAAGGTTTGGAGTCCCTAGATATTTAATGACTGATGGTGGTTCATATTTTATTCATGGTGCTTTCCGTCAAATGCTTGCTAAGTATGATATTAACCATAGAATTGCATCACCTTATCATCCTCACTCTAGTGGTCAAGTTGAACTTAGCAATAGAGAAATAAAATTAATTTTACAAAAGGCTGTCAATAGGTCCCGGAAGAATTAGTCTAAGAAATTAGATGATGCACTTTGGGCTTATAGAGCAGCATATAAAAATCCTATGGGGATGTCTCCTTATAAAATGGTTTATGGAAAAGCTTCTCATTTGCCTCTTGAGTTAGAATATAAAGCTTATTGGGCAATTAAACAACTCAACTATGATTTCAAACTTTCTAGTCAGAAGAGGTTATTTGATATTAGCTCATTAAATGAATGGAGAACCCAAGCTTATGAAAATGCCAAGTTGTTTAAAGAAAATGTTAAAAGATGGCATGATAAAAGAATCCAAAAGAGGTAATTCAAAGTTGGGGAGTATGTTCTTTTGTACAACTCTCGCTCATATTCTTTGCAGGAAAACTCCTCTCCAAATGGGAAGTGCCCTATGTTATCGAGGAGGTTTACCGATCTGGAGCTATCAAAATAAATAATGCCGAAGGTACTAACCCAAAAGTTGTTAATGGGCAATGAATAAAACATTATATCTCAGGTATGCCCATTAATGTTGAAACCAATATTATCCAAACTATGACACCGCAAGAACACATAAACTTCTGGAACATTCTAGAATCGTGAAAAAAGGAGGTACGTGACACGGTAAGTAAACGGACTCTGAAAAATACGCAAAAATATTTTCTGTCCATTTTGGAATATAAGAAAATTTAGGAAATTAAGACATAACCAGGAAGGCGCCCCTTGTGGGCACAAGACACCAGGGCGCGCCTGGCTTGCCACGCGCGCCCAGGTGGGTTGTGCCCACCTCATGTACCTTCTGGACTCCTTTTTCTTCCGTTTGCTTGTTTCCCAAGATAAAAAATCTTTGGGATAATTGGATTTATGCCCCTAGTTGTGTCCCACTCGACAGGATTACCTGTAATTTCCAAAGCCAGTGGTTCTGTCCAACCCACTTTGGTCGTCTTGTGCTTTTTCCCTTTAACCGTTTGACCGTCGAACCAATTGACCATCGCATCGCAGAGAAATCTACTATTTTCTTTTCTCATCGTTTTCTCGACAGATCTGAAAATATGTCATCCCAAGACTCTAAGAGTGAGAGCTATGTTGCTGATTATATCACAAACCCTAAGGTTTATGGGGATGTGGAGCGCTATAGCTGGACTTCGGAGGAAGAAGAAGACTATGATCCTAAAAGGGAGGAGGAGACGAGCTCAGACGAGGATGAAGCCCCATTGCCTCCCCAACAAAGCAAAGAAGCCTAAGATCCAGTTTATCCTGTTTCGTCTTTTGCAGGAAAACAAGCAAGATTTATGCAAAAAGGTATCGGAGCTTGAGCAGGAGATTGGTGAATTGAAGTAGGAGAATTCCGCGTAAGCTAAGGAAGAAAGACGAATCCTCTACATCATCACCACCACCTCCTTCTTTATCACCAAAAAAATTGAGTATCGGGTATGGGCACTCCCCTTAGCTTGCGCCGAGCTTGGGGGAGGTGCCCTGGTATCGTATCACCTCCAGTATCTTTTGCCTTTATTTACCTTAGTTCAATCCATAGTCATCTTTTGCTTTAGATGAATAAAAGTTTAGTTCGATCCTTTCTTTTTGAGAGTTTGCTTAGTGATCCATCTTTGTAATCATATGCGAGATATATAATAAAGTTTAGTTGGAGTTTTGTTTCTTTACTTTCATGTTCAACAACAAAAAAGGAAAGGAAAAAATGAAAAAAAAACATATTGTAATCTTATGGTAAGTAATGACACCACATAAGGAAAAGTATAAGTAGAAAATTTTATTGGAGATTGACAAACATAGCATTGGTCTGAAAGAATTAACAAGGGAAGAGAAGATTCACATGTAAATACACTATCTTGGAAATCTTATGTGATTGTGAGCCCCCATCAAAATATTATATGCCAAAATTGTTGATGTTGGACAAGGAAGACAACGTAATGATTTATGTTTGTTCATATTCACATAGAAGTTATATTGTCATAGATCCTTAAACATGTGGTGCTTGTACCCCATCTTTGCTAGCCAAAAAATTCTGCAGCAAGTAGAGATACTACTTGTGCATCCAAAAACCCTTAAACCCAAATCTTATTTTCAAGAGTCCACCATACCGACCTAAGGATTGAGTAAGATCCTTCAAGAAAGTTGTCATCGGTGCAATAAGGCAACAAAAATTGCTTCTAAAAGTGTTAGATCATTTAGTGTAAGAGAAATTGAGAGTTTTACGAACTTGTGATGGCACAGAATAAAAGCGACAGACTGCATAATAAAGGTTGCTATCATAAGGGGCAATATAATGTGACGTTCTTTTGCACTAAGGGATTGAGCATACAAACAAAAAGCGCATGGCAACCTCTGCTTCCCTCTATGAATGGCCTATCTTTTACTTTTATGTATTTACTTTCATGCAAGAGTCAAAGTTTTTCTCTCTATTCCTTTTTATTTTTCTCTTCTGGCAAGCATCATGTGGTGAGGAAAGATCTAGGCACATATATCCAGTTGGATATGGATAGCATGAGTTATTATTGCTGACATCACCCTTGAGGTGAATACGTTGGGAGGCGAAATTATAAGCCCCTATCTTTCTATGTGTCCGGTTGAAATGTTTTGCTCATGTGTATGCGGTGAGTGTTAGCAATCATAGAAGACTATATGATGGTTGAGTATGTGGACTTGCATAAAGGCTCCGATACGTGACCCTTCCTGAAAAGATGATGAATTATAGTTGCAAAGTTGACTGAGAACATAGTTTGTTGGTTTCCAATAGAGTTTATGCTTTATACGTTGATGTTGTGATGAATTGTTACTTATTCATGAGAAGTCTATGATAAAAGTTTTATGTTAAAGTTTGTTGCTGTTATAATAATTTACATCATGCTTCTATGTCCGTATTTTTTATCGACACCTCTCTCTCTAAGCATGTGGACATATTTTTCATTTCGATTTTCGCTTGAGGACAAGCGAGGTCTAAGCTTGGGGGAGTTGATACGTCCATTTTGCATAATGTTTACCTATTGTTATTAATAATGTTTTTATGCATAATAATGCTTTTTGAAGTAATTCTAATGCCTTTTCTCTCATAATATGCAAGGTTCACAAAAAGAGGGAGAATTCCGACAGCTGGAAATCTGGACGTGAAAAAGCTACGTCAGGCTACCTATTCTACACAACTCCAAATGAGCTGAATTCACAAGGAATTTTTACGGAATAAATAAGAATTATTGGAGCGAATAACTACCAGAGAGGGCCCACCAGGTGGGCACAACCCACCTGGGCGCGCCAAGGAGCCCAGGCACGCCCTGGTGGGTTGTTTCCTCCGTGGCCCTCCTCCGGTGCCCATGTTCTGGTATATAAGCCATTTTGACCTAGAAAAAATAAGGAGAGGACTTTCGGGACGGAGTGTCACCGTCTCGAGGCGGAACTTGGGCAGGAGCACTTTTGCCCTCCCGCGGAGCGATTCCGCCGGGGGGACTTCCCTCCCGGAGGAGGAAATCATCGTCATCATCATCACCAACAACCCTCTCATCTTGGGGAGGCCAATCTTCATCAACATCTTCACCAGCACCATCTCCTCTCGAACCCTAGTCATCTCTTATGTTCAATGTTTGTACCGGAACCTCAGATTGGTACCTGTCGGTGACTAGTAGCACTACAAAAAAATACACTTCCATGATGATACGTGTTTGTCTCAGTAGGTCGCGTTTTTTGTCATGCATGTATATCCATGACGATTTATGACAGAATCAAGATAGTCATACCTGTTCTGTCGTAGAAGTGTTCCATGACATTACCAGAATTATCACCACGGAAGTGTCCACTTCCATGACGATAAATCGCGCATCACAGAAGTGCTTTCGTCAAGGGTGACCGACACGTGGCATCCACCGTAACGGAACGCCATTAAGCTATCGGGTCGGGTTTTGGATCCGATAACCCGTTAACAACCCCGACCAATGGGGATTTTCCATGTGTAAAATCATCATTGCTTGGAGGAAACACGTGTCGGCTCATCATTGGGACAGATGTCATCCACTCATTGGACAGAAGGCGCCTATGATACGTCGACACGTGGCATGGCCCAACAGAGGCCCATTCCTGTGAAAAGGCCGGCCCGTTTGACTTGGTCAAAAGGTGTCGGGCCGGCCCATGGAAAGCCTGTTAACGGCCTGTTCGCATATAGCCCATTTACAGCCTGCTAACCCAAGGCACGTTATGCCCTATCCGAATTAGGCCCAGTAGCGTCATCTGTGCCATCCAATATGATTCCAGCCCATTTTCACTTCTGGCCCATGTATGGCCCATGACGTCTTTCGGCCCATATGAGGCCCTATGTAACTCTTGGCCTATTAACGGCTCATGGTGAAACTGGCCTGCAATGAACAGTGTATCACTTTACACCCATTAACGGCCCGTGGTGAAACTGGCCCGTAATGAACAGTGGATCACTTTATACCCATTAAGGGTCCGTTATTCAGTTGGGCCGTTTCCAGCCCATGTTATCTTTCGGCCTTCTCAGAGCCCATTTATTCTTGGTCTCATTTCCAGCATTCATTTACTTACGGCCCGTTACTGTCATTTTCTGCTTATGGGCCAAATTTAGCCCGTGGTTACAGTCGGCCCATTTGTGGTCTGTTAATACGTTGGGCCGTTTTCATAGCATCATCAAATACGGACTATTAACGATCGCCCGTTATGGTCATACGGCCCGTATAAGGCCCATTGGTGATACGGCCCGTAGAAGGCCCATTGTTTCTATGGCCCGTAGAAGGCCTACTTTTTTACAACCCTTAGAAGGCCCACTGTTTCTACGGCCCGTAGGAGGCCCAATGTCACTACAGTAAATATTAGCCCATGGTTATTGTGGCCACTAGCAAACCGCGGAAAAAGAACTGCACTGACTACAAGCAAACAAATAAACAAGACAACAAGGAAATAAATAAGCAAGCAACTTATGCTAGACTATCACGTCTATTACACATATTACATCCACTGGGCATTAAAGTTCGCCACCAGTGCAAATATAGGGAACAAAGCAGCATATAAACACCGCAGCAAAACAAGTCCAGAACTGAAACCACTTCAGAAGAGTTCAAGAAACAATATCCTGGGTACCCATAATGCTGGCAAGATGCTTAGAAAGCTTATTAACTTTCTCTTGTTTGGCGCTTAAATCCTCCAACACTTGCTGTTGCACAAGAAAGTACGCATCTGAATTTTGAAGGGACTTCCTCAGTCCTTCGGCTTCTTGCCGCAGCACAGCTGACTGATGCCTGTTAGCTTGTAGCTGAGACTGAAGAAGCCGAAGTGATTCAGGCAGCGAGTTCGAAGAGCTTGTGCTAGCGGTACTGGCCAGTAACTCAAACACTACATCAACGTAGGACTGTGGGGTTTTCTCACTGTCTACAAGATCGTTTTTATCACCTTTCTTGGAGACCAACAGGGTTGTCTCACTATCTTGAACCTTATATGCATTACTTTCTCTACCATTGCATAGTTGGGTGCTCTTGTCCAATATTCTGTTTGCATACTACAAGAGAAACAAGCAGACACATCACAGGTTTAGGTTGTAGTATACAAAACTCATTTTGGTAAACCGGTTCAGTAGTAAGGTGGACAGGATAACAGCATGAAACAAACATATATCTATGTACTATGGTCACTGTATTGTCCATATCATTCTAGCTTATGTTCCCTAATCAAGATAGAGACATAGTTCAACTCATATATTTTTAAGACACAGTAGCATAGACAGAATATAAGTGTGAGAAACTACACAACATTAGCAGCACTTTTAATGTGCATCACATGAGAACATAACTGTTTATACAACTTAAACTGAAATCTACATAGAGCAAGAAGTTAGAACAACAATCCAGTTAAAGAAATAGGTTTAAAACATACCTGTTGCGCCATTGGAGTTTCAATTGGATCCTTCAAATTCGAAAGTAGTTGGTATGAGTAAATACAGTGATGCAACAGTAAAGGAGTATGGACCATAGCTACGGAATCTGACCTGAGAACAGTTGCTCTTCTGCTTTAAACGTGGACTTTGGTTAGTTGTGGTGGTCTTCGTGCTTTGGGCAGTGCAGTAGCTTTACAAACTACTCGTTGGGCGTACTCTGTGGTGGACATGGTGCTTTGTCAACTATAAGTGGGTTACTATCCGCTGGGGTTGCGGTTAGATGGGTTGTAGCTGGTTCTCTGCCCAATGGTGTAAGTGTGCAATCTGGAAGAGTCTCGATTATGTGTGGTGGGGCTAGTTTGTGGGCCAGTACAACCATGGTTCTATGTGCATCGTTGGGTAGCACTGTCTTTTGTGAAGAACGGGTTTTTGCTCCCTTAGATACTGCCATCACGCCCTCCAATTCAAATGGCTGATAAACAAGAAAAGAAATTGAACGTACAGACATTGTATGATAGACAGATGTGGTAATTCACATATATGTTGTCTAACCAAACAGGACAACATGACACAATTTCACATATATGATGCCTAACTAAATAGGATAGCATGACACAGTTTCAGATATATGATGGATAACTTAACAGGATATAATGGCATAATTCAACATATGATGAGTACCTAAACAGGATGACATGACAAAACTATATGATGTCTTTCTAAAATAGGTTGGGATGAAATAATTCACATACATGTTGTCTAAGTATACAGGATGGCATGATATAATTGACATAATTGATTCATATACTAAGCAGCTGACACTCGCATGTATGATCTCTAAACTAAGCATATAGAATTCAATATTGTGCATATGATGTCTAAACTAAGCAATGCAAGACACCATATGCATCATATGAGAAATATAAACATTGAAACTTAGAGCATACACCCTAGGTGGGATATAGGACTGGTCATCTGTCTCTGAATCCTCCTCTGAGGAGCTCCCTGTAACCATCGAGATATATGCTTCAACAGGTACCATTGCCTGCTCTGAAGACCTTGTTTTCACTCCAGATTTTTCCATAACCGGCTCAAATGGCTGATACACATGAAGAGTAGTTCAATATACACAGATTGTCGACAAATGGAATACGTAATGAAAAAAAAGATGGCATGAGATAATTCACATATATGATGCCTGGCTCCACGGCGGTGCATAATTCACATATATGATAACTGGCTAAAAAAACATGGCATTGCATAATTCACATAGCTGATATAGAAAGCAAACAGGAGGCATTCACACAAAGCATGTCTAATCTAAGCAGATGGCATGGCAATGCAAGACACCATATGCATGATATCAGCAATATAACCTAGCCAAGTTAGAGCATGCACCTCGGGGGGGGATACGACTGGTCATCTCTCTCTGAATCCTCCTCTGAGGAGCTATCTGTAACCAGCAAGAAATCTGCATCGACAGGTAGCACTGACTGCTCAGAAGACCTTGTTTTCACTCCAGATTTTCCCATGACCGACTCAAATGGCTGATGCACACGAAGAGTAGATGAATGTATAAACTTTGTTGACAAATGGAATACATTATGGAAAAAAATATGGCACGATACAATTCACATATACGATGACCGGCTAAACAGGATGGCATTGCATGATTCACGTATATGATGCCTGGCTAAAGAAGATGGCATTGCATAATTCCCATATACTCCCTCCATTCCTAAATATTTGTCTTTTTAGAGATTTCAAATGGACTACCACATACAGATGTATATAGACATATTTTAGAGTGTAGATTCACTCATTTTGTTCCATATGTAGTCACTTGTTAAACGTTTTTTAAATAAACAGCAAGTTAAACATTTTTAACATAGATGAAAATGGCATATTATTAATCTACACAATTTTTTGAGCATTTTACATATATAAATTATTTTAATCCGATGCACAGTTGTGGAGTTATTAAATGCATGAACTCTAGGGACTTTTCTGCAAATCTGTAATTCCCTGGATAATTAGTAAAATCGCTGAACAGAAAAAAAACACTATGTGGGCCAAATCTGAACAGAGCTGGGGCTGCTCACCCATGGGCTCTTGCCCGGCTCGGGGGAGGGGCTGGCAGGCCACGGGGAAGATGGGCCAAGGCGCTGGCCCACGCGTTGGGCTGCGGTCAACGCGAGCGGGACGAGCGGGCTGCTCCTGCTCGCTGAAGAGGAAGCAGAGGCCATGGCAAGGCTTGACGGCGGCAGCGGGACGAGGGAAGCCGGCGGCGGGGCGAGGGATGGCCAGAGGAGGCCAGATCCGGTGAGGGGAGGCCGGATCCGGGCGTCGGGGATCCGTTCCCGGCGACGGCGGCGGCAGGGGAGCCTCGGGCGGCGACGAAGGCCATGGCGGCGGCGGCCTGCGAGGAGAAGAGAGAGAGCGAGGTGAGCACGAGAAGGGGAGGAGGAGAAGGTAGAGAGGAGGAGGCGGGGCTCCGGCCTGGCGAAGCTTCGGCGGCGGCGGCGCAGTTGCCGGAGGGACGCAAGACGGCGATGGGGCCGGGCGGACGCGGGCGCCGGCGATGAACGACGAGGTACCGGGGTCGGGCGAGGGAGCAGGGACGGGCGCGGGTGAGTGCTCGGGAGGGCGGCGGCGCACGGGCTCCCTCGGGGCCTAGATCTAGCCCGGGGCGGGCCTGGACGGGCTGGAGCGGGCCAGCGGCGGAGGAGGCTGAGGGGGAGGCGACGTGGAGGCTTCCGGTTGGGCGAGGGAGGCTGCACAGCGGCGACTGGCCAATGGGAAGAGGCCAAGTGGCAGGGAGGAGGTGGGGCGGCGCAGATTCTGAAGAGGGGGGAGGCTAGAGGTAGGTGGAGGCGGATTAGGCTGCCCAAAATGGTCAAGGGGTGTCCATATATAGCAAAATTGCTAGGGTTTGGGGGGTTTTGGGGGCTTCCGGAGCCCTCTGATCACGATCCGACGG
>NC_041393.1:431994735-432033353 GCF_002162155.2 Triticum dicoccoides | reverse complement strand
GGGGTAGGCAGGCCTAGGTGGGCTTTTAAGAGAGGCTTGGGCTGAGGGGATAGAATATGAATGCAGCCCGACAACTGTTTCCGGAGACCGAAAACGCCCGACGAAGGTACCAGCAACGGTGCCGCTATATATTTAACGGTTGGGCTATCAAATGGACTCCGAATGCGATGAAATTTGGCAGGCGGTCTTTCTACACTATAATAAGACCGCACGACAAGTTGCAACCCATTCCGAGAACATTTTTATGCCACTTATAAAATAATATTTCGGAGGTGCCGCGGGCGCGTGCGGGTGTGGTCTGGACTCCGAACGGACAATGGAGAGAACCGGCGGAACCCGAACGGATGCAAGTTTTGAAAAACATGCAGATGAAATGCAGATGAAGTGCAGATGATGGCATGAGATGAGATGCATAACAAGAACAAAATGCAAAACAACAGACAAAAACCCAACCACGAAGGAAATATCATATAGCATCTCCGAAAAAGGCAAGAGTTGGAGTTATGAATATGGAAAGTTGTATCCGGGGTGTTACAACACTCCACCACTACGAGAGGATCTCGTCCCGAGATCTAGGATGGCACCGGAGGGAAAAGGAAAAGGAAGAGAAGAGGTAAAACTAAGTTGCTTCTTCGACCAATGAGTGAAACCATGAACCTTGAGAGGTTGAGCAATTAGAGATGAACGAGATTGCAAACAATCCGTTAGAAAAGAGGAACGAGGAACATTACGATAACTTGAAGGTTGCAAAGGCATGAATTAAGAGTTTAATGGACAAGATAGAATTCGAAACCACTCCGGTTAAAACAATAGGAGAGAGGAAGAATTCGGGCAGCACTCCGGCTGAACATGGAAGGAATAGAACATGAACTTGAGAAGATGGGAAGATACTTGATGAAATCAACAACACACTGCCTCCGGAAGTATTGAAAAAATGGCACAATGGGTAAGAAGGATTTCAGACAGCACTCAGGTTGAAAAGAGAGGCAAAACTTGATAAGATGAAAGAACTTGAATGAGAACAGAGCTCTCCGGTTAAATGGATAAGCACGAAAATAACATGATTCTCACAATTCGAGATGATGAGTGAAGAGCAGAACATCACAATGCCTCCGGAACGAAAGAATAGAAGTTAGATTGTTGGGATAAAGGGACGGATAAGGAAATAACAACTCCTACCACAATTGTATTTGGAAAGCATCCTTGCAAAGAAGGATTGAACGGAGTTGTTGGAAAATCAACAACAAAAAGAATAAGTTTGTAGTGGGCTTATGAAAAACATCTCAAGACTATGAGGTGACATTCTGCCACTAACGAAAAAAACAAATGCTTGTTTGAGATCAACGAAGAGATGAAAAACCTCTTTCACCGAGAAGGATATGGAGAAAGCTTGGATCAATGATAAGCACCAGAAATAGCAACATTCCTTAGGGAAGGCTTTAGGTGAAAACTAACCCAAGATAACTCCAACAAAGAGATTGATGGATTTAAAATACCTCATTCTTGAAAACAATATGAATGATGAACCATGAAGGAAATTGTGAAGAGTGACATAACACCACCACAAAAGATAAGGTGGAAAGAATTGCACTTCAGAATGCAAGATGAAGAATACTTGAGCTCCTCAAAACAAAAGATGTGTTGAGCACCATGTTTATTTTTTGAGTATAGCTTGGCAGATCTTAGCTCCGAGAGAAATCTTGAAGAACAAAATGAGAATGAAAGAAATCCTTGATGAACCATCATGTAGAGCCTCCATGAAGAACTCCGGTAATAAAAGGATGATGGAAAGAAAGGGAAGTTGAAAACACAAGGTGAAGCCTTGCAATGATTTAGATGGAGCTTCGCGATGATATAACCGAGAGAACTTGGAACTCCAGAAAAGAAAAGATGAACATCTTAGAACCGAGAAATGTGACATGATGATCAACTCCGGAAAGAAAAGATGAACACTAGAACCGAGAATTGCTTCATCATGAACAATCTCTGGAAGAAAAAAATGAATCACCTCGAGGAAATAAGAATAAGATTTATTGTATGCTTATCCTTCACCAAATTAAATTGATGGCAAGCAATGGATTTGGCATACTACTTATTCTCGTAGAAAGGATTAAGAGAGATATAGAGCAAACTTGAGAAGGTCTTGATGGAACCACCAGTGGGATTGAAACAACGAAAGAATGGATGAATTGATACGATAACGAAGAAAGTGAAATCTTGAACGAACCATCGAAAGAATTGAAAATGAACGTAGCAAAGGCACAATTCACCGGGAAGAATTGGAAAACGAATGAAGATACTTGAGGGGATTTAGATACAAGAGAACGAAGAGGTCATGAACTGATTAGAGGATATTTGAACAATTCACCGGTAAGATTTGGAGAATGATAGCTACATGTTGCGAATGAAGAATTATGACATGATGGCCTTCGGAGGAAAGAAATGCAAACAACTCATGAAATGCTCCGGATGGTAAGAATAGAAATCTCACAATCAAAACAATTATGAGGATAGCATGAAGCTAGAACCATGAATCTTCAAGAGAATGGACCAAGATTTAAGAGAAATCCTTCTTTGGTCTTCAAGATTCGAGAATGACGACGAAGAACACCACCAAGAATTGTTGAGATACTCCGGGATGAAAATTAGAAAGGTTGAACCAACGATGAAAGAATTTGAAAAATCTTGGAGAAGGACAAATGACTTATGATAAATCATTCTTACGTCAAACTTTCAAATGAATTTGAGAATCGCTCCTGATAATTCGAAGAGTCAGGTAAGATCCTGGGAAAAAACCTATGGGTTAGGGCCCACTCGAAAGAACCATCGTTGACGGATTGCTTGAAATAGAGATTGCACCGGTAGAATTAAATAGCTTGAATGAAAGAAAAAACTTGAAGTAACTCGAACGGATTAAGAAAGGAAACATGATTCTTTTGAGATATCTTGAGCACTCCGGATAAGAATAGAGAGAGGTGAACAATTAAGAGGTGCGCCGGTATGAAAAAAACATTTGACACGAGGAACAGAATATGATCAACAACGAAAGCTTGAATTGGATCCACCGGAGAAGAAACAACAATGAAGGATGATGAACTTGAAACTCCGTTAGTATCTTCGCGAGGGATCACCAGATCAAAACATTGATTGAAAAGAGTGAGGAGACTTCACATGAATAAATGGATACTTGATTAAGAAATCTGGGTCCTTGAAGAAAAAGGGTGGGAGGGCAGGGAAAACAAAGGCAACTTGGGGAAAATGGAACAAACACCATTGAGAAAACTTAGAATTGATCTTGCGGATGTTGAAAATGATCGGATCCACTTGAAGAGAAGCACACCGGTTGGAGAAGAATTAACATGACGACCTCGATGATCAAGAAGGATTATTACTCCCATAGAAATATGAGAACACCGCTTGAAAGGTATGGAACCAACATTTGACTTTGATGCAACTCGAATACCACAAATAAAATAAAACAAAGGATTTGGCTTGCAGAATAAGCCAGAACAAACATAAGATAGAGATTTCGTTCGAAGTTTTTGTGGTGGGGCCCACACGGGCTCGAGTGTACAGCACCATCATGTACAAGGCAGTGCACATGACATACGAAGTGTCCCCGAACTAGCATAGCCAAGGGTTCTTTAAGACACAACGAGACCACTGTAAAAACGACCGTGGAAAGGCAGACCACTAGACGTCAAACCCCAATCTCATATCATGCATCTGTCGAAAAGATATTCTAGGAGCTACTTGAATTCCCACCTATAAAACTCCCGAAACTTTCTGGTTATGCAATCTGGTGTTGGGGATACAGGGGAAGCAATATATATCTCACCCAAAACTAACAATCCCTACATCCAGCTGTATCCATCCGTCAACACATAACCAAGAAACCTTCAGAAATCGTGTACCTCAACCTTCGAAAAGCATTCGTTATACGAGTTATGGAAATACTCCCGAACTCCCCAGTACTGGGTGACGTCGAGGTTATCTCACCAACAACTGCATAAAAGAGATTTTCGATGTCGGCAAAACTTAGGTATTCCAGAACTGCAACGATAAAATTGTGACGACAACACCTCGGAGCTCAACTCCCCGGGTCAATGCCACATAAATAGACAGGAGGCACCAAGAACTATGTTCTCGTCACAAAACCATCGGAATGATTCCAAGATACCCGCGTGATCCTAAAAAAAATTAGTGAAATTGAGGAGAGGAAAGTCAAAACATCTACGTCAGGAGACCTCACCAGAGCGACGAAGGGGCTGAGGAGTAAAAAGAATCCTACTCTCCGATATATATAATCCTAAGACTCAAAATAGTTTTCTTCCAGACTCAACAACGGCCAACAATCAAGGGGGCTCCTAGGGTCGGTCGAGGCTCTGATACCAACTTGGCACGCCCAATATGCGACCCTATCCAAAAGGAACTCGAAGGTCCCACCAAGGATAGACCCGCATATTGAAACGCTTTTGCAAGGTGGATATCATTACATCAACATTACATAATGGATGGGGATACATACATAAGGCATACAATGCCACACGAATACAACATCACAATACATCAGAGCATTATCCGACTACAGATGAAACGCAAGCAGAAACTCAAACGACATCCACCCTGCTAGCCCAGGCTACCGACCTGGAACCTATCCCCTGATCGAAGAAGCAGAAGAAGAACTCAACGCAAGCAAGCATCGCTCTCGCGTCATGAACATCGCGTGAACCTATACCTGCAACTGTTGTTGTAGTAATCTGTGAGCCTCGAGGACTCAGCAATCCCATTACCATGGGTATCAAGACTAGCAAAGCTTAAAGGGAAAGGAAGGGGTAAAGTGGTGAGGCTGCAGCAGCGACTAAGCATATATGGTGGCTAACATATGCAAATAAGAGCGAGAAGAGAGCAAGCGGAACGGTCGTGAAGCTAGCAATGACCAAGAAGTGATCCTGAACTCCTACTTACGTCAAACATAACCCAGAAACCGTGTTCACTTCCTGGACTCCGCCGAGAAGAGACCATCACAGCTACACACGCGGTTGATGCATTTTAATTCGGATCTGGTGTCAAGTTATCTACAACCGGACATTAACAAATTCCCATCTGCCTATAACCGCAGGCACGGCTTTCGAAAGATTATACCCTGCAGGGGTGTCCCAACTTAGCCCATGACAAGCTCTCACGATCAACGAAGGAATAGACCTTCTCCCAGGAAGACCCGATCAGACTCGGAATCCCGGTTTACAAGACATTTCGACAATGGTAAAACAAGACCAGCAAGACCGCCCGATGCGCCGACAATCCCGATAGGAGCTGCACATATCTCATTCTCAGGGCAACACCGGATAAGCTAAGCGTACAAGAACTGACATAACCCAAGTTGCCAAGGGATGGTCCCGCACAGTGCTCTAGTTTGGACCAACACTTAGACAAGCATTGGCCCGGGGGGCTGTAATAAATATGACCCTTGGGTTAATTACACCCAAGGGAAATATAGGTGGTGGTGAGGCAAATGGTAAAACCAATGTTGGGCCTTGCTGGAGGAGTTTTATTCAAAGCGAACTATCAAGGGGGTCCCATAAATCACCCGACCGCGTAAGGAACGCAAAATCCGGGAACATAACACCAGTATGACGGAAACTAGGGCGGCAAGAGTGGAACAAAACACCAGGCATAAGGCCGAGCCTTCCATCCTTTACCAAGTATATAGATGCATTAATAATATAAGAGATATTGTGATATCCCAACCAAAATCTTGTCCACCATGGAGCAATCTTCAACTTCACCTGCAACTAGCAACGCTATAAGAGGGCTGAGCAAAGCGGTAACATAGCCAAGCAACGGTTTGCATAGGAATGGTGTCAAAGGTTAGAGGCTGACATGGCAATTTGGGATGGCTTGATAAACAGGTAATAGGTAGCGCAGCATAGCGATAGAACGAAGCAACTAGCATAGCAATGATAGTAGTGAGATCCAGGGTAGCGGTCATCTTGCCTGAAATCCCGCTAGGAAGAAGAACGAGTCCATGACAAAGACGAACGGACGTAGTCGAACGAATCCTCACAATCGCAACATTACCGGAACTAAGAAGCAACACCGGAAAGAAACAAACAACATGGTAAATGCACAAGCATAAACATGGCATGATGCACAAACAAGTATGATGCATGTCTGGTTTAAAGAGGCATGACATGGCAAGTGCAACAAACAATACTACAAGTTAAGTGGAGATCAATATGCAACGAGTTGCATATTGACAAAACACCACATGCAATTATTTAGTTTGATCTCGGTTATGTACCCAACAATATTAAATGTTGTTAAACATGGCAAGAGGTGAAACATAATGAAACTACCTATCTAGGCAAGTTTAAATGAGGCCGGAAACAACAAACAACAAGTCCGGAAAATCCCCATATGCATATTTTAGATTCGGTACTGTTCTTCCCGAAACACAATTTTAATGTTGTTAAACAGCAACATAAATTGCACCATGTTAATCTAGGCATTTTTCCACCCCATTTACATATAAAGTTTATTTAAAATGGAGCTACGGTTATTTAGTTATGAAATAAAGCATTTTAGCATGGCATATTAACAAATTTAAATAAATAGCAAGTTAAACATTTTTAACATAGATGAAAATGGCATATTATTAATCTACACAATTTTCTGAGCATTTTACATATATAAATTATTTTAATCCGATGCACAGTTGTGGAGTTATTAAATGCATGAACTCTAGGGACTTTTCTGCAAATCTGTAATTCCCTGGATAATTAGTAAAATCGCTGAACAGGAAAAAAACACTATGTGGGCCAAATCTGAACAGAGCTGGGGCTGCTCACCCATGGGCTCTTGGGCCGGCTCGGGGGAGGGGCTGGCAGGCCACGGGGAAGATGGGCCAGGGCGCTGGGCCGCGGTCAACGCGAGCGGGACGAGCGGGCTGCTCCTGCTCGCTGAAGAGGAAGCAGAGGCCATGGCGAGGCTTGACGGCAGCGGCGGGACGAGGGAAGCCGGTGGTGGGGCGAGGGATGGCCGGAGGAGGCCAGATCCGGTGAGGGGAGGCCGGATCCGGGCGTCGGGGGTCCGTTCCCGGCGACAGCGGCGGCAGGGGAGCCTCCGGCGGCGACGAAGGCCATGACGGCGACGGCCTGTGAGGAGAAGAGAGAGAGCGAGGTGAGCACAAGAAGGGGAGGAGGAGAAGGTAGAGAGGAGGAGGCGGGGCTCCGGCCTGGCGAAGCTTCGGTGGCGGCGGCGCGGTTGCCGGAGGGACGCAAGACGGCGACGGGGCCAGGCGGACGCGGGCGCCGGCGATGAACGACGAGGTACCGGGGTCGGCCGAGGGAGCAGGGACGGGCGCGGGCTAGCGCTCGGGAGGGCGGCGGTGCGCGGGCTCCCTCCAGGCCCAGATCTGGCCCGGGGCGGGCCTGGACGGGCTGGAGCGGGCCAGCGGCGGAGGAGGCTGAGGGGGAGGCGACATGGAGGCTTCCGGTTGGGCGAGGGAGGCTGCACAGCGGCGGCTGGCCAATGGGAGGAGGCCAAGTGGCAGGGACGAGGTGGGGCGGCGCGGATTCTGAGGAGGGGGGAGGCTAGAGGTAGGTGGAGGGGGGTTAGGCTGCCCAAAATGGTCAAGGGGTGTCCATATATAGCAAAATTGCTAGGGTTTGGGGGGTTTTGGGGGCTTCCGGAGCCCTCTGATCACGATCCGACGGATCTGATCGCAGGGGGGGTAGGCAGGCCTAGGTGGGCTGTGAAGAGAGACTTGGGCTGAGGGGAGAGAATAGGAATGCAGCCCGGCAACTGTTTCCGGAGACCGAAAACGTCCGACGAAGGTACCGGCAACGGTGCCGCTATATATTTAACGGTTGGGCTATCAAATGGACTCCGAATGCAATGAAATTTGGCAGGCGGTCTTTCTACACTATAATAAGACGGCACGACAAGTTTCAACCCATTACGAGAACATTTTTATGCCACTTATAAAATAATATTTCGGAGGTGCCGCGGGCTTGTGTGAGTGTGGTCTGGACTCCGAACGGACAACGGAGAGAACCGGCGGAACCCGAACGGATGCAAGTTTTGAAAAATATGCAGATGAAATGCAGATGAAGTGTAGATGATGACATGAGACGAGATGCATAACAAGAACAAAATGCAAAACAACAGACAAAAACCCAACCACGAAGGAAATATCATATAGCATCTCCTGAAAAGGCAAGAGTTGGAGTTACGAATATGGAAAGTTGTATCCGGGGCGTTACAAGACGCTGCTTGAGAACATCCACGGATTCCTCCACCATCCTTTGGCGCTCGTTGCAGAGCATGTCATTCTCATCCATAAGTTTCTTGACGATGACGCCGGTCCTCTTCAACAAGGCACTGGTCTCCTCCTACTGGTCTGCACTTCGGACGATCTTCTCCCTCAGCAGGTCGCGCTCGGCTTGGAGCCTCTCATTTCCCTCCATTAGTTGCCAAATGATACCGGTAGCCTGTTCAAACGAGGCTTTCACGTCGTCCTGCAACCTCGCCCAGCCGGAGATCTAATCCATCTAGCTATGGACGATCACATGCATGCGCCTGTTACAGTCTTCGCCTGCCCGCGAGAAATTTTCCCAGGCCGCCGCGGCACGGCGGGACATCTCTACTACATTCGTGGCGCGGCAGGACATCTCTGCTGCTTCCGCAGCGCGGCCGGACCAGTCTGCTGCATCGACAGCGTGCCGGGACCTCCGTGCTACTTTAGCGGTGCGGCGGGACCTCTGTGCTGCTACTTCTGTGCAGCGGGACATGTCGGCTGCTCTCGCAGTGAGGCGGGACATCTCTCGTGCTTCCGCTTCCATGTTCGCCTCTCCCTAGTGGCAATCTCTCGACCCAGAACTCACGCTGGCCATGGCAGACGCAAGGGAAGGATGTTGAATGACTTGTTTGTTTTTGTGGATGAGGAGTTGAGGAGGAATGTGCAGTCATCTTGGCATACTAGTATTTATAACCGAGTACTAATACACTCCTAAGTGGGAAACAATTTAGGTTGTGAACAGGTTTGGAATTCAATATAGCGTGGTACTAATACGCTCCTAAGTGGGAAACCGTTTAGGTTGTGATCCGTGTGAACAGGTTTGCAATTCAATATAGCGTGGAGTAATTTGGAACGTGACGAGACGCAAGCTCAAAAGTTATTGACGGTTCTAGTTTCGAAGTGTGGCACTATTCCCGGATGGTGTACTTCTTTTTCTACTCCCTCCTTTCCGGTTTTATAGGGCTTATCTCAAAATTTTAGTTTTTCTATTTTATAAGGCTCAATTTGGTTGTTCCCCAACACATGTTCAGATTCCAAGGTGCATTAAATCATTGCATGCAAGTATTAAGAGAAAATTGACCAATGCATGTACTTTATGCATGCATGCATTGCAATTAATGCATTGATAAACATAATTTTTTGAGAAAAACAAGAGCATTAGTTAGGTGCTTTTGCAAACTACAAAAAATATTCCACTACTCACCATCTTGTTTGGTGAGATTTTGAATTAAGCCCTATAAACCGGAAAGGAGGGAGTACTGCTGTGTACGTGCAATAACTGGCACCGTCGTACACAAATCTTACGGTTAATGGGGCATTCGACGGGAATAGCCGCGTGGCGAGCTCTAGGCTAGTCCTTTTTTTAGACGCATTAAACCTATCTCTTGAGACTTCTCGCACGCACCATCGTGCCACCCACAAAAACTTGTACTCTGAGTTTAGTAGTACATTATACAGGAAGAGAAGAGGTGCATGCACGCACTCGTCCTCTCACACACGCGGCTGTTTTTTCTCGAAAAGGAGGATGATGACCCCCGGCGTCTACATCTGGGAGTCACACACGCATTTGTAGCTACAAATTGTAGTGTTCTCAACCATCCGATTGGCTCTATCATGGATGTACCTATATACTAAAACATGTCTAGATACATCTATATTTTGACAAATGGAAGGCATGTATTGTGGAACAGAGGGAGTGCTTGTCATAAAAATGGATAAAAAGGGACGTATCTAGAACTAAAATACGTCTACATACATATCCTTTTATCCATTTTGATGACAAGTAGTACTTCTTACCCAAAGGAACTTTATATCCAACAGACACAAAATATCCGTTCGATTATTGGAAATTACTGATCTAATGTCGAAGTAATTGCTGCATCGCCACCAAAACCCACCATTTTTTAAGCTAAAGTAGACCAAGGTAATCCCTATATTAGCATATTACTAAGATAAACATAAGGCACTGTAGAAACATTTAGGACATGAGCTTGTTAATCTGAATGTGGAGGGACACAAGCTTAGCCCCGGCCAGCAGCTTGGGCGGAACTGTCAAGAAGGTCAGCTCCTGCACGTCGACGTCGCCGGGATCCTTGCTGCTTGTCACCTCCATTTCCACCTTGACGGCGTCGGTCGTGCCTTTGGGCTCCCCCGGCGGTCCGTTCGCCCACAACTTGGCCAAGTAGTGTGGCAGTGGGGACGCCCCCGCTCTGATGCAGACGACCGACATGGCGATAGGCACGCTGATGTCAAGCACGCCGCCAACCAAGAAAAACGCGCGGCGGTCCTCCTTTGCGAATATCAAGAGTCGTGGCTCCGACAGTGGCACTTGCAGCTGGAGCACCTTGCCGTACTGGATCCTGTGCACGGGCATGGGATGCGCGGTGCTGATGTGGTGGTAGAGTGCCGGCGGTGGGCCTTCGTAGCCGCAGACGGGCACGGTGCATTTGCAGGGCGCGAGCGGACAGACGCTCTGGTGATCGGCGAGCTTGTAGTAAGTGACGTAGAGCCCACAACCTTCGTGCGGGCACTCCACCCTCACCGATGAAAGGACGGAGTCCACCGCCGTGTTCCACACGTCGAAGCCACTCCCGCGCTCGCACTTCTGGCACTGCCACTAGTTCCCGGGGCGCTCGACGCGGCAGTCCGCGCAGGCTAGGTGCCCTCCCTTGCACTGCAGAAATCAATCGAACAGCACATCAATCAAGAAACCTGCACCTTGCTCAATCAGCCGAACAGACGAGGTGTATTCGAACCTCATAAACTGGAGGCGTCAAGGGACGGAGGCACAAGGGGTAGTGGAGCACGGTGAGGTCCATCGAGACCTTAGAGACCTCCATCGTCGGGTCCTATTCTTGTTCGGTCTGCATAATCTCGCCCTCCTCGTGCACAACTATCTCTTGACTTGGGCCGGGGTATTACAAAGCTTTACCGTCACATATTTTATACTCCCTCCATTCCTAAATGTAAGTCTTTATAGAGATTTCACTAGGTGGACTACATACGGAGCAAAATGAATGAATCCACACTTAAAATGCATCTATATACATCCGTATGTAATTCATAATGGAATCCCTACAAAGACTTATATTTAGGAACGGAGGGAGTACTACTTCAAGGTGCATTAGATCAACACACGCGAGTATCAAAAGAAGAGTCACGACATGCATGCATGCGTTGTAATTAATGCATCGGTAAACGCAAATTATTGAAATATATCGAGTGCAGTGCTTTGATGTGTCGCGTCAACTCATACATCAATGAGAAGTTTGATTATCCTCTCCCTCATGGACTTAACTGCACCTGCCTTCGGCTGTATCACAGGCTGGCCACACACCTGTCGGGCCCACCTGTTATACACGCAAAGGTAGGAGCATCCCTCCCTCGCCCATGAGCATGGTGGCTGGCAAGACTAGGAGAAGCTTTCGCTACACGTTCCCCCTCCCGCACGCGGTGGACATGCAGCAGTTCAATCAGTGTCAGATGGCCAGAAGCTTACTGTAGTACTCCTCTAGTGCAGTAGTACTCCATCATTGTTCGACTTCCCGAAGAGGCGAAGAGCCAACCGCAGCCCAGACGCTCGTGTGGCAGTTTCATGTGTAGAGTAGTCTAGGATAGCGTGTACCGTGCCTGTAAGCTTAAAATCGTTGGGGTCGGCTCCATGCTATGTGGCCGTCTTGAAGTTTTACAAAAAATAGTCTTCTGGCCCTACCTGTCACCCTGGTGATTGTAGTTTCCACGCTCATCTGGTCAAGACAGGAAAATATATTTTAATTTGTTTTTTTTGAAAAGGGGGGACTCCCCGGCCTCTGCATCAGAATAATGCATCCAGCCACATATATTTTAATTTGTGGTGGGTAAATGTTAGAGGTTGCAGCAAATATATTGTACACTGCGGGTCTTTCAGCCAAGTTTAGAGGCAAGCATGTGGGGCCAGTGCAATGATGTGTCGCGTCAACTCATACAACAAGGAGAAGCTTGATTTTACTACACGCCTTCTCCCTCGCCCATGCGCGCGGTTTCTCACAAACAAGGACATGCTATTGCTTAGTAGTACTTCTACATCAAGCTATCCGTCCCGCTCGCGGTGGACAGACATGCAGCAGTGGATTCGACACTATAGAAGCAGCGGTAGTAACATCATTGTTCGTCTTCTCGAAGAGGCGAAGAGCCAAGCGCAAACCAAATGTTGCAGTTGCGAACATTGGAGCACGCATATAGCCAGGCTCTTGCATGAGACAAAATTGCTATGTGATCCCACTATTGTACTAGTACGAACAACTACTTGCTAGTATAGCCCTGTAAACCAGAAAGGAGTATTTGCCCTTCTAGAGATTTCAACAAGTGACTAGACTACACCGAGACGGAGTACATATGGAGCAAAATGAGTGAATCTGCACAGTAAATAAATACGTACTTGTTCTATCATTTTCCTCTCCGAGGTGCACAATATTGAGTATACTGACTAGTCTCTTTTTGACACGCATTTACGTTTTTTTGACATAGTACAGACGCAAGTGCTCATATACACGCGCATACACTCACCCCTATGAACGCACACACGCACGACACTATCATCTTGAAATTTATGAAGTCGCCATAGGCACCTCGTCGTCGACGGGTCCATAGGTGCTTGAATGCCAAGGAGGAAGAGGGTAGCGTGTCCCGAGACGTTGAACGGTCAATGATGCATCCTCAATTACATGCAGAGGGAATTAATTGGAGAAGCAGAATAGAGCTAGCATGATGTGAATGCAACAGAGTTTGGACTCTTATATAATAAAGGCACCCCACCACTCCAATCCATCTACTCCCAAGTCTCTGCACAACACTGCTCACTCCAATCTAAGACCAAGTGACAAGAAGCCACAAGCACTTATGGAGGTGATGGACGCGAGCGGCAATCGGCTGTGCCAAATCATCCAAGGCGTCGGCCTGCGGCCCCGCACGTGCAGCGTTTCCAGACGGTGTTGGTGATCGCAGGCATTGTAGCCCTCGCCGACGCCGGCTTCGCCTCTCGCATGGACGACATGATGGTCAACTCCATACGCAAGTTCACCGCCATCAAGAAGCGCGCGGACGACCTTGCCGTACTGCTCCATCCCGCGTGCCCAGGCTCCTCATTGCCTGCCACCCTCATCGGCCTACATGGTGACGAACTCTTTCAAGCCCTGGTGTCCCTGCAGGTGTCGGAGGTCGCGACAAAGAATATGCACCTCGAGGCCGCGCTCGCCGCACAGCGCCTCGCCATGCAAGAAACCGTCGACCTGCACATCCACGTCTACGAGGAAATCGTCTACATAGGCCACTACAAGGCAAGCGAGGACAGATAGACGTTGGCCTTCTTCCAGCGGCTGGAATCTTTGGACGCCATTGTTCAGAAGCACGTCGACCTGGCCACGAAAGCCGCTGCTACTTAGGCGCTGTTCGGTAGGCCGGCGCCCTTAGTCGAGGAGGTGGACGTCGTCGATGGATGCATCTCTTCTTATTGCCTCCTATAACCAGCACTGCATCGCCTCGTGGCCTTAATGTTTTATTAGTATAGTACTCCCTCCGTTCCCAAATATAAGTCTTTCTAAAGATTCCAGCAAGTGACTACTACATACGGAGCAAAATGAGTGAATCTACCCTCCAAACTATGTCTACATACATCTATATGTTGTATTCCATTTGAACTTGTATCTAAAAAGGCTTATATTTATGAACGGAGGGAGTATATGGCATTTTAATTCCAGTCGTAACATTTTCACTGTGACGTGTGGGGCCGTAGTTGAGCAACCCACCCTGCCCACCGGGCGTCGGCCGAGTTTAGAATTAGAAGGGAGAAATGAGGGAGGAGAGCTAGCTGTAGCACGGACGCTGTTGTCAGATGGGACTCATGTTTATAGAATAGGAGTACTGAGCACTCGTGCCTCTCTTTTTTTTTGAGGGAAAAATTAGTCGTATGTCTAGTACCACTAGTTGGGTGCGTGCGACCTATAGCTATCATCACTTTAGGTCTCCTTTTTGAACCGCTGCTACGCTTCATAGTACATATTTTTTCACGCATTTATCCTCCTATATGTACTCCTAGGCTATTTCCACGTGCTCCCATTCGCCGACATGTGGGACATAGAGCATCTGGGTCGTAGTGCATGCACGACTCGGAGCATATGCGGGGTACTTTACATTTCAGACCTCACGAATTACATGCAAACCCCCTGCAGAATAATAAATAAATAAATAAATTACTACATGAAACCGGATTATTTTCATGGAAACCGAAGCACATCCATTAAATTTTGGACATAACACGTTTATAAAAAATGACCTGACCTAAACCAGTCTAAGGGCCTCTTTGATTTTTCTCGCAAAAAAGGGCCTCTTTGATTCGCAGGATACTGAAAACACAGGAATGAGGAAAGTACGATGGCGATGAACCGAGACTAGGAGAACTCTAACTCAGTTAGCGGTTAGAGTTAGATTCTAACCCTGAACTAACTCTAAACCAAAGAGGTGTATGGATGGCAGGGTTAGATTGACAATAAATGCTCTATCTCAATCATTTGACTACTTTGGACCCTATTTTTAGTCAGAATAAAATAAGTCCCTTCGATCGAAGCACCCTCTTGGTGTGGCCGGCTCTTATGTGGCCTCCTCCCGCTCACAATTGACATAAATGAACCATCTATACAAATCAAGCATGCAAAACATGATAATTTTTACTTTGTCCATACAAATGAGATATCCCACTTAAACATACAAGTCGTCAATCAAGCTTCATAAAATAAAAAAACACTTCATGAAACAAAGAATGAGCTAACTCATCACGGAAGTCATTCACGATAGGGAGGGAGCCCGGAGCCCCTCATGCACCGAGGGATGAGCTCGCCATCGTCGCTCTCGAGGAAGGCTCTGTAGAGCCCAAGCCTCGGGAACCCCTCCGACGCTGGCCCTTGCGAGTTGAGGTCGACACCGGCATGTGTAGCAGGGCCGCTTGCACCGACTGCGAACTTAATCTTTGGGCCTCTAGAAATAATGCAAGCCTGCAACTAAAATACCTAGAAAGGTGAACTGAATCTTTGGGCCTCTAGAAATACTGCAAGCCTGAAACTAAAATACCTAGAAAGGTGAACTGAATCTTTGGGCCTCTAGAAATAATGCAAGCCTGAAACTAAAATACCTAGAAAGATGAACTGAATCTTTGGGCCTCTAGAAATAATGCAAGCGTGAAATCGAAATACCTAGAAAGGTGGACTGAATCTTTGGGCCTCTAGAAATAATGCAAGCCTGAAACTGAAATACCTAGAAAGGTGAACTGAATCTTTGGGCCTCTAGAAATAATGGAAGCCTGAAACTGAAATACCTAGAAAGGTGAACTGAATCTTTGGGCCTCTAGAAATAATGCAAGCCTGAAATTGAAATACCTAGAAAGGTGAACTGAATCTTTGGTCCTCTACAAATAATGCAAGCCTGAAATTGAAATACCTAGAAAGGTGACCTGAATATTTGGGCCTCTAGAAAGATTTATTACCTCCTCAAGCAGCATCAAACAATTCCATGCGTGGACCACAAATCTATAGCAAGTTTGATCAGGATCTACTTTTCCAAATCAGAATTAGCACTAGAGCAAGCAAGATCAATGATATGGCCGTGAGACAGAGAAGGAACGAACAAACTCACCCCTCTCGCGACCTCCCTGGTAGATGCAGTGCCGCTGCGCACGACAGAGGGAGAAAAACGACTGGTGAAGGGGGAGCGGGGCGACCTTCGAAGGCCGGAGGGAGAGGGCGGCCGGAGTAGGGCGACGGAGGCCGGAAGGAGAGGGCGTCCGAAGGAGAGAGAGGGCGAGCGGCGCTTGGGCGGGCGGCCCTATGGGGAACAGAGATGAGTCATGCGAGAGGGGGGGAGCGATCTGGTGAGATTTTTTTAGTTCTCTTTTAGTAGGCCCGAGGATAACTAACCCAATTAGAACCTCTACACCGGGCTAGTTTTTTTAGCTGGGTTAGAGCAAACTAGCTCAAACTAACCCCTCTTGTTTCGATAATTTGAGGCTATTTCAACCCAAACTTGCTCTAACTCAGGGATCCTAACAAAGAGGAGTGTTAATGTACATGCTACAGTGTGGACCGTAGCACATTGTTTTTTATGGCCATATCACGACATTGTTTTCTGCTGCTGGTTCACTGGGCTACCGTGGTTCGCACTGCTGGTTCACTGGGCTGGCGTGGTTCGCACTCCTTCGACCTAAGTAGTACTCCCTCCGTTCCTAAATATAAGTCTTTGTAGATATTTCACTGTGGACCACATACGTATGTGGTCCATAGTGAAATCTCTCCAAAGACTTATATTTAGGAACGGAGGGAGTAGTATAGTACTAGTATATATCACATCACTCTTTGCTCCTTCTTATTACTCCGGGTCGACGTGTCATGCACCAGATTAGAGCGCGGAACGGAAGGGGGGCATCAGCCCGGTCGGAGCGCCAGTAATTCATGACTTTAGTGAGTGGTCATATCACAAGTCTTTCCAGCAGTAACGCGCTATCAAATTGCACAGCCCCACTCGCTCACCCTCCTCGCCTCTCTGTCAAACTGCCTACCCGAAAACTGCCGCGCGTACTGCCCGAGAAAAGCCCTGCCCTCAACTTTTAACTACGCGAAAATAGTTCGAGCTTGTTCGTTCTATATAAATACAGTACTTACTGTATGTTTATTCACCCGTGGGGTTGTTCAATGAATGGAGGGGCGAGGAGCACAAGTGAACAAACTGTAGTAGTAAGTAGGAGTCGTAGAGTAGTCACCTTAAATAGAGAGTTTCTTTTCTTTAATGCCATGTACACAAATTGAAACGCTTGTTGTGGAGAGAAAAAAAGATAATCACTCCACTATATATGGACGCAGGGGCCTGAGCGCTTGCTTTACTAGGGTTGCTCTCTTCATTCTCTCATCCTCTCCAGATATAAACAACACAGCGGTAGCGACATTTTCTCTCTGCTCACCGCTGGTCACAGATCCAACCGGATCCCTTCGGCCGGTGGGTGTAGAGGACTAAAAGGTGCATCGTTCACGCGGTCATCACCGCCGAGCGAGGAAACTCACAGCTGCCAGAGGGGCCCGATCCTCTGCCCGTGCCGTTCTCTCCGACACAGCACCGGCTCGGGAGGTCCTCCGACCCTTCTTCCTCCCTGCTATATTGTCCGCAGATCCGACCTGCCGCCGCCGACATCTCGGCAACCCTCAGGTATAAGTTCTTCGAAAGCGGCCTTGCTCTACTGACCCAACTCCCCACGTGTCTGCATGTGCATCTTTTTCTACTCCCATCAGCTCTTCCAAAGCCACCTAAATTTTTAGTATTATTAGAGGTAAAGCTACTTCATGCATTTGAATCTAGGGCTTTGTTCAAACAACGAAGAAAGGGGGGAAAGTTGTAGCATGAATCTAGGACTTGATTCAAAGAGGAAATAATATGGTGAAAGTAGTAGAGACCGGATACCCAACCGGTCTCTTGGTTGAAAAGGGAAATAATGGGAAAACGCAGTACAAACTGGATAAGGAGCATATCTATTACTGGTTGAAAAAAGGATAGAAAGTGGTGGTTGGTGGACAAGTCAATGGAGTATGTCCAGGATTAAATTTGCTGCCATCACATAGTAAAAGGTCTCCAGGATTAGATTTGCTGCCCTCACATAGCAAAAGGTCTCAGGATTATTTTTGCTGCCCTCACATAGTAAAAGGTCTCACGATTAGATTTGCTGCCCTCACATAGTAAAAGGTCTCCAGGATTAGATTTGCTGCCCTCACATAGTAAAAGGTCTCCAGGATTAGATTTGCTGCCCTCACATAGTAAAAGGTCTCCAGGATTAGATTTGCTGCCCTCACATAGTACAAGGTCTCCAGGATTAGGTTTGGTGCCCTCGCATAGCGTGAACAAGCTCGGCATCACCACTTTATGCCTCGTAGGTACATTGTGTTGATGCATCCACTGTCGCATGTCCTTATACCAACCTTTTGCTGTTGTTAATGTAAGGGCGCATGTAAAATGAAGCGATCACACTGTTACCTTAGGGACATGTCTAACGAGTGTTATTGTTAATCTAATGCCTCCAGTGATAAGATGCAATTAAACTGTGTCACAAATGGCACTCCTATTGTTTTCCCCAGTATGATAAGTAAGTTGCTCCTTTACTGTCACGACCGGTTTTCCAATAAAAAGCTTATTGAGAAACCGATCTTTATATAGACCAGTATAGGAAAATCCTCCTTACTGGTAGACAAATCCTTGATACAGAAATCCAGTAGCACTAAATATTATACAGGGTTGAGCTGAGGTTGCTCAACAATTTATTACAAGCACGCCAATATTATACATAAGGGCGGATATGACACAAGGGTGTGGTGGCATACTACTGACTCGTAATAAAAGTGGTGGTGGATATGTCACAGTGGAGTGGGTGCCATGACTCCTAATCTTGCAGCTCATCGAGCGTCGAAGTGAGGCTCGATGATTTTATTCGGGTAGTGGAAGCGTATATGATACAAGTGACCAATTCCAGGATCGCACGGGACTGACTGGGACTCCTCTAGGCGTTGGACTCGCTATCGTACTCTTCATCCATAAGATCGCCTTTGTCAACATCTGGCCAAATCAACAAGCAAGGTGAGTACTTTGAATGTACTCGCAAGATAGTTCGGACATAAGATATAACAAGTGCAAACATGATGCACCATGAGCAGTTAGCAATGCACACTCAAATAATAAATTTGAACAACATGTTAAATAAAAAGGAAGTCACGCGGTAGTCCTCCCGAAATCCCAATAAAATAACTGAAAAGGAAGTCACGCGGTAGTCGGGCATTTGAGCGACGCCACATAAAGGGCTTATATTGAATGTAAATGACAGTGCGTGCCACAGTTGGACATCTACGTGACATCTCGGAAAGGGCTTATAATGAAAATAAATAATAGTGATGCCACAGTCGGACGTTTGAGCGACATCACGTAGAGGGCTTATATCGAAAGTAAATAACAAAGGTGCCACAGTCGGACGTTTGAGCGACATCTCATAAAGGGCTTATATCGAAAGTAAATAACAAAGGTGCCACAGTCGGACATCTGAGTGACATCTCATAAAAGGCTTATATCGAAAGTAAATAACAAAGGTGCCACAGTCGGAGGTCTGAGCGACATCTCATACAGGGCTTATATCGAAAGTAAATAACTAAGGTGCCACAGTCGGACGTCTGAGCGACATCTCATAAAGGGCTTATATCGAAAGTAAATAACAAGAGTGCCATAGTCGGACGTCTGAGCGACATCACATAAAGGGCTTATATTTCATCATTCGTATTCAATAAATTCATGAAGTTAAATCACTCCAAGGAAATACTCAGTACATAATAATAAACGGGTTAGTCCATCCACAGGAGTAATCATTCAGCTAGATTTAACACTCATGTTTGTTCACTGGAGATTGTCTCTGAGACTGACATTGAGACTGACAAAGACAAGTCGAACACAGTCCTTGACCATAGATATGGTTACTCGAATGATTTTGACTCTGCAGAGTTTGTACTATTTAACCACAACCAGCGGATTTCAGTAGTCACGAAGGACTAGTTCCGTTTACGGTATTTCAGAAGAAACACATCTAACCAGTACACATCCATTCCACATCCCGATGCCTGGAATCACCCTAGGAAACGTTCAAGAAAAACTTTGAGACGGGGAGGCCACAACCTTGAGTAGCATGGGATCAAATTTATATCACGCGCTCTAAGGGGTGCCCCCCTCTCGGTCCCAACCGGAAACACCCATGCCCCCTGACCGGATGACTGGCTTTAATCCAGGGCCATGGAACCCTCATCACGGCCCCTCTATTTGGTGTGTACGAGGAAAGAGGTCTGCAACTTACTAAACCATATTCTTTGCAGAAAACATGTGGTAGCACAAAAGGAAATGGATGGTAACATGACTTGATCCATGTTAACACTGGAGTTAAATGGTTTGGCATAAGACTGGCATGCTTCAACAATACCATCTTCCCACCTTTCATGTCACCACATGATCATGTAAACTCACATCAAATAACCCATCGAGTTTAGAAGCTCACTTGTATTAGCTTTGCATGCAATATAACACTTACTGCTATTCATATAAACATGCCATGAAATAACTACTCAAGCAAACATGCAAAACACTCATCATATCAAAGGTTCAAACAAGCTTGCCTGGTTCGGAGTAGTCGGAGTCTAGCTCGGTGAAGTTCGCGGTTCCGTCACCTCCTCAGGTATCTACGGGTTCCTTGGGTCCTTCCGCACCTGTGGGTGGTGGAGTTGGTTGTCGGCGAGCACCACGTCGACGGCGGCCTCAACTCCGGCGGACGGTGGTTCGGGTGTTGGTGGATCTCGCCGGGGAGGGCTGCAAAGGTCGAATTGGGGCTCGGGTTAGAGCACTGGGTGCACTAGAGGGTTACTGATGCGGTTTGGGAGGCGGGGATGGTCTCACCTGAGTGAATCAAGCCGGAGCCCGAGGTGGATCGGGGCGGCCGGAGTCGAGGAAGGAGACCTCCTCGGGGTCCTCCTAGTGGCTAGGCGGGGCTCTGGTGAGGTGGAGGTGTGGTGCGGGGTCGAGAACGAGCTCGAGGGCTCCTTTTATAGCTGGTCCGAGGTGGTGGCTGCGAACAGGATAACTCCGGTGACGATTACGATGGGGCAGGGGTCGGTCAGGTGGTTTAGGGGGCTAGGCATCACCGTGAGGGTCTACTGGTTCCGTTTAAGTGCTAAGTTTGGCCTGCCTTGGTTAATACTCCAAGTTCCCGACGGAACGGCGCACAGAGCTCGGCGGCGGCAGAGAGCATGCTCTGTGCTTCTCAGGCCATGGCGACGGTGCCTCAGCGTGCACAGGCAAGCAGACAGCCACACGGAGGCTTCGGGTGGCTTGGGCGGTGTTGGACAGCACCGAAAGGTGGTGCTAATCCCTGCTGGCCGCCACGAGTGGCTCTGCCACCGCAGAAGCTACCGGCATCGGCGAGACACGTCACCACCGACGATGGTGCCCAGTCAAATGACCATGCGGCGCTCTGGATAAGGAGGGGGAACAGGGAGCAAGGCGCCACTGCAGTTACTAGCGAGATTGACGCCGTGCTCTGAAGAAAACGACACTGACGGCGAAACAAAAACACTGAAAGTCTGAACTTTCTGAATTTGAAAAGCAACAATGCATGCCAGGTGCTTGATGAAATGATTTTGGCATGTGGAGAAATTTTCTAGAGCTGATCTTTGGTGAGGTGACCTCTCAATGCACCTGGGGGATGCCTGATTTATCCCAGAATTTTTGGAGAAGAAAAATATTGAATTTCACCAAAAATGACAAATCTGGTCCAAACTTGCAGTGAGCAAAACTTGAAAATTTTGAACTATGGAGGAGTGGATCTTGATGGTTCTAGGTTGGGGGTGCTAAGGACTAGTCAAAGGAGTTGGTTTGGGATCAAAACTCAAAAGAAATCAGGTACTTCCTTTGTAAATCACCCAGGTCCAAAATAAAAGACAAAAATAGTTTTAGGGATAAAATAAATAGAATAAAAATAAAAAATGGGTTGAACTTGCTGGGATTGGACATTATACTTGACCCAAAGTGGAGGGAGGGGTTTTGGAAGAAATTTTTAAACATGAGGCATGGCAAAAGAGAGTGGTTTGGATAAAAAGAATAAAGCAAAAATCCATCGGATTCTTTTTAATTGAAAAACTTCCAAAATTAATTGTGATGGGTCAACACCAATGAAAAGCCTTCAAAACCAAACATCAAGGTTGAGGATGACCCAAAATAAAAAATTTGTCATAAGAGAAAATTTTGAGGAGAGCCCTTTTTAGAATGATTTTAAATAGCCTCCTTCAAATCAAAATAAAAAAAATTAAAAACCAAATCAAATTTTTTGGAGTGTCACAACACCTACCCCCTTAGGAAAAATCTCATCCCCGAGATTTTAGCTGATCCTCAAATAGGTGTGGGTGTTCTGTCCGAAGAAAATCCTCTCTTTCCCATGTTGCTTCATCCTTGGTGTGATTGCTCCACTGAACTCTGAAAAACTTAATTGTTTTTTGACGGGTCCTCCTTTCAGACTCCTCCAATATTTTTATTGGACGTTCCCTATAGGTGAGGTCTGGTTGCACGTTAATGTCTTCATGAGATACATGCTTCTCTGGGTTGCTTACGCATTTCCTCAACTGTGAGACGTGGAACACGTCGTGGACGTCTAATAGTTCTTCGGGTAGGTCTAGATGGTAGGCTACTGTGCCTCTTCGTGCAACTACACAGAAGGGTCCTATGAATCTTGGCGCTAGCTTTCCTTTAACTTTGAATCGTTGCAGGCCCCTCATAGGTGATACTCGTAGGTACACATACTCACCGGCTTCAAAACTAACTCCCCGATGTTTTCGATCGTAATAACTCTTCTGTCGGCTTTGAGTTGTCTTGAGTCAGTCCCTGATTAGCTTAACTTTCTCCTCAGCTTCCCTGAGCAGATCTGGGCCGAAGATATGACTGTCTCCGGTCTCTGACCAATTTAGTGGGGTACGACATCTCCACCCGTACAAGGCTTCAAAAGGTGCCATTTGTAGGCTAGCTTGGTAACTGTTATTGTATGCGAACTCGGCATATGGCAAGCTTTCTTCCCAACTGGTCCCATAGGTGAGGACAAACGCTCTCAGCATGTCCTCTAGAATTTGGTTCACGTGTTCAGTTTGTCCATCAGTCTGGGGGTGGTATGCTGTACTGAATGCTAGTTGAGTTCCTAGAGCTTGTTGTAATTGATCCCAAAATCTAGAGACGAATTGGGTGCCTCTGTCAGATATTATAGTCTTTGGAACTCCATGCAGACAGACGATACGGGAGAGATAAAGCCTGGCAAGCTTTTGAGTGGTGTGGGTTGTCTTTACTGGGATGAAATGTGCCACCTTAGTCAATATATCTGTGATGACCCATATGGCATCAATTCCATATCGTGACCGAGGTAGTCCGACAATAAAATCCATTCCAATTTCGTCCCATTTCCACTCGAGTATCTTGTTTGGCTGTAATAGTCCTGCTGGTTTTTGGTGCTCGGCCTTAATGCGCTGACATGAATCACGACATGCAATGAATGTGGCTATGTCCCTTTTCATACCATGCCACCAAAAATTTTCCTGAATGTCCTTGTACATTTTGGTTCCTCCAGGATGGATTGAATATGGAGTGGTGTGGCCTTCGGCTAGAATTTACTATTTAAGGTCTTCTATATTCGGTACGCAAAGCCTATCTCTGTACCACAATATTCCCTTATCGTCTATGACGAATTCTGAGGCCTTGCCCAAACTCACTTTTCTTTTTATGCCTTCGATTCTGGGGTGTCCATGCTGAGCCTCCTTAATCTGTTCTATCAGGGTAGGCTATATTTCCAAATTTGACACATTGCCTTCAGTGACCATTACCAAGTTGAGTTTAGCAAATTCCTGCTGAAATTCAGGTCTCAAGTTTGGTAGACAGTCGTTGCCCGAGCTGGGGTTCCGACTAAAAGCATCCACCACTACATTTGCTTTTCCTGGATGGTAGTGAATGCCAACATCATAATCTTTCACTAATTCCAACCAGCGTCATTGTCGCAAATTGAGTTCTGGTTGTGTGAAAATATATTTGAGGCTTTTATGGTCCGTATATATTTCACAACGATTCCCAAGCAAAAAGTGTCTCCACTCCTTGAGTGCATGAATGACTGCTGCAAACTCCAAGTCATGGGTGGGGTAATTCTCTTCATGCTTTCGTAGTTGCCTGGAAGCGTAAGCGACTACTTTGCCTTCTTGCATTAAGACGCATCCGAGGCCCTTTCGGGATGCATCACAATACACTTCGAAACTTTTGTGTATGTCTGGTACAACCAATACTGGTGTTGTTGTCAATTTCCTTTTGAGTTCTTGGAAACTTTTCTCGCAGGCTTCAGTCCATACAAACTTTTTATCCTTCTTGAGCAACCGTGTCATTGGTTTTGCTATGGTGGAGAATCCTTCAATAAATCTTTGGTAATATCCTGCCATTCCCAAGAAACTTCGTACATCCATTACCCTGGCTGGTGGTTTCCAGCTAAGTACGGCCTTGACCTTTTCCGGGTCTACGGCAACACCTTCTTGGGTTAGTACATGGCCTAGAAAACCAACCTGTCTTAACCAAAATTCACATTTGCTGAACTTGGCATATAATTGATGTTTCCTTAATTCTCCCAGTACAATCCTGAGATGTTCAACGTGCTCTTCTGGTGTCTTGGAGTATACCAAAATATTGTCAATGAATACCACAACAAACTTGTCCACAAACTTCATAAATACTTTGTTCATGAGGTGGACAAAATATGCGGGGGCATTTGTCAATCCAAACGGCATTACTGTAAACTCATATAGTCCGTATCTGGAGGTAAATGTTGTCTTGGGAATATCTTCTGTCCGTACTTTTAATTGATGATACCCCGAACTCAAATCAATTTTCGAGAAGACCTTGGTTGTGCGAGCTGGTCAAATAAGTCATTTATCCGTGGCATTGGATATTTGTTTTTGATGGTGACCATGTTGAGTGCTCGATAGTCTATACATAATCTTAGTGTCCCATCCTTTTTCTTGGCAAATAATACTGGTGAACCCCAAGGTGAGGAGCTGGCTCGTATAAATCCTTTGTCCAGTAATTCTTATATTTGCTTCTTTAATTCTACCAACTAAGAGGGTGCTATTCTATAGGGATTCTTGTAAATGGGGGTGGTTCCAGGTGCTAGCTCAATGATGAATTCTATTTCCCGGTCTGGCGGCATACCTGGTAGTTCTTCGGGAAATACGTCGGGGAACTCACACACCACTGGAACTTTGCTTAACTCTGAAATGTCCACCTTGTTCAACCTTGGTTGCCGTGATATTTTTCTTTCTTGAGCGGCAATTTTTATTGCCTTCCCGTGATGATGGGTAAGAATCACAGTCCGATTGAAGCAGTCAATAAATCCTTTGTTGGTGGTTAACCAGTCCATTCCTAGGATAATATCCAGTCCCTTATTTTCCAATACGATGAGGTTTCCATGAAACTTTAGTCCTTCAAGCTCAATAACCAAACCTTGGCAGTAACTCTGAGTAACTTGCCTAATCCCAGGGGACTTGATGATCATGGATTTTTCCAAGGGAAGCATCGAAAAATCATTTTGCAAAGCAAATTTCTTTGAAATGAACGAGTGAGAAGCTCCAGAATCAAACAAAACCTTGGCAGGTATTGTGTTGACAGGGAACGTACCGAGTACGATATCCGGGGCATTCTGTTCTTCCTCCCTGGTCACATGGTTCAAGTGAACCTTCTTGTGATTGTTATTGGGGTTGAAGTTGTTCTGCTTGGGCGTTGAATTATTGCCACCGTTGTTCGGCTTGGGGGCCGAGTTCCTTGGCTTGGGACACTGCTTGGCATAGTGTCCTTCTTCTCCACAAGCGTAGCAAGTAACACCTGGGCGATATGTAAACTCCTTGTCCCTCGCATGGAAATTTTTGTTTGGGCGTGAAACATTGGTCGTGGGTTTGTGTGCCCCACCTTTCTGAAAATCAGTCTTGCTCCGGTGGTTGCGAGCAAGAGTAGTCTGGTCCCTTTTGCGCTTGCAAAAATCCTCCAAGCTGCGGCGCTCATTTTCCAAGGTAATAGCTTTGTCCATAAGTGTTTTAAAATCCGAGAAGGTGTGTACAACCAGCTGGCATTTAAGCGCTGGTGCCAGACCGTCCAGGAATTTTTCCATCTTCTTGTTTTCAGTCATATGCTCTTCGCTGGCGTAACAAGACAACAGAGTAAACTGACTGTTGTACTCAGTCACTGTCATGGTTCTCTGCTTGAGGTGATCAAACTCCCTCTTCTCGATCTTCATAATGCTTTTGGGTATGTGCGCCCCATGAAAACCTTCTTTAAATTCCTCCCAGGTGATGTCATTTTCATTGGGGTGCATGTGTAGGAAATTTTCCCACCATGATGCAGCTGCTCCAGTGAGATAGTGAGGTGAAAATAGTACCTTATCACTGTCTGAACATTGTGCAATAATTAATTTTCTTTCAATGTCTCAAAGCCAATCATCGGCCTCAAGAGGTTTGTCCGTGTGCGAGAACGTTGGGGGGCGCGTCTTTTGTAGTTCAGACAATTTGGATTGCTGCTGATACGGTCCATGGTGATTTCCCATATTGATGACATGGTTCATCATTTCTTGATGCTGTTGCTGGCTTTGTTCATAAAGGCGGCATACTTGAGAAAATGCTGCTTCACTGCCTTGCTGACTTGACTGCCCCTGTGTGAAATTGTTGCTTGTCTGCGTGCCATAATTTTCTTCCGGCGGACTTGGCATGGAACAAGTCCAAGAACGAGGCATTTTCCACTCTGGGGTATTTTTTTGTAAAACTTATGAGAAAAGCTGAGTGGCAGAATAAATAATTTTGCAAGACGAAAAATTAAGAACTCCAACATTTTTCAAGAAAATACTTGATTGCGCATGGAGAAGGACCGCTCAGTACATATCTTACACGCAAGCCGTAATTATACAATACATCACCCAGGATGTGCATACACATTCCTGACATGTTATTTAGGCTAGTGCACTTCTACCAGTTCCTACATGATGCGCACACAAACTACTTCTCACAACCTATATACATATAAACATATCATACAAGCTGATACATCGCACGGTTGCTAGGCGCACTCAGTCGGAGATGGTAAGGATTTCCCTCGGCCTGCCAAGGGTAAGACCCAGTGATGCTAGAGACTCAACCTCCTCCTCACTAATAGGCTCCAGACGTGAAGCACTAAGCTGTGGAGCTGGTGCGGGTGCGGTAGGTGGTGCATCTCTAACTGGAGTAGGAGCGATGACTCGGTCAAATTCTTCGGTAGTAGGTAGGTGGCGAGCAGTGGTGAAGGTGGCAGGTGTATGGGATGCTGAGGACGAGACGAAGTCAGTGGTGGTGCTGTGTGGAGGAGCTCCCTCCTGTTGGCGGAACAATTATGCACGGAGTCCACATGAGCAGCCACAAGGTCGTCCACGAGGTTATCAAAAGCTGCCTCGAGGGCCTTGAGGTACTCAACTAACATCTCAATAGCCTCATCTCTCTCTCCCCTAGGGCAAGCGAATGCATAGTAACATGTGTATCATACGTGGCATGGGAGGTAACGGTAGCGACGACTCTTCATTGAAGGAAGAACATCCCGAAGACGAGCTATCGCCTCACGGGTGGCCATCTGCAGAGCATGCCTCTCCGAGGACATGGCCCTTCCCACAAACCGGAAGCGGCGTGACTCACCACGTCCTCCCTTGAATTGCACCGCAGCCAGGTGCATGGACAGGCTATCGCTGATCTTGTGCCGGTAGAGTGTGAACTCCGGACGAGTCGATGGCCCGATCGCGATTTTTATGATGGAGACGAGAAGCTTGACGAACCCCTTAGGTACATTGGCGAACACCTGCAACTCACAGTCATTGCCAGCCATCTACAAAAGTAGACAAAAATTCCAAATAGTCAAATCATAAATTTATGATGACTAACAGAAAATTGCTACATTTGCAAAATATTAAATAGCACTTATTATGCTAATAACCGACTAGCGATCGCACCTAGTGGCTTCCTACAGTCAGCCTGGCTTTGGTACCAAGTTTGTCACGACCGGTTTTCCAATAAAAAGCTTATTGAGAAACCGACCTTTATATAGACCAGTATAGGAAAATCCTCCTTACTGGTAGACAAATCCTTGATACAAAAATCCAGTAGCACTAAATATTATACAGGGTTGAGCTGAGGTTGCTCAACAATTTATTACAAGCACACCAATATTATACATAACAGTGGATATGACACAAGGGTGTCGTGGCATACTACTGACTCGTAACAAAAGTGGTGGTGGATATGTCACAGTGGAGTGGGTGGCATGACTCCTAATCTTGCAGCTCATCGAGCATCGAAGTGAGGCTCGATGATTTTATTCAGGTAGAGGAAGCGTATATGATACAAGTGACCAATTCCAGGATCGCACGGGACTGACTGGGACTCCTCTAGGCGTTGGACTCGCTATCGTACTCTTCATCCATAAGATCGCCTTCGTCAACATCTGGCCAAATCAACAAGCCAGGTGAGTACTTTGAATGTACTCGCAAGATAGTTCGGACATAAGATATAACAAATGCAAACATGATGCACCATGAGCAGTTAGCAATGCACACTCAAATAATAAATTTGCACGACATGTTAAATAAAAGGGAAGTCAGGCGGTAGTCCCCCCGAAATCCCAATAAAATAACTGAAAACCGATCGGGTGTCTGAAGCGACGCCTCGAAAGGTAAAAAAATTAACATGCCGCAGTCAGGCGTCTGAGCAACGCCACATAAAGGGCTTATATTGAATGTAAATGACAGTGCGTGCCACAGTCGGACGTCTACGTGACATCTCGGAAAGGGCTTATAATGAAAATAAATAACAGTCATGCCACAGTCGGATGTCTAAGTGACATCACGTAAAGGGCTTATATCGAAAGTAAATAACAAAGGTGCCACAGTCGGACGTCTGAGCGACATCTCATAATGGGCTTATATTGAAAGTAAATAACAAAGGTGCCACAGTCAGACGTCTGAGCAACATCTCATAAAGGGCTTATATCGAAAGTAAATAACAAAGGGGCCACAGTCGGACGTCTGAGCGACATCTCATAAAGGGCTTATATCGAAAGTAAATAACAAATATGCCACAGTCACACGTCTGAGCGACATCTCATAAAGGGCTTATATCAAAAGTAAATAACAAGAGTTCCACTGTCGGACGTTTGAGCGACATCACATAAAGGGCTGATATTTCATCATTCGTATTCAATAAATTCATGAAGTTAAATCACTCCAAGGAAATACTTAGTATAATAATAAACGGGTTAGTCTGTCCAAGGAGTAATCATTCAGCCGGATTTAACACTCATGTTTGTTCACCGGAGATTGTCACTGAGACTGACACTGAGACTGACAAAGACAAGTTGAACATAGTCCTTGACCATAGATACGGCTACTCAAATGATTTTGACTCTGCAGAGTTTGTACTATTTAACCACAGCCAACGGATTTCAATAGTCACGAAGGACTAGTTCCGTTTACGGTATTTCAGAAAAAACACATCTAACCAGTACACACCCATTCCACATCCCGATGCCAGGAATCACCCTAGGCAACGTTCAAGAAAAACTTTGAGACGGGGAGGCCACAACCTCGAGTAGCATGGGATCAAATTTATATCGCATGCTCTAAGGGGTGCCCCCCTCTCGGTCCCAACTAGAAACACCCATGCCCCCTGACCGGATGACTGGCTTTAATCCAGGGCCATGGAACCCTCATCACGGCCCCTCTATGTGGTAGCACAAAAGGTAATGGATGGTAACGTGACTTGATCCATGTTAACACTGGAGTTAAATGGTTTGGCATAAGACTGGCATGCTTCAACAATACCATCTTACCACCTTTCATGTCACCACATGATCATGTAAACTCACATTAAATAACCCATCGAGTTTTGAAGCTCAGTTGTATTAGCTTTGCATGCAATATAACACTTACTACTGTTCATATAAACATGCCATGAAATAACTACTCAAGCAAACATGCAAAACACTCATCATATCAAAGGTTCAAACATGCTTGCCTGGTTCGGAGTAGTCGGAGTCTAGCTCGGTGAAGTTCACGGTTCCGTCACCTCCTCAGGTATCTACGGGTTCCTTGGGTCCTTCCGCACCTATGGGTGGTGGAGTTGGTCGTCGGCGAGCACCACGTTGATGGCGGCCTCAACTCCGGTGGACGGTGGTTCGGGTGTTGGTGGATCTCGCCGGGCAGGGCTGTAAAGGTCGAATTGGGGACCGGGTTAGAGCACTGGGTGCACTAGAGGGTTGCTAACGCGGTTTGGGAGGCGGGGATGGTCTCACCTGAGTGAATCAAGCCGGAGCCCGAGGCGGATCGGGGCGGCCGGAGTCGAGGAAGGAGACCTCCTCGGGGTCCTCCTAGTGGCTAGGCGGGGCTCTGGTGAGGTGGAGGTGTGGTGCAGGGTCGAGAACAAGCTCGAGGGCTCCTTTTATAGCTGGTCCGAGGCGGTGGCCGCGAACGGGATAATCCGGTGATGATTACGGCAGGGCAAGGGTCGGTCAGGTGGTTTAGGGGGCTAGGCATCACCGTGAGGGTCTACTGGTTCCGTTTAAGTGCTAAGTTTGGCCTGCCTTGGTTGATACTCCAAGTTCCTGACGGAACGGTGCACGGAGCTCGTCGGCGGCAGAGAGCATGCTCTGCGCTGCTCTGGCCACGGTGATGGTGCCGCAGCGTGCACAAGCAAGCAGACAGCCACGCGGAGGCTTCCGGTGGCTTGGGCGGTGCTGGACGGCGCTGAAAGGTGGTGCTGATCCCTGCTGGCCGCCATGGGTGGCTCTGCCACCGCAGAAGCTGTCGGCGTCGGCGAGACACGTCACCACCGATGCTGGTGCCTGTCCAAATGACCATGCGGCGCTCTGGATAAGGAGGGGGAACAGGGAGCAAGGCGCCACTATAGTTACTGGCTAGATCGACGCCGTGCTCTGAAGAAAATGACACTGACGGCGAAACAGAAACACTGAAAGTCTGAACTTTCTGAATTTGAACAGCAACAGTGCATGCCACATGCTCGATGAAATGATTTTGGCATGTGGAGAAATTTTCTGGAGCTGATCTTTGGTGAGGTGACCTCTCAATGCACCTGGGGGCTGCCTGATTTATCCCAGAATTTTTGAACAAGAAAAATATTGAATTTCACCAAAAATGACAAATCTGGTCCAAACTTGCAGTGAGCAAAACTTGAAAATTTTGAACTATGGAGGAGTGGATCTTGATGGTTCTAGGTTGGGGGTGCTAAGGACTAGTCAGAGGAGTTGGTTTGGGATCAAAACTCAAAAGAAATCAGGTACTTCCTTTGTAAATCACCTAGGTCCAAAATAAAAGACAGAAATAGTTTTAGGGATAAAATGAAAAGAATAAAAATCAAAAATGGGTTGAACTTGCTGGGATTGGTCATTATACTTGACCCAAAGTGGAGGGAGGGGTTTTGGAAGAAATTTTTAAACACGAGGCATGGCAAAAGAGAGTGGTTTGAATAAAAAGAATAAATCAAAAATCCATAGGATTCTTTTTAATTGAAAAACTTCCAAAATTAATTGTGATGAGTCAACACCAATGAAAAGCCTTCAAAACCAAACATCAATGTTGAGGATGACCCAAAATAAAAAATTTGTCATAAGAGAAAATATTGAGAAGGAGACCCTTTTCAGAATGATTTTAAATAGCCTCCTTCAAATCAAAAAAAATTAAAAACCAAATCAAAATTTTTGGAGTGTCACATTTATGCTGCTGAGTGTCCTGCTGTCCCCACGGTCCCATGCCCTTAAACCAACTCTTTAGCTGCTGTTGATTTACTGTGTCTGGTAAACAAGCAATGACGCCATTAAAGTAATCCCATATTTGAGGAATCTCATTGTTGATCGTAATGCTTCTAGTAACATGAAGCATTGCTGACGTTTTAAAATTTCTACTGTCCTTGCGTGATTGCCATGAACATAATTAAGATGCTTCTTTTCATTTTGTATATGTTTCGTATATTCTTATTGACCAGCAATTGTTTACTTTCTATCATTTTGTGCAGATAGGGATATCCATTTCACCTTGTTGCTATT
The DNA here is from genome assembly GCF_002162155.2 of Triticum dicoccoides. Taxonomy (NCBI): domain Eukaryota; kingdom Viridiplantae; phylum Streptophyta; class Magnoliopsida; order Poales; family Poaceae; genus Triticum; species Triticum dicoccoides. The sequence goes on along the minus strand of NC_041393.1, from coordinate 432,001,333 downwards.
GTGACCTTTTGGTGAACTGCACAAAACACTTTTTTTGGAATGAGTGTCTTGTGCAGTTCAACTAAAATGTCACGTGGGCAACATCTCTCAATTTTGAGGGAACTACACAAAATGGTGATTGGAGTTTCCAAAATCTTCGTCAAGTTCTGCTGGTAATCTCATGCAACATTTTATTACCCTTTGCAAGATGGAGCAGTCACTGTCACCACAATGGCACTTTATTTTAGTGGAACTGCAGAAAATGATAAGAAAATTATAGTTGCACCTTACATGAGCCGGACAGCCAACCTTAATGTTCCTCAATTGTAGTGCAACTACTAAAGAAGAACCTGCCAGCTCACAACAACAAGTACTTCTTGCTAGCTGAATGATGCAATCTTTGCTTCATTCCAGGTGAACTACAGAAAAAGGCGAATGATTTGAATCATGGAACTCCAGGCAGACCTCATCCTAGTGGAGCTAGAGGTTGAGTTCAAGGAGGCCGCTATTAAAGTGAAATCATGCTCTCCTGTCTCCTTGTTTGTGTTGTGCAAACATGTTGTGCAAACAGGAATACTCAACTACAGATGTTGTGACGGTCAAGAGCATTCGCCAAGTTCTTCGATTGTATGACATGGCTAGCCAAGATGGATTTAATCCCGATATTCACTTTATCAAAAGGCTTTAATGGGTTGGTTCTGAATCTTGCAAGTTCGGAATCAATGAGATGTGTAGGCATCTTTGTTGTACTTATTATTTGAATCTTATTTGTTGGTTCTGAATCTTGCAAGCTGGGAATCAATGAGATGTGTAGGCATCTTTGTTGTACTTATTATTTGGATATTATTTGTTGGTTCTGAATCTTGCAAGCTGGGAATCAATGAGATGTGTAGGCATCTTTGTTGTACTTATTATTTGGATCTTATTTGTTGGTTATGAAGCTTGCAAGCTGGGAAACACGGCATGATGATGCAGAGGACAACAACCATAACAAACAGTTCAAACTTGGTAGTATTATCTTTGTGAAAGTGCGACAAATGTGTTGATCGTCTGCGTCCTGAGAACAATAATTCTAATTGTTGTGCATGTTGATCCCGTGGCACTGATAGAACGAGCCAATGCATTGCTTGTTTTAAGTATAAATTTCTATTAAAGCTAATTAAATTTAAGTAAAGTGACCACTAACTCCTGTTATTACAGTACCAATATAGACCCGCTCGTGAACCGACGTGTGGCCGAAGTAGGTTTCTTAATGGAGGCGTTTGAATGCGCCGAGGGTGCATCTTCTGCCGGGCGTGCAGAGGACGAGGGAGGGGTAGTAACTGTTGTCGCCTGTACACACTCAGCTTACTGTTGAATCCAGTTCCCCAAGAGCTGAAAAACGAACTGCTACCGCCGCCTACACACTTGTTCACTCGAAGAGACTCCAATGGCGATCCGAGGGGTGAGCCTGCTGCATATGGACTTCAGGAAGGAGTTAGTTCGCCGTTCAATCCTATGGCTGCACCAAGTTGAATGTGATGTACACCAACGATACGGACTCGGTGAAGCTCTGCCTCGCCTCAGTCCTATGGCTGCACCAGGTTCTGGAGCATTCGCCTGTTTCATCGGCAGCACCGACTGCACCTTCGCTACGGTAGAGAGAAGGAAGAACGTGACGATTCGGCCATCTGGTGCAACAAGCTTGTCGACATCCAGAAGCAATACAAGATCATCAGCAACGGGCAGGAGAAGGACTCCGTGGTTGACCTCGCTGAGGCCATCATCGACCCCTGATACTCCAACATGAAAGAAGATGACCTGAACACGTGGGAGGTACCTCTGAATCTAGCCTACATAACCTATGCGGCCAAGGACGCATACGCATGCTACGACATGTACAGGCAGATCTTGGACATGAGGGCGTGTCTGCTTCCCGTAACTGACGAGTACACGGACAGCCGCAGCGTCATGATCAAGCGTGCCAGGAAGGTCTAGATGTTGTACTTTATCTGTTTATAAGCACCTTTATCATCTGAGTGTTTCATGCATTAGCCTATGTGTCGTAATTATCTGTTTTGTCCGAAATATTTCTTTTAAGAACCCATTAACCTAATTGCTTTTTTAGTGGCTATTTGCTTATGTATGTAAACTAGTTCACTTGTCCGTAAAAAAAACTAGTTCACTTGGTTGCCGTGCTTTGAATCTCCTTCCTCCCAACATATTCCTCTCCTCAGGTGGACCCAGCAAGTCTCTGAATTTTCTCCCACTTTCTTTTTTGATGTAAACTGAGTTTTCTCCTAGTACTTTCCCCTAGAAGCAACTCAACTGTCCCACGTCTAGCCTAAAAAATAATAATACCCCACGTACTATTAACTCATAAAATTAAAATGATATTTTATTTCATAAGTTGAATGTTCTTACAAAATAATAATAATAATTGTTTATATACAACTTGCCAAGTTAACTTCTAGTGATTGCGTACATAAGCTTGCAAAGATTTTACTGAGGTGCAATCATGTGTTTATGTTTTTATAACATTTCTCCGTCTAGCCCAACATGATATTTTCACCCAGCCTAGCAAGTCCACGGATTTCGAGAAAAATGCAAATGGGATTTAAATGGGCTGCATAGATACTACATCATTGTTTCACCCAGCCCACCAAATGGACCAAAAAACAAACGGACTGGCTGACATGTGGGCCAGTAGGTCGAATCCTAAGAAGGCGTTGTATTTACATCCAACGGCCGACATTCTTCTTCAATCTCGCGTCTTCTTCCCCAGTGCTACCGGAACCGCCTGCTCCAGCCTTCGGCGTCCAGTGGCGTTGTTTTGCGCTCCTTAGCGAAACGCTACCCCGCCGACGGACAGGCCATCCCTCCACTCCGCACCTCCTGTTATTCTCTGCCGAGTGTAGGCCCACCCTGCACCCGAACCAATCAAGTTTCCCACTCCTCTCCGTCTGCGACTCCACTGCCGCGTCTTCCCCATCTCCGGGTCGTTCCTGTCTGGGGCCTCGCTGTCGTCCACCTCCTCGATGCGCTCGGCGCAGCGTGGTCAACATACGAGAGTCATCGGAAGAGGTCTGTACATGGAGAGCCTGACGGCTGGGACCCACGAGGTCCATGGTCGCACACAAGGAAAGTTCCTCCTTATTACGCACTGTACATGCACTATACGTGGGAAGGGCTTCTGTATTTCGCGAAAAAACATTCCCCCCGCTGACAGGTCGGACCCACCAGCTATATCTTTGCACGCAAGGAAGTGCCTCCTTATTACTCACCAAAAAATGAATACCCCCTGCTAGCTGGGACCCACCATAGTGGGTGGCTGACTTGTGGGCCTACTAACTTGACGAGGATGGAGGGCTTTGTCAACTTAGTCAATATGAACGATTCTAGCTCCAGTGACCGTATGATGTCCATCCAACGTCCATAGTGCTTCTTCAACCTCTGGTCTTCTTGCTCCAGCCGCCCAAAGCAGCGCCAGTTGTGCCGCGTGCTCCTGCCTCTCGTGGCCGGCTGTGATGCTGCAGAGGCCTCACTGCCCCCTACTACTCCCACCGCTGGCCCAGGGTATCCCTCTACTCACCCACACCCCCTGTTATTCTGCGGCGACGGCAGCCTCACGCTGCAGCCGAACCAGTGAACCCTCATACTCCTCCCCGCGTGGGCATCCACTGCCGCGTCTTCCCCGGCTCCATGTCGTCCCCTTCCTAGGCCTCGCCATCGTCCACCGCCTTGGTTCTCTCGGCGCGGCGTGGTCAATGTGGCCAACGACCGACTTCCATCAGAAGAGTACTCTACGTGGAGAGGCTGACAGCTGGGTCCACAGCCATAGCCTAGTTTTTTTGTGATTTGCCAAGTAAGTCGCTTTGTGAGGCCTGTTGGGCTGCAAATCTTTCAAGACGAGGAGAGCTTCATTCGGTTGGGCGAGAAAATGGCCTATCAGTAATGAGAAATGGGTTGTACATTTTTAAAACACATCAAACCGGCAATTAGTTTCAAATATATATTTTTCATTTCGAGATTTTAAATTACATTAATTTTTATGCGTGGAGAAATTTGTTGGTTTTTATATTGATATACATTTATTTCTAAAATCAGTTTGAATGTGAGTTGAAATTTCGGGATTAAAAACAGTTCGGACCGCACCGAAATATGCAAAATTTTGTATAATTTTTTAACCGTGGCCACAATATGGGCTGTAATGCTAACAAAAAGAATATGGGCTCCAAAAAAAACCTTAAGAATTAAAAAATGGGCTCTAAATTATTAGAAATAATGGCAGATGGGTTGTATGCTGTTTTCCATAGATTTGAGGCTTTCCTAAAAAAAGGTTGACGCTCAAGCAGTGACTGTTGGATGTCCATCCAACGGCCGTCGTGCTTCTTCAATCTCTGCTCTTCCTGCTCCAGCCGCTCAAACAAGTGCCGACGGGACTGCCTGCTCCCTCCTCCCCGCGGCTCACTGTGCTGCCGCGTAGGCCTCACCGCTCCACCGTACTCCCATCGCTGTCCTAGCCATCCCTCTACTCACCCATAGTCCCACACCTGCTGTTATTCTCCGGTGACGGCAGACGAAGCAGTAAACCCTCGTACAGTCATACTCCCTTCCGCGTGGGAAACAACTGCCAAGTCTTCCCTGCCTCCGTGTCGTGCCCTTCCTAGGCCTCGCCATCGTCCACTGCCCTGGTGCTCTCGGCGCGGCCTGGTCAACATGGTCAACGACCAACATGCATCTGAAGTGGACTGTACGTGGAGAGGCCGACAGCTGGGTCCAGGGCCGCACACAAGGAAATGCCTCCTTATTACACGCAAAATAATGATTCCTCCACCTGACATCAGGGACCCACCGGAAGGGCCTATGTGTGTCGTGAAAAAAACATTACCGCCGCTAACAACTCGGACCCACCAGCTGTATCTTCGCACGCAAGGAAGTGCCTCCTTATTACGCACAAAAAAATGAATACTCCCCCTGTTAGCTGGGACCCAGTATAGTGGCAGGCTGACTTGTGGGACTACTAAGTTGATGGGGACGGAGGGCTTTGTCAACTTAGTCAATATGCACAATTCTAGCTCCAGTGACCGTACGATGTCCATCCAACGGCCATAGTGCTTCTTCAACCTCTGGTCTTCTGGCTCCAGCCGCCCAAACCAGCGCCGGTCGTGCCTCGTGCTCCTGCCTCCCGTGGCCGGTTGTGATGCGGCGGAGGCCTCACCGCCCCCTACTACTCCCACCGCTGGCTAGACCATCCCTCTACTCACCCACACCACCTGTTATTCTGCGGCGATGGCAGCCTCACACCGCAGCGAACCAGTCAACCCTCGTACTCCTCTACGTGTGGGCATCCACTGTCACGTCTTCCCCGGCTCCGCATCGTCCCCTTCCTAGGCATCGCCGTCGTCCACCGCCCTAGTGCTCTCGGCGCGGCGTGGTCAACGTGGTCAAGGAATGGATTCCATCGGACGTGGATTGTACGTGGAGAGGCTGACAGCTAGGTCCACGGCCGCAGCAAGGAAGTGCCTCCTTATTACGTGCAAAATAATTATTCCTCCACCTGATAGCGGGGACCCACCGGACGAGCCACTGTATTTCGAAAAAAAATGTTTCCCCCTGACTGCTGGGACCCACCAGCTACATCTTCGCACGCAAGGAAGTGCGTCCGGGGAAAAAAAGAAAACGATTCGCCCCCCTGACTGTTGGGACCCACCAGCTACATCTTCACATGCAAGGAAGTGCCTGACAGTCGGGACCCACCTGGTCGAAGCGTACATAGCGTTGTCATTCTGGTCACGAACATGTACGTACATACTAGTCGTTGTAGAGGCGCGCACGTGTCGTAGTAGAGGCGCGCACGTAGAATGTATACGTATGTACAACGGCGAGGGTGCAATAAAAAAATATGGCCACGTACGTACATACGGGCAGGGTCTCGAACGCCTACTCACGCATACGTATGACCAGGGCTCGTGTACATGGCTGGGTCGGAATGGAGAAACAGCGTCATCGTCGTGTTCATGGGGAGGCAACTTAATGCGTCGTGTTCATCGGGAGGCAACGGAACGCGTCGTGTTCATCGGGAGGCAACAGTACACGTGGGAGCCAACCGGCTTGGATGGAACAGGCGATGGAAACGAGGCCTGGCGTACCGCATAACGGAGGAAACGGACCTCCTATGTTCGAAACGGGGTCCTGTTGATCGGGAGGGGTGTGGCATACCGCAAAACGGAGGAAACGGACCTCCTACGGTCGAAACAGGGGGTCCTGTTGATCGGGAGGGGTGTGGCGTACCGCAAAATGGACGAAACAGACCTCCTACGGTCGAAACAGGGGCCATGTTGATCGGGAGGGGTCTGGCGTACCGCAAAACAGACGAAATGGACCTCCTATGGTCGAAACTGGGGTCCTGTTCATCGGTAGGGGTGTGGCGTACCGCAAAACGGGAATCCACGGGATACTGTTCATCTCCACCGTCGACCTCCTCCAGCCTCCACGGGCTACCATCAACCTCATCCAGCCTCTACGGGCTCCTGTTCATCCAGCCTCCACCACGCGCTACTCCATCGGCTACTATTCAACCACCCCTCCACGGGCACTCCTCCACCATCTACTGTTCATCCGGCCCTCCACACCACGG
>NC_041393.1:431985252-431994357 GCF_002162155.2 Triticum dicoccoides | reverse complement strand
AGAGGTAGCATCGATCGGCTTCAGTTAGCAGCAGCAACAAAGGTATTGCTCGATCGGGTTCAGTTAATAGTCATCGATCGATCGCTCGGGTTCAGTAACGCGTAACCTGCAGTGCAATCGCTCGGGTTCAATTAGAGCCCAACTGTCAGGACCGGTTTTCCAATAAAAGATTTATTGAAAAATAGACCATTTTATCAGACCGGTATAGAAAAAATCCTCCTTACTGGTAGACAAATCCTTGATACAGAAATCCAGAAGTACTAAATATTATACAAAGTTGAGCTGAGGCTGCTCAACAATTTATTACAAGCATGCCGATATTATACAAAAGGCGGATATGACACAAGGAGTATGGTGGCATAACTACTGACTTGTAATAAAAGTGGTGGTGGATATGTCAAAGTGAAGTGGGTGACATGACTCCAAAATCTTACAGCTCATCAAGCGCCGGTAGTCCTCCCGAAATCCCAATAAAATAACTGAAGACCGATCGGGTGTCTGAAGCGACACCTCGAAAGGTAAAAATAAATTAACATGCCGCTGTCGGGAATCAGGGCGACACCACATAAAGGGCTTATATTGAAACATAAGCGACAGTACGTGCCACAGTCGAACGTCTAAGCGACATCTCGAAAAGGGCTTATAAGGAAAGTAAATAACAAGAATGCCATAGTCGTACGTCTGAGCGACATCATATAAAGGGATTATATCAAAGTAAATAACAAGAATACCACAGTCGGACATCTGAGCGACATCACATAAAGGGCTTATATCAAAAGTAAATAACAAGAATGCCACAGTCGGACGTCTGAGCGACATCACATAAATGCCTTATATCAAAAGTAAATAACAAGGATGCCACAGTTGGACGTCTGAGCGACATCACATAAAGGGCTTATATCTCATTATTCGAATTCAAGCACCTCATGAAGGTAACATCATTCCACGGAATACTCGGTACATGATAATAAATTGGTTAGTCCATCCACAGGAATAACATTCAACCGGGTTTACCACCCTCAATTTCATGCTTATACTCCGGAGACTGTCACTAAGACTGATACTGAGATTGACACTAATATGTTGATCGAAGTCCTTGACCATGGGAAAGGTTACTCGAATGGTTTTGACTCTGCAGAGTTTGTACTCTTTAACCACAGCCAACGGATTTCAGTAGTCACAAACGACTAGTTCTGTTTACGGTATTTTAGGAGAAACACATCTAACCAGTATGCACCCATTCCACATTCCGCTGCCAGGAATCACCCTAGGCAACATTCAAGAAAAACTCTAAGACGGGGAGGCTACAACCTCGAATAGCATGGGATCAAATTTATATCGCGCGCTCCAAGGGGTGCCCCTCTCTCGGTCCCAACCGGAAACACCCATGCCCCCTGACCAGATGACGGGATTTAATCCAGGGCCATGGAACCCTCATCACGGCCCCTCTATTTGGTGTGTACAAGGAAAGAGGTTTGCAACTGACTAAACCGCATTCTTTGCAGAAGACATGTGGCGGCACAAAAAGGGGACGAACGGGAACAAGACTTGGTCCACATTATTACTGGAGTTAAACGGTTGACATAAAACTGGCATGCTTCAACAATACAACCTTGCAACCTATCATGCCACCACATGATCAGGTTATCTCACCATCATATGAACACATCAAAATTTTGAAGCTCACTTGCAGCTTGCTTTGCATGAAATATAACATTCACAAATGCTTATATAAACATGTCACAAGAAAACAACTCAAGCAGTCATGAAAAACACTCATCATATCAAAGGTTCAAACATGCTTGCCTGGTTCAGAGTAGTCGGAGTCTAGCTCGGCAAAGTTTGCGGCTCCGTCACCTCCTTCGGTATCTACGTTATAAAAGAAATCGGATACTAACGTAAATACCGTGCATGCATAAATTTTTTTCCAAATATTTCTCAAATACATATGATAAGAAACTAGATAGAAAAATAAAGATGACAGAAAAAAGAATCAGCTTAAAATCATCTTTTGTTTAAAAGTTATAAAGGTTTTAGCCCAGGGACTAATCTGTGATGAAACAGAAACTTTCCAGGGGCTAGTTTAAAAAAAACAGAAAAGGTTTCGATTAGAAAAGGTACTTTGCCCGAAGGCGCTTTCAGAAATCGTTTAGAATAAAAGAGGAGAGGCTGACGAGGGGGTCCCGCATGTCAGGATTAAAATCTCACCGTCGACCAAAGCAAATGATGATCGCCGTCGACGATCGACGATGATCCAGAGGAGGGCAAGGGTATTGTTGCACTCGCGGGACAATTCCACGTCGGTGGGTGGTGTACTTAGTTGTCACGAGCACCACGCCGACAGCGGCTTCCACTCCGGCGGATGGCGGATCGGTCGAGGATGATTCTCTCCGAAGGGAGCTGCAAACTCCAAATTGAAGCGCGGGTCAGGCAAGCAGGTGCACTAGGATGCTACTGGCACAATTTGGGGAGCGGGGGTGCACTCACTAGAGAGAATCTTGCCGGAGCCCGAAGCGGATCAGGGCGGCCGGAGTCGGGGAAGAAGGCCTCCTCGAGGTCCTCTTAGCGGCTGGGCGCGGTTCTGGTGAGGTGGAGGAGTGGTGCTGGGTCGAAGGCGAGCTCGGGGCCTGCATTTATAGCCGGCCTGAGGCATTTGCTGAGAATGGGATTTCTCCGGTGAGTAATTACGTTGAGGTGGTGGTCGAGCTGACGGCCTAGGTGACTGGGCAGCTGCGGATTGGTCCACTAGCTCCATTCAACAGCTAAGCTTGATCGGGTTTGGCCTGCTCCCGTGGCTTCGACGGAACGGAGCTCACGGGCTCGTCGGCGGCAGAGAGCGTGCTCTGCGCTTCTCAGGCCACAGTGACGGTTCTGCTGCGCGCACAGGGAAGGGGACAGCCACGCGGAGGCTCCTGGTGGTGTGGGCGGTGCTGGACGGCGCCGTACTGCAGGGCTGGCCCCTGCTGGCCGCCAGGGAAGTTCTGCCACCGCGGGAGGCACCAGAGTTGACGTGACACGTCGCCACCGATGCTCGCAACTGGCTAAAAAACCATGCGGCGCACTGGATAAGAACGGGGAGCAGTGGGCAAGGCGCCAACGCGTGCACTAGCGATATTGACACTGCGGTTTTGAAGAAAACGACACTGACCCTGAAACTGAAACACTGAATTTCTAAAACTTGACAGGAACAGTGTCGGTCACCTGTTCGATGAAATGATTTGGGCATGTGGAAATTTTTTCTTGAGCTGAACCTAGGTGAGGTGATATCTTGATGCATCTGGTGACTGTCTGAATTATCTCAGAATTTTTGGAAAGGAAAAAGAATGAAATTCACCAAAAATGGCAAATCTGGTCCAAACTTGCAGCAAGCAAATTTTGAAAATTTTGAACTGTGGGCCAGCAGATCTTGATGGATCTAGGTTGAGGGCACTAAGTACTAGCCAGAGGAATTTATTTGGAATCAAAACTCAAAGGAAATCTAGTAGTTCCTTTGTAAATCACTAAGGTCCAAATAAATGGTAGAAAAAGATTTTTAGATTAAAATAAATAGAATTAAAATCTAGGGGAAGTTGAACTTTCCTGGACTTGATGCTTGACTTGACCCAAAGTAGGGAGGTGGGTTTTGGAAGAAATTTTCAACATAGGTCATGGCAAGAGAGAAATTTTTGAATGGGGAAGAATAAATCCATAAATTTTAGGAATCCTTTTTAATAAAAAGGAATTGTAAAAACCTTCCAAAATTATTTGTGTTGAGCCAACACAAGGTGAAAAATCTTCAAGACCAAAATCAAGGTTGGGAAGAACCCATAAAAAAATACTTGTCATAAAAGATTTTTTTGAGAAGGAGAGTCTTTAAAAAAAATAACCTCCTTCCAATAAATTAAAGAATTTGATCAAAACCAAATCAAATTTTTTGGAGTGTTACAACACCTACCCCCTTAGGAAAAATCTCGTCCCCGAGATATCAGCTGATCGTCAAATAGGTGTGGGTACTCGGTCCGAAGAAAATCCTCTCTTTCCCATGTTGCTTCATCCTCGGTGTGACTGCTCCACTGAACCTTGAAAAACTTAATTGTTTTCTGACGTGTCCTCCTTTCGGACTCCTCCAATATTTTTATTAGACGTTCCGTGTAGGTGAGGTCTTGTTGTACGTCAATGCTCTCATGAGATACATGCTTCTCTGGGTTGCTTACACATTCCCTCAACTGTGAGACGTGGAACACGTCGTGGACGTCTGACAGTTCTTCGGGTAGGTCTAGCTGGTAGGCCACTGTACCTCTTCGTACAATCACACAGAAGGGTCCAATAAACCGTGGTGCTAGCTTTCCTTTAACTTTGAATCGTTGTAGGCCCCTCGTAGGAGATACTCGTAGATACACGTATTCACCGGGTTCAAAGCTGACTTCACGATGTTTTTGATCGTAATAACTCTTTTGTCGGCTCTGGGCTGTCTTGAGTCGATCCCTGATTAGTTTAACTTTCTCCTCAGCTTCCTTGAGCACCACTACAAGAAATATGTCAACTAGTGACCTTCTGTCAGTGACCCTGGAAGAATTGGTCATAGATTTATGACCATTTGAGACCAATTGGTCAAAAGCTGTTCGGGGGGCTCCAAACCCTAAAGCATAGCGACCATTTTGGTCAGAAAGGTCGTAATTTCCTTACACGAAATGGTCATAAAGCAAACAACACTGGTCTGATGCATTATTTCTAGCTAATCACGACGAATATAGATGGTCATAGCCTTGTAAATTGTGGTGCATTGCTATGACTAGGTGCCACCTCATCAGGTGTGTCCTATGTGTCATGTCCATGTGTCATTTTTGCCTATATGTCATGCACATGGCACTAGTTTGAATCTACCACTTACAAATGGGTCCCACCAAACTAACATGGAGGACCCACCAATAAACTGACTCCAGGTGTCCCACCATTGAACTGACCCGTTGGCCCCACTGACCCGACATGCGGGTCCCACCACCGACCTGACGGGTAGGACGACCTGACCACACGGCACCCACCAACTGACATGCGAGTCCCACCACTTACCTGACAAGCAGGACCCACCAACTAGCATGAGGCATCACCACTGTCAATGGAGAAAACTAGAAAAGAAATATGGGCAACGGGGGATTCGAACCCGCGCCGCACCACACAAACCCGCAGAGCCACACCACCACGCCACCACCTCAGTACTGATATGCTACCGCAATCCATTCTTTTATAGATAATATCATTTCCTGGGCTTGGGCCTAAGTCGTGATAGGCCTCCCCTTCTCTCCTTCTTTTTTACGTTAACACAGCAGTCCGCCGAGTGGGCTCACGGCCCATAGCCTATTAGCACGCGTTTTTACGTCTGAAATGTATGCTTATTATTAAAAAAATATGTTTCATTTCTTCTTCTTTCAAATAATTTGGGATTTCAAAAAAGTTTCAAACATAAAAATGAATTTGTTAGAAAAATGTAAGTGAAATCATAAAATGTACGCGGACTAAAAGAAGTTCATGATTTTGAAGAAATGTTCGCATATTGAAATCATGCTTGTGAATTTGACCCAAAATTTTTGAATTAAAAATGTTCATAATTTTTTCATAAAAAAGTTCACAAAAAATGATTGTAAATTTCAAAAAATATGTGACGCAACGCTAAGTTTTTTAATTTCACAAATAATTGTAAATGATTGTAAATTTGGTGATTGTAAATGATTGTTAGCATTATATGGGCTAGTATTCGGGCTAGTATTATATGGGCTAGTTTTTTAATTTCACAAAATGATTGTAAATAATTGTAAATTTCACAAATAATTTTTTTAATTAACTATGTGACGCAACACTAAGTTTTTTAATATTCATGATTTTTCAACTTCTAATGTATAAGAAATTTTTTATACAAAAATATATAATGTATACTAAATGGTTTATCATGTATTTTAAAAAATTTAATTGAAGCATTGGAAAAAATATGTTAAACATTTTGTGATTAAATGTTGACCAAGTTTTCAAAAAATCTTAAACTCGCACTCCAAAATGTTAAATATGTATTGAAAATGGTGTTGTTCCACTTTGCAAAAAATATTACAGAGGTCATGAATGTGGCCATAAGATTGATCAGTTGGCTTGAAAGCCATGAATCTTCACACATGATAGCTCTTTTCTGAGAACACTTTTTTAAAAGAATTGCCATGTTACAAGTTTATAATTTTTTCTAATAACTTGGTCACATATAATGACACAATGCGAAGGTTTTCCATTTTTTTGATTTTTTTGAATTTTTTATGCCCGTTTCAAAATGCGGTCAAAACGGCGGGCTTGACCGTTCCTGGCTAGTGGTTGAATCTTGGAAATTTTTTGGTGTTTCTATGATTAAATAGATACTTATTTACCTACAAATGATTTTTGGAAAAAATAAAGAGCAAACTATGAGGCAGCTACAGTTCAAATTTGACCCGTTTCCAGCTGAATCGACGGCAATTTGTCTTTTTCACCAGAGGTGGATCAAAACTTTTTTCACCCAAACATTTTGTCAATTGTGAATTATATATGGCCTAGTATTTTATAAAAATGATTTGGTCCAATTTTGCAACAATTATTTGGTAGTTCCTTCAGAAAAAAACCTCATTTTGGGCACTCGGAAAATGAAAAATGAATTTTCCGTGCAAAGAAAATGAAAACTTCCTTCGGCAACATTGTTTGGAATTCCAAGATGCACCCTTTTGCACAATATGAGATCATTTGAACAAACTATGCCATGAATGTGGCCATAAGATTGATCATTTGGCTTGAAAGACCTGAATCTTCACGCTTGATAGCTCCTTTCTGAGGACACTTTTTTAAAATAATTACCGTATTACAAGTTTATTATTTTTCCTGGAAACTTGGTCACATATAATGACACAATGCGAAGGTTTTCCAAGTTTTTTATTTTTTTGAATTTTTTTATGCCCGTTTCAAAATGCGGTCAAAACGGCGGGCTTGACCGTTCCTAGCTAGTGGTTGAATCTTGGAATTTTTTGGTGTTTCTCTGATTAAATAGATACTTATTTACCTAGAAATGATTTTTGGAAAAAATAAAGAGCAAACTATGAGGCAACTACAGTTCAAATTTGACCCGTTTCCACCTGAATCGACGGCAATTTGTCTTTTTCACCAGAGGTGGATCAAAACTTTTTTCACCCAACCATTTTGTCAATTGTGAGTTATATATGGCCTAGTATTTTATAAAAATTATTTGGTCCAATTTTGCCACAATTATTTGGTAGTTCCTTCACAAAAAAACGTCATTTTGGGCACTCAGAAAATGAAAAATGAATTTTCTGTGCAAAGAAAATGAAAACTTCCTTAGGCAACATTGTTTGGAATTCCAAGATGCACCCTTTTGCACAATATGAGATTATTTGAACAAACTATGCCACAAATGTTGCCATAAGATTGATCATTTGGCTTGAAAGCCCAGAATCTTCACGCTTGATAGCTCCTTTCTGAGAACACTTTTTTAAAATAATTACCGTATTACAAGTTTACTATTTTTCCTGGAAACTTGGTCACATATAATGACACAATGCGAAGGTTTTCCAATTTTTTCATTTTTTTGAATTTTTTATGCCCGTTTCAAAATGCGGTCAAAACGGCGGGCTTGACCGTTCCTAGCTAGTGGTTGAATCTTGGAAATTTTTTGGTGTTTCTCTGATTAAATAGATACTTATTTACCTACAAATGCTTTTTGGAAAAAATAAAGAGCAAACTATGAGGCAGCTACAGTTCAAATTTGACCCGTTTCCAACTAAATCGACGGCAATTTGTCTTTTTCACCAGAGGTGGATCAAAACTTTTTTCACCCAAACATTTTGTCAATTGTGAATTTTATATGGCCTAGTATTTTATAAAAATGATTTGGTCCAATTTTGCAACAATTATTTGGTAGTTCCTTCACAAAAAAACCTCATTTTGGGCACTCGGAAAATGAAAAATGAATTTTCCGTGCAAAGAAAATGAAAACTTCTTTCAGCAACATTGTTTGGAATTCCAAGGTTGCACCCATTTGCACAATATGAGATCATTTGAACAAACTATGCCATGAATGTGGCCATAAGATTGATCATTTGGCTTGAAAGCCCTGAATCTTCACGCTTGATAGCTCCTTTCTGAGAACACTTTTTTAAAATAATTACCGTATTACAAGTTTATTATTTTTCCTGGAAACTTGGTCACATATAATGACACAATGCGAAGGTTTTCCAATTTTTTGATTTTTTTGAATTTTTTTATGCCCATTTCAAAATGCGGTCAAAACGGCGGGCTTGACCGTTCCTAGCTAGTGGTTGAATCTTGGAAAACTTTTGATGTTTCTCTGATTAAATAGATACTTATGTACCTAGAAATGATTTTTGGAAAAAAATAAAGAGCAAACTATGAGGCAGCTGCAGTTCAAATTTGACCCGCTTTCAGCTGAACCGACGGAAATTTGTCTTTTTCACGAGAGGTGGATCAAAGCTTTTTCACCCAACCATTTGGTCAATTGTGAATTAAATGTGGACTAGTATTTTACAAAAATGATTTGGTCCAATTTTGCAACAATTATTTGGTAAGTTCTTCACAAAAAAACCTCATTTGGGGCACTCAAAAAATGGAAAATGATTTTTTCGTCCAAAGAAGATGAATATTTCCTTAGGCAACATTGTTTCCATTCCAATATGCACCCTAATGCAAAGTATGATATATTTTGAACAAATTATGCCATTCTAAAATGCACCCTCATGCAAAAAATACAAGAGAAACAAATAGGAAAACACAATTACATAAACTTTGTTCTTATTGGTTGAAATATTTGTGCCATGGATCGATGACATGGCATCCATCCATCCATCCATCCATCCATCCCATTTATCTGAACAAAAAAATAGAAAGAAAGAAAAAGAACCCCCACCCCGGGGCAGCCGAACCACCCAAACCCTATCCCCTCCCCAGATCCATCGTCGCCGCCCCCTTCTCCCCCCTCATCCCCTCCAACCACCCAAACCCTATCCCCTCCCCAGATCCAATCTCGCCACCGGCCTCACTCCCCCCCTATCCTCTCCTGCTCGCGCACGATCCCCCCGCGGTGGCTCC